>NC_083095.1:53549278-53854991 GCF_949774975.1 Lagenorhynchus albirostris | reverse complement strand
TTTATGCATGTAAAAAACATGCATACATGTGTGTAATATGAATGTAACAGGGCATTAATTTGGGTCATCTGTAGCTAAAACATTGAATTTTCAAGTTAAACCCCATCTTTCCTCAAACATATCCAGTTAAATTGGGACTTGAATAAAATGGAATAGAGTAGTCTCCAACTTCTGTCAGATAGTAGAAAGAAAACAAAAGGACCTGCAGTGGAAACTCACTAAGAGAACATGATCTTGATTGACAAAATGGTTTGAAGAACTGGAAGGAGTTGTTGGTTACTAGTGCAGTGGTGGCTACTTTTTACTCAGTTCAACTTGACTACTCTAGATGCAAATGTGCTTTGAGAAATTTAACAAATCAGACACAAGCCTCCTACCATCCTGAGACAGGCTTTGTGGGCTCCTTTCATGGAAGGTCTCACAGACAGAGGGCATGGTAACCCTCCCTTTGTGAAATTTTTCCAGAATTTTGAGTAGTGAGAGGCAATGGAAAGTGAAACACCTGTGCATATCAAGGTAGGGTGATGATCAGAACTAATCACTGCAGCTTTTATCCTCCAGATGTTTGCCTCTATACTGCTTATCTGGACATCATTGATGTCCCTGAAGTACATCATTGCCATTTCATGGGTGTATACAAATATGCCAGGAAATTCTCTAAAATATTGTGAGGTAAATCAAGCAAAAAGACTAGATTACAATTAATCAGGGCAAGAGTGTGGAGCATCATATAAGAGATATTTATATATTTTAACTCATTTGTACTTAAAGCTGTTATATCTGTGATATTCCAGTTATGTAATGTTAACAGAAATGGTTTTAGTGGAACATGTTACCACCTAAGTATTTTCCAGCAAGTTAAGAAACTTATAGAAGATAAGCATTATAGAAATGAACACAGATTATTTGCACTTGGAGTCAGCCTCTGTTGGGTAGAAATGTCTTGATGAACATTTGTGATGTACCAAAGAAAACATCTTCATGTCACTGCTTTAGTTATACAGATTAAATATGTTCATTGTTATTGCTCTGGCAAATGATATAAAGCTATCTAGAGTTTATTTTGGTAGAATAATTTAATTTAATATTCTTATACAAAATTTTTAGTGCAATATTTATGAACTCATTAAGAACATAAGTAAGATACTTACATTTTCAGTTATATTTTACTATATTTTTATGGAAAAATTTTGTTTTAGATTGAGAGACACAGATAGAGTTATTAATAAATATTTCAGTGAAGGAGCCTCCAGAAACAACTGCTTTGAATATCTAGAGCTGATTGTTTGCTGTCTACTTTCACTTTTACCACAAATAATATTTTTTTTCCTTTGGTTATTTTTTCTCTTTTTTTGAACTATGAAAATGAATGGGAAAATTTACCCAAACATTTAGTTTCCTAGGCCCCCACAAGAAATAAATCTCTTGCATGTTATATAATAAAACTGAAAATGTTTGCATTTCTGAGAACATGTGATTAGGCAGGCAGAAATTATTCCTCAAGAAATACAGGAATGGTGATTTCCCCAAAATGGTATATTGGGTTATGTTCCCAGTTCTTCACTCCCTCTCAGTAAAAGAATTACTCATGCACAACACTCTTTGCCATGCTGCTTTGCAGTTCTATAAAAGTCTCACTAGAATAGGGCAGGTATATTTTGTCTGCATCCTTGACTCTGGGCTTCTCCATGCAGCTAGCTTTGGCCAACAGAATATTCATAGGTGTAACAGAAACAGAGACTTTACTGTGTGTCCACGCTTTGGCTCGTCCTCTTGCACTTCTGCCATCTGCCATAAGATGATGCCTATATGTAGCTGTCATCCAAGGAGAATGAGAAGACATAAGGAGTAGCCTGAACACAAGTCATGGCCTGGAGCCACACTCAGAACATTTCAGTTGGGCCCAGCAGTTCTTGAGGCTCCATACAGTGCTGTAAGTGAGAAATAAATGCTTTCTATGTTAAGCCACTGGAGCGTAGACAGTTGGAATTGTTAAACAGCAAAATTGCAGCAAAAACCTCTCTGATGTACACAGCTTCTTCCTGTCCCTGGTATTTACTGGTACATTTCTCTTAAAACTCCTCCATGATATTCAAATAGAGCATTTATAGGAAAATAATTTCATAGGTAATTCCCCAATTTTTGTATAAAACACATTACACAATACCACATATTTGTTTTATTAAGTTTCAAATAAATTTCAAATAAATTAAGTTGTACTTTATTTAAAAATTCGTTTGAAATCACTTTTTAAAATGCTTATTTTTGGTAAAAAGACTGGATAATCTATATTCTTAGCAGGAAAAAGTTACTTAGCAGAAAAAAGTTCTACTGATAAAGAAGTTACCTTCTAATTTTCAATTTCTACCACAGGCAGTTCAGTTGCTTGCAGGGAATCAGTATTTTCTCAGTCTTAAGTTATATTTCAATTGAGTTTTTCTTATATACAGTTTAATATTTGAAGTCAAATTTTAATTAAATTAAATTGGCCTACTTTATCAGTTTGATAACAATAATAATTTAAAATAGGTAATATTAGGGTTCTACCAGTCAGTCACATTAAATTCTCTCAAAAAATAGACACAATGTTATAGAACAAAACCAAACCAAAAACCAAGAAGAAACAAACAAAAACAGATGAAAAAATGTTTTGGATTAGAAGTAGGTGCTTTGGGATGCAGACCAAACACTGTGTCTGATTGTGACTACTTTTGTACCTGCTTCATATCAGAAAAACGCTATGCTTAACAAGTAAATGATTTGGAAGGATTGTCACCTTTGGAATATCTGAAGGCTTGTAGTTTAAGTTCATGCTCAAAACATTAGGAAATAGGCTCTTCAGAAGAAACACACTGTAGACATTTAACAAGTAAATGATACTGTGAAAGGTCTTCCAGGAGTTTGGAGCAAGGGGCTATATAAATCCAAATTATTATTTGTATTAGCCGCAGTGCCTTTCTCTGGGAATCTCTTGCAGCACTTTGCAAAACTTAATAAATATCTTTATTTTCATAGATAGTAAGAGACATATTCTAACCCATTAGTTTGTCACATTTATTTAATGTGCAACTAGATTTGCACATCAAGAATCAGGACAAAACTCTCTGTAGAGTGATAATTTAACAGCAGTCATGGCACTTCTCAGAAGAAAGAGCAATTCAGTACTATCTTCTAATGCCACCTCCAGACTGATTGTGCTTATACTTGCCTCACCTTTCTCATTCTAATTTGGACAAACTTAGACCAACTGTCGGGGTTTCAAAACTTTGGACTGGATACCAGAACAACATCCTTGCAGCCGGAAATTTCAGGGATTATTTACTCCCATTGCCTCCTTTGTTCCTTTCTCTGACAAACACCTATCTTAATCCTTTGTTGTTTGTGAATGGCAATTTCCTGCCACACTTAGAAACTACCTTTCATTCTGTCTTAGGAAGGCAGTGTGGTTTAGAGAAAAGTACTGTAGGTTAGACATGCATAAACCCGTGTCCCAGTGCTGACTTTGCTGGGGGATAAGAGGAGGAGAGATAGGGAAGCAGAATAGTGTGGTGGGGTTAAAATAGGGCCCACCCTACAGGGTTGTTTTAGGAATTAAGTGAGTAAAGCGTGTGGAAGATGCTTGACATGATGTCATATTGTAAGCATTGATAAATGCCAAGCCATGATTATTGACATGATCTACCTTGCAAGCTCACTCACTTTGCAATTCTATATTGAGGGCTGTACAGTTACTGTCTCAAGTGTCTTTAAAGTTATCTTTGAAAGATTTTTATTCATAGATTGTCTTCAGCAAATTTAATAATTCTCACCTTTAATTTTCTAGTCTTGAAATATTCTTGTCAGGGTTTCATATCAGAATTCAGTTGGCTTCCTAAATGATTGGGGAGTGCTCCCATTTTCTCTATTCTGGAAAAATTTGTCATCTAGGAAGATACGTATCATCACTTCCTTAAATGTTGAGATCATCTAGTCATGAATTGTATTTGTGGGGAAAATTCTATTTCTGTATTCAATATCTGTAATTGTTACAGTGCTTTTAATATTTTCTATATATTCTTATCTCCATTTGGTTGGCATTTTTGGCTTTGTACCTGTTCTATTTCCCCTAATTTTTGAAATTTGTAAGCCTGAAATTATTCATAATATTCTCTTATTGTTTTTATCCCCTACTTTTTCTCCTGCATTTGTTTTTTTGTGCCTTTTTCCTGTGTTCTTAGTCATTCTTATGAGTTTATCTTTTTTTTTCCTTTTTTAAATCTTTTCAAAGAACCTATGTTAAGTCTATTTTCTTCTCTATTTTATATCTATTTCTAACTTATTGACTTTTGCTTTTATATTACTACTTTATTTTTTGAATTTGCTGTTAAATTTTTAGCTTTTTGTGATTGATGCTAGTATATTGAATTTCATTCTTTCTTCTCTCTATCACACACATTTAATGCTGTAAAACTCCTTATAAATATTGGTTTAGATACATCTCACAAAGCTATGATATGTGTAATTTTATTGTCATTTATTTCAAAATATTTTCTATTTTCAATGTACTTCTTTCATCTATGGATTCATGTATTGGTTAATTTCCAAATGATTGGTGGTTTTCTAGATATCTTTTTTGTTATTTATTTCTAGCTCAGTTCCACTGTGGTCAGAGTACATGCTTAGTAAACTTAAATCCATTTAAATTTGTTGACACTTGCTTTATGATCTAAAATAAGGTAAATATTATAAGTGCTCTATATGACATTGAAAAAATGGTGTATTTTGAAGTTGGATAAAATATGCTACTTACGTGAATAAAGTCAAATTTGTTAAGGATGTCAATCATATTTTCTAAATCCTTAGATTTTTTTATCTGCTGATTCTAATATTTACTGAGAAAAGGGTATTAAATTGTTCCACTATGATTATGAATTTACATATTTCTCTTTGCAGATCTGTATATTTTTGTTTTTCATAATTTAAGGCTTTATTTGTAGGGGCATCAAATTTAAAATTGTCATATCTTCCTATTTATCATTATAAAGTGCTCTCTTTACCCCTAGTAATGCTTGCATTTCTATCTAGTTAGTGGGATATTATAATTACATCAAGTTCTGGGGGATAGAGTTTTTAGAGTATATCTTTGTCTATTCTTTTACAGCCAAACTTTCTATCTATCTTTGTTTTTTAAGTGGAGCATATATTCCATTTATATTTAATTCAATTAATTTTTTTGTTTTAAATTTATAATCTCACTCTTGTTCTCTATTTTCTAACTTGTTTTATATTTTTAATATCTTTTCTTGTCTCCTTTTATATTTTTTATTATTCCAATTTCCAAACTATATTAGCTTAGAACTTATACATTTTTATCAGTTTGTTTTATGATTATGATATATAACATGCATTCTTAACTAAAATCTAATGTTAATTATTGTTGTTAACCTCTTACCAGAAAATATAGGACTTTAGTACGCTTTACTTCCTTCCATACTTATAAGCCATTGATGTTTTAAAATTTTAATTCTATATATATTTTAAATCACACATGATATAATTACTCTTGTTGTTTTATAAAATCGATGTGTACTTTACAGAATATTTACCCTTATCAATTCTTTACTATCTTAAATGTGGGTTCATTTTTTTTCTGAAAAACACTCTTTAATATTTCTTTGAGTTAACATCTGTAGTGACAAATTATCGCACTTTTCCTTAAATGAAATACATCTTTATTTCACCATCATTCTTGACTTATTTTGTATGCATGTTGTATTGTAGTTAGGCAGTTATGCTCTTTACAACTTTGAAAAGTAGATTCCACTGTATTCCAATTGAATTTTTAAAATCGTTGCTCAGTTAACAGTAATCTTACTTTTTTCTGTGGATGCTTCAATATTTTCTGTTTAGCAGTTTAACACTAGCCCCGTGAGTCTTTCAAAAGCACATATACTCTTTACTAGAACTTGCAGACACTGCTAAAGAAGAATATCTTCATTTTTGTCAAGCTCCCACCTAAAATTTTCTTCCCTAAGGTTTTTGTTTTATAATGATTAATTCCTGTGTTCTTTCTATGATGCTTTCAGATAATGGTTTTTGTATTATGACATATACTTTTAAAAACCGTTCTCAGTGGGAGAGTTGTCTAAAGTTATCCACCTTCAAATACCTGAAGTGGAAGTGTGTGGAATCATCTTTAAGATATAACGTTCAACAAAAAAAGCTAGAAAATTAAAATACATACCTTATCCTTCCATTTATAAAGGGTTCAAAAGAGCAACGATTATTTATTTATGGTGTAAAATTATAAAGTCAAATAAGCTAATGTCATAAATGTTAGAATGATGTTAGAGTGATGACTACTGAAATGAAAGAAAGGTGTTAAGATTGTGAAGGGTTTTTGAGGGAATTATTGTGCACTAGTAAGTTTTATGTCTTAACCTGAGGTGATATGCATCTGTATTTGTTAAAATGTTGTAATTTATGGTTAATGGTGGATGACTATGTACGTCTGTTATATTTAGCAATATTTATAACATTCATGGATAATCATATATTTTTATATATGAGCTTCATATTTGATAATTGTTTAATTTAATTATATATTTCAATTTGTGGATATATAATCATATATAATTGTAATACAAAGGATCACTTTAGTGTAAATATGAATGTGATCTTTTTTCCTATTTCAGATTTTATTCTTCAAAAATTTCAGTATTTCATGTTTTTATATCTGTCTTTACATACTTTAGTATTAAATGAGGCCAGAGTATACTGGATAGAGCAATGATCTGGGTATCAAGAGGTATAAGTTATATTTTTGAACATATTTATGTGTTGAATAACCTTGGTTACTTCCTTAACATCTCAAAATTTGAATATCTTCATATGTAAAAATAATTCTTATACCTACTTTAACAGTATAACACTGTGGAAATTTATTAATATTCTTAAAGTTAAGTTCCTTAATCTTCTGTGTGCTATTCAGAGGAAAATTCTCTCTCCATTTTTCTCTTCTCTTTTCTTCTCTCTCTCTCTCTCTATACATATATATACACACATTTATATATACATATACATGTATAATCTTATTTCAAATGAGATGCATGTATAATTGAACATCTATTTGATTCATTTGGAATATGTACAGATCCTACATTTAAAAATACACAGTCCAAGAAAGCATTTTATTTACTAAGTTTTTAGTCTATCATTTTGGATTCTAAGAAAGCAAAAGGAAAACATTGAAGTATACTTTCAATGGAAGAAAAACCTGGCTACAGATTTTGTTGGGGTTGAGGCACTAACCTAGAACAAACTATTGACACATAAACGCTCATAGTTAAGAAATTATGACTAGGTATATTAAACCAGATAGTTTATAGAAGCATAAACCTTTAGTATCTTTATAAAACAAGTTGATTACTATTAAACACATAATAATTAACTCTAAGAATCTTTTTAGGATTTCATCATATTACTTTATTTGGGCCCTTTTTTTTCTATAACTTACTTAAAATCCAGGATCCTGGGCCAGTTTTACATATACGCAAGAGTCCGTTCACAAACACATTGGTATAAAATACACTTATATTGTTGTATAGATGAGCATTTAAAAAAAAAGGTTTTATCTTTTAAAACTTTTGTTTGAGCCTACTGAAATACATAGGGCACACTATTATAAAACAAATGTACAGAAAAGATGTTTTAGAGGAAAACTATTAATAAAAGTTGCAGCTGATTTAGAAGAAAAACAAAATGATAAAATCTACTAGAAGGGAGAAGGTGGCTTTGAAATGAATGTATGATCTTGAATCTTGGAATGACCCTGACCAGACCCAAGTCTAGGCAAACCCAGTTTGGCCAGTCATATGCCTAGATGTATATTTTCAACAAACATTTCAGTTTATGTAGAGAACTGCAAATACTTTGGATAATGTTTAAGGGTGGTAAGCAGCATACATAAAAGCATAGGTGACCTGAAGATACAGTAGAATGTTATGGTTCACGGGCTGAAGGCTGGCTGGATACACTGAACAAAGAAATCAGGTGGCTGGGAAGAAGTAATCTCAATTTGTTTGCAGGATTGTGTTTGGGTGTAACAGTAGGCTTTTTGGTAGGTTTCTTTAAGGTAACTCAAAAACAGTTAATCCCATACATATGTTGAGCAAACACTTCTCTATGAACAATCTGATAAATTGATAAGAAATTGAAATTAAAGCTATTTGCAGCCTATTGGTGTATGATGAACTATAGACTCATAGAGTATTTTAAAACACTATATTAGGGGCTTCCCTGGTGGCGCAGTGGTTGGGAGTCCACCTGCCGATGCAGTGGACACGGGTTCGTGCCCCGGTCCGGGAAGATCCCACATGCCGCTGAGCGGCTGCGCCCGTGAGCCATGGCCGCTGGGCCTGCGCGTCCGGAGCCTGTGCTCCGCAACGGGAGAGGCCACAACAGTGAGAGGCCCGCGTACCGCAAAAAAAAAAAAAAAAAACCACTATATTAGAAAGCAAGTTTGAACATGGAGACTTGCTGCATGATTGTGTAACAGCTGCTGTGAATTTTAATAATAGTGCCTAATGACTTTTGTTTTCCCATGGCACGTTCAGAAATTGTTTTAAATTAATTTTTTAAATGGCTGTTCCTCACTGCCTTTTAGCAGTTTTCGCACAGCATTAAGTCAGTTTACCCTGATGGGCTAATGCCTTTATAAATGCAAATATACAACATTTACATGAAGACCTAATTAAACTGTGTACCTCTGTTTTGGGTTGTGTTTTAACAATTAAATCTGGTCCAGGGATTTAATAATGGGGAGTTTGTTTACTTTTAAAATTGCAATCAGCAACACCAAATTTTGGCTCTAAATATTTAGTACTTACACTTTTATAAGAATTTCTACTGCGCTTAGTCTCCAGTACTTTCAAGATGAATTAAACATTGGTGCTTTCAGCATTTTGTAATTCTAGATCATGCCAAACTGAAAATGGAAAAGCTTGGGAAAAGTGACTTCTTTTTTGAACCAATCAGTATTTTTCAAACTGATCTGTTTCAGATTAATAGGTCTAATTTCCCATGTATACCATTTGTTTTTAACATGCCCTTAGGATTTTGTCAGCTACATAAAATTTGGATCATAATTTAGCTGGCTTTCTCATATTTCTTTATTAGCTCTGTGTATAATAAAAAAGAGCTCCTCCAGAATATGACTAGCTGTCTTAAAAAAGATTTTATGATTCTTTCTATAATATATGTAGAACACTGATTATTTATTTTGGAGTTAGAGGTATTGTGGGAAATATTTTTTATGACTGTTGAAGACACAAGAGTTAAGTTTCAAAGTCCTTTTTTTTTTTTTTTTAACGGTACGTGGGCCTCTTACTGTTGTGGCCTCTCCCGTTGCAGAGCACAGGCTCCAGACGCGCAGGCTCAGCGACCATGGCTCACGGGCCCAGCCGCTCCACGGCATGTGGGATCCTCCTGGACCGGGGCACGAACCCCTGTCCCCTGCATCGGCAGGCGGACTCCCAACCACTGCGCCACCAGGGAAGCCCTCAAAGTCCTTTAATAGTGGATCCAAGTACAAATTGATAGAAACTAAAAGCTAAGCACTATATTTCAGTATAAAAATAAAAACCTGTCTTTAATAGTAGAAAGTAAAATAATATTTGAACATAGTTTAACATGTGTGTTTTAAAATACAGACTTTTAAAAATATCTTTATTGGAGTATAGTTGCTTTACAATGTTGTGTTACTTTCTGCTGTACACCAAAGTGAAACAGCTATATGTATACATATATCCCCTTACCCCCTCCCTCTTAAGCCTCCCTCCCACCCTCTTATCCCACCCCTCTAGGTGGTCACAAAGCACTGAGCTGATCTCCCTGTGCTATGCAGCAGCTTCCCACTAGCCATCCATTTTACATTTGGTAGTGTATATATGTCAGTGCTACTCTCTCACTTTGTCCCAGCTTCCTCTTCCCCACTGTGTCCTTAAGTCCATTCTCTATGTCTGCATCTTTATTCCTGTCCTGCCACTAGGTTCATCAGTACCGTTTTTTTAGATTCCATATACGTGCGTTACCATCTGGTATTTGTTTTTCTCTATCTGACTTACTTCACTCTGTATGACAGACTCTAGGTCCATCCACCTCACTACAAATAACTCAGTTTCATTTCTTTTTATGGCTGAGTAATATTCCATTGTATATATGTGCCACATCTTCTTTATCCATTCATCTGTCGATGGACATTTAGGTTGGTTCCATGTCCTGGCTATTGTAAATAGTGCTGCAATGAACATTGTGGTACATGTATCATTTTGAATTATGGTTTTCTTAAGGTATATGCCCAGTAGTGGGATTGCTGGGTCATATGGTAGTTCTATTTTTAGTTTTTTAAGGAACCTCCATACTGTTCTCCATAATGGCTGTATCAATTTACATTCCCACCAACAGTGCAGGAGGGTTCCCTATTAAAATATAGATTTATTTTTAAAGATAGTTTATATAATTATAACCAAAACTATAGTAGTGTCTGTGTTGTGAGCACTTACTAGGTACTATTATGATCCTGGGCACTTTTCAGACATTTTCCTTTTTAATTTTGTAACTGCACTACATCATGTTGGGAAAGGCAGTCTCATGCATGCAGTCTTTTAATCCCCACTCAGCCCTTGGGCCTAGAACATTTCCTTACCAAGAGATAGAGTCCTCACAGACTGTGCTGGGCTGGTCACATTGTGGGATTATCTTTCCCTATTTCAGACTCAATGTGTGTTCCGTTGTTTTGTTTAAGTGTGTGTGTTACATGGCACCCGGCCATCCTTACCACTATATCTGTCCCCTGCAGAGAGGGGACAGCATCCTTGGCTCTGTGACAGCACAAAAGTGATGCGTGCACACCAATTGCCCTGTGTTGATGACCGGGAGGGACTTGCTGGCCATGAGGGACTGATGTCCACCACTGAAGCTGATCTTGCTTTGTCTCTTCTTTATGTGATTAAAGGATTGTTCCATCTAGCGCTTCACTGTGTTGCATTTTCCTTAGCAACTCATACTAAAATGAGGTGGACAGAAGTGCTCTGACTTCTACTCCTGGTGCTCAGCAACAGATGCTACTTGCTCAACAATCCACATTACATGAGTGAAACAAGTAAGGCTAAGAGTGTTGGGAGACTGTTCTCCATGGTGTTTCCGTACATCTAGCATCAGCTTTTATTGCAGATTATTCTTTAAAGGATATTTGTATAGCAAACAGCATTGGAGGATAGAGAGAGTATCTTTCACCAAGGTAGAGAGCAGATTTTTTTTACTGACCAACATAATAAAGATAATATCTTCCTCTGTTTAGAAGTTTTGCTAGCAGGCCCCTTTAAAATATTGGAGTATCATAAACTTGAAGGTCCCAGATGTCACACAAACCCACTGTGTGCCCAGCATCTACATGGGTCTGCCTCCACATGTTCTGATGGGATTTAGGAGACAAGGGGAAACTGAAGCAAACATGAAACCATGCTGATTTCTGTGCCTTTTGTAATGAACGTCTTTGTTGCTGACCTAGTAATCTCATATTTACCAGAATCCATAAAACTGTGGGAGGTGAACTTGCTGGCTTGCAAGTATGGGAAAGTCTTAGACTCTTCACAATTCTTGACAAAGGGAAGTTAATTATCTTGCCAAAGATAATATAGGTAGTGAGTAGCAAAACTTGTTGGTATTTGAGACGAGATTGGTCTTTTCCTAAAGTTAGCTTACATGCTGTTTGCCTTTACAGTAGCAGGAGGCTTCAACTTGGGAGATGTAGCATTTCACAAACTTAAATTTGTTCATTTTGTGATGGTGCTTTTTGCTAAGCAGAATTTTTTTATGTTTATATGGTCAAAGTTATCAGTCTTCTTTCTTCTTCATGGCTTCAGGATCTTGTGTCATAGTCAGAAAGTCTTTGTCACACCTAGTGTATAAAATAATTTACCTATGTTTCGCCCTAGTACTTTCATGTTTTTATGGTTCAGATTTAAATCATAAAACCACTTGGAATTTTTCCTAGTATATACTGTGAGTTATCAAAGCTTGTTTTTTTTTCCGTTCCAACTGCTTATGAAGTTTGTCTGAAAATTTTTATGTGCGTGATTTTCCCATTGATTTAAGATGACAGCTTTATCAAATACTAAAGTCCCTTGCTCATTTCAGTAAATTTTTGCATATATGCTATGTCATTGACATAATGTCAGTATCACTTTTATTTCTGAGGCTTTAGAGTATATTTTAATGTTTAATCACATTGCTCTTCTTTTACACATTTTTAAGCTGATATTTTATTTTTTTTTACTTAAAATAACTTAAAATTACTTTTTATGTATTTAAAAATAATAGCTAATAGTGGATATTTTAAATTCATTCCTCACCTCAGATAGAAAATATTCAATATTTTACAGTGAGAGCACTGTTTGCTGTAAGTTTCTCTTTTTTAAACTTTTTTATTAGAGTATAGTTGATTTACAGTGTTGTGTTAGTTTCAGGAATACAGTGAAGTGAATCAGTTATACATATACATATATCCAGTCTTTTCTTTTTTTAAGATTTTTTTTCCCCATACAGGCCATTACAGAGTATTGAGTAGAGCTCCCTGTGCTATGCAGCAGTTCTTATTAGTTATCTATTTTATATATATTAGTGTGTATATGTCAGTCCCAATATCCCAATTTATCCCTCCCCCACCTTATCCCCTGGTAACCATAGTTTGTTTTCTACATCCATGATGTGCTCTTTATCAATTCTCTTCTTTACCTAGTTGCTGAGCCTTTTTGTCATGAAAAGGTGTTGATTTTGTCAAGTAGCTTTTCTTATACTCCTTTATTCTTTCAGTGTTTTGCAGTATTATTAACCACATTAACAGATTCATTTCAAACATTAAACCAATCTTGCTCTTTTGGAATAAATTCTACTATTTTTGATATGTTATCCAAGACAGATAGATAATAGATAGATACATACATAGATACACAGATACATAGATTTAATTTGCTAATATTTCATTTATAATTTTGATCCATGCTGAGTCATGTCCATGAAAGAAATGGTAATGTCCCTTTTTTTAATGTTTTGTTGGGAAATGTTATATGTTTATTTTCTACTCTAAGGAACTGTTTATTAAAGTTGGTATAATTTCTTCCTTAAGTCTTTAGAATAATTTATCAGTTAAACCAGTTTCTTGGTAGGAAGTATTTAAATTTATTCAGTTACTTCAGTAGCTGTAGTGCCATTCTTTTTTTGTATGTTTATTTTTAATTTATTTTTTCTTATTAGTCATCCATTTTATACACATCAGTGTATACATGTCAATCCCAATCTCCCAATTCATCACGCTACAACCCCACCGCACCACGGCTTTCCCCCCCTTGGTGTCCACACGTTTGTTCTCTACATCTGTGTCTCAATTTCTGCTCTGCAAACCGGTTCATCCATACCATTTTTCTAGGTTCCACATATATGCATTAATATGCGATATTTGTTTTTCTCTTTCTGACTTACTTCACTCTGTATGACAGTCTCTAGATGCATCCACATCTCTACAAATGACCCAATTTTGTTCCTTTTTATGGCTGAGTAATATTCCATTGTATATTTGTACCACATCTTCTTTATTCATTCATCTGTCGATGGATATTTAGGTTGCTTCCATGACCTGGCTATTGTAAATAGTGCTGCAATGAACACTGGGGTGCATGTGTCTTTTTGAATTATGGTTTTCTCTGGGTATATGCCCAGTAGTGGGATTGCTGGGTCATATGGTAATTCTATTTTTAGTCCTTTAAGGAACCTGCATACTGTTCCCTATAGTGGCTGTGTCAATTTACATTCCCACCAACAGTGCAAGAGGGTCCCCTTTTCTCCACACCTTCTCCAGCATTTGTTGTTTGTAGATTTTCTGATGATGCCCATTCTAACTGGTGTGAGGCGATATCTCATTGTAGTTTTGATTTGCATTTCTCTAATAATTAGTGATGTTGAGCAGCTTTTCATGTGCTTCTTGACCATCTGTATGTCTTCTTTGGGGAAATGTCTGTTTAGGTCTTCTGCCCATTTTTGCATTGGGTTGTTTGTTTTTTTAATATTGAGCTGCATGAGCTATTTATATATTTCAGAGATTAATCCTTTGTCAGTTCCTTCATCTGCAAATATTTTCTCCCATTCTGAGGACCGTCTTTTCGTCTTGTTTATGGTTTCCTTTGCTGTGCAAAAGCTTTGAAGTTTCATTAGGTCCCATTTGTCTATTTTTGTTTTTATTTCCATTATTCTAGGAGGTGGATCAAAAAAGATCTTGCTGTGATTTATGCCAAAGAGTGTTCTTCCTATGTTTTCCTCTAAGAGTTTTATAGTGTCCAGTCTTATATTTAGGTCTTGAATCCATTTTGAGTTTATTTTTGTGTATGGTGTTAGGGAGTGTTCTAATTTCATTCTTTTACATGTAGCTGTCTAGTTTTCCCAGCACCACTTATTGAAGAGACTGTCTTTTCTCCATTGTATATCCTTGCCTCCTTTGTCATAGATTAGTTGACCATAGGTGCGTGGGTTTTTCTCTGGGCTTTCTATCCTGTTGCATTGATCTATATTTCTGTTTTTGTGCCATATTGTTTTGATTACTGTAGCATTTTAGTATAATCTGAAGTCAGGGAGTCTGATTCCTGCAGCTCCATTTTTTTCCCTCAAGACTGCTTTGGCTATGTGGAGTCTTTTGTGTCTCCATACAAATTTTAAGATTTTTTTGTTCTAGTTCTATAAAAAATTCATTGGTAATTTCATAGGGATTGCATTGAATCTGTAGGTTGCTTTGGGTAGTATAGTCATTTTCACAATATTGATTCTTCCAATCCAAGAATATGGTATATCTCTCCATCTGTGGGTATCATTGTTAATTTCTTTCATCAGTGTCTGCATACAGGTCTTTTGTCTCCCTAGGTAGGTTTATTCCTAGGTATTTTATTCTTTTTGTTACAATGGTAAATGGGAGTGTTTCCTTAATTTCTCTTTCAGATTTTCATCATTATTGTATAGGAATGCAAGAGATTTCTGTGCATTAATTTTATATCCTGCAACTTTACCAAATTCATTGATTAGCTCTAGTAGTTTTCTGGTGGCATCTTTAGGATTCTCTATTTATAGTATCATGTCATCTGCAAACAGTGACGGTTTTACTTCTTCTATTCTGATTTGGATTCCTTTTATTTCTTTTTCTTCTCAGATTGCTGTGGCTAAAACTTCCAAAACTATGTTGAATAATAGTTGTGAATGTGGACATTCGTGTGTTATTCCTGACCTTAGAGGAAATGTTTTCAGTTTTTCACCATTGAGAACGATGCTGGCTGTGTGTTTGTCATATATGGCTTTATTACGTCAAGGTAAGTTCCCTATATGCCTACATTCTGGCAGGTTTTTATCATAAATGGGTGTTGAATTTTGTCGAAAGCTTTTTCTGCGTCTATTGAGATGATCATATGGTTTTTCTCCTTCAGTTGGTTAATATGGTGTATCACATTGATTGATTTGCATATATTGAAGAATCCTTGCATTCCTGGGTTAAATCCCACTTGATCATGGTGTATAATCCCTTTAATGTGTTGTTGGATTCTGTTCGCTAATATTTTTGTTGAGGACTTTTACATCTATATTTATCAGTGATATTGGTCTATAATTTTCTTTTTTTGTAGAATCTTTGTCTGGTTTTGGTATCAGGGTGATGGTGGCCTCACAGAATGAGTTTGCAATTTTTTTGGAGGAGTTTGAGAAGGATGGGTGCTTAGCTATAGTGACATTCTGATTTTCTGTTTCGGTGTCAGTTTTATGAAATGAAATTTATCCACTTCAGTTAGGTTTAAAATTTGGGGGGCATAAAGATTGCATAATGTGTTTACTAAATTTTTATTACCTAAATAATCTGTATTGATATCTATATTTTATTCAGATTTTGGTAATTTGCGTTTGCTTCTTTGTTTTCTTTGATCAATTTTCCTGGGGCTTTATCAGTTTTATTAAAAATTTCCTGTCTTTTCACCTTCCTGATTTTTAAAATTTTGTTTGTTTATTCATATTGTATTCTTTAGTTTATTCTATATTTGGGGATTTAATATGTTGCTTTTTTCTAGCTTCCTGAGATTGAAGACTGGATCACTGAATTTCAGTCTTTATTTTTTTTAATATATTCACTTAAGGTTGTACATTTCTTTTTAAGCCCTGATTTCCCTGTATCACACACATTTGGATATATTTGATTATAATTTTTATTGTATATTTTTATCCTTTTTTTTCTTTTGTTCTGACTCTCATAAGGGATATTTTTAGTCTAAAAATATTATCTTTTAATTATGATATTATTTTTATCTACATTAATGTAATTAGTCATATATAAATATTTACTTATGTCTACTTCTAACTGCTTTTATTTGACTCACTGTTTTGTAGTTCCTTTAAAAATTTCCCTTTCTCACTCTCCTTGGAATTAATCAAATATTGTTTGTTTATTATTCCATTTTACCCTCTAATAGCTTGTTAGTACACAATTATATTATGCTTTAAGTGGATGTCATAGAAATTACAATATGCAACCCTACCTATTGTTACCAGATCCAAGCTCTCACTGCTCACCGCTCACCACCTGACAGGCCAGTAAGTCGAGAGACAAGGTGTTAGGGCAAGGAATAGTGACTTTATTAGGAAAGCCAGCAAACCAAGA
Source organism: Lagenorhynchus albirostris (assembly GCF_949774975.1). Taxonomy (NCBI): domain Eukaryota; kingdom Metazoa; phylum Chordata; class Mammalia; order Artiodactyla; family Delphinidae; genus Lagenorhynchus; species Lagenorhynchus albirostris. Next base: position 53,838,274 of record NC_083095.1, on the reverse strand, counting down.
AGATGGCAGACAAATGTCCTAAAGAACCATCTTGTTCTGGTTTGAGTACAAGCTTCTTTTATGCTACAAAGAGCGGGAAATGATGGGAGGAAGTGGAGTTAAGAGGTGACAGGTTGTTGAAGACTTCTTGGTGCTGGCCAGACCTTAGAGGGGACTTGGTAATGCTTTGTTTTTGCAGTTGTTCAATGTAGTTCTGGTCACGATGCTCCTATAAATCTTCAGCAAAACAGATGTTACTTTCTGTTCTGCAACTCCTTATCTCTACATGGATGAATGATCACTAAGCAAGGGAAAATTATCTTTCTACTGATTTGTTGTTTACCTATGAGGTAAACAAAAGTATTTTAACTTTAAAGTTTAAGCATGAGAGGCAGAATTTCTGCAAGGGGGCTATTATGTATGTACTCAAGCTATAGGCCACATTCTTTTTATGATTAATGTGCCTACGTGCAGTTAGCAAAGTTGGGCATGAGGCATTTAGCTATAGAGCGCAGAGGCTGGAGCTTAAAGAAATAGATTCAATGTGGAGTCAGATTAGTTTTTCCCTGTTATGTTATTACATTCTGTATAGTTACTTTATTACTTCCCTTAAAATGTAAGAAGCTTATGGTGGGTAGCAGAATATGGCATCTCAAAATATGACTGTACGAGTTCAGGATATGCTACCCCAAAAGATGCTACTTTGATATATTATTTTGAGCTTTGGCACCAGAAAAACAGCATCTGCTAGGAGAGGCTTTCTTTGAATTCCCTTTATCTGCCAAAAGACTAATCCTTTGAAAGGAGCTCAGTGGTCATAAATCCCCTCCCCAGGAGTGTCACTAATCGGTGAAGATTGATTCTTATCACAGGGAGGAGACTAGAAGTAGATACCCCTCCCAGACAAACTTTTTCATAAATTATCATAACTCCCATCTATTCTTCTAAGGGTTTATTCATCTTTCCTTAAAACTATATACTCTCCCCTAAGAGGCCTCCCCTTTCCCTATTAAGATGTTATTTCAGCCTGCATTCTAAGTTACCTCAGGGAGTTACTCATTTTTCCCTGGCTATCTCCTATGTATACATGAGGTATACATGTTAATGGACTTCTGTTTGTTTTTCTCTTATTAATCTGTCTTTTATTACAGGGATCTCAGCTAAGAACTCAGAAAGGTAGAGGGAAAATTATTTTTCCTCCCTTATATAGGGCAGATTTGTTATGAAGTTTCAAATTTATGAAGTTTTAGAATCATCCATTTCATCAGCTAGGGAAATTTTTCCAAAACTTAAAATGTTCATTCTCCTCTGAACATCAATACTCATAATATTACCATTTATTGCATTTTTACAGTGTACTTGGCATTCTGGTAAGTTTCTTTCCTAACTTCTTCAGAAGGTTTCTCTTGCCTATCTCATGGATTTTAAAACTTCTGTGTAACACTTTGCTACCCTCTCATATTCAGAGAAAATCTCAGCATTTTCAATCCTTTTTTAATTGCTTAGTTATATAAGAAACCTACACAAATGCCTATCTAAAATTGGTATAACTGCTGATAATGAATATTGCCTTGTTGCATGCACTAAAAAAGATTTAATTTCCAAAGGACTCTGGCTAGAGAACTCTTCTGGCAGTTAAAAGACTTGCAGTTTTTATGAGAATTTTATCATAATTCATATGCAAGAAGATTGCCAAAGTGTAAATTATCTATAGTGTTGTGTTGCAAAATAAGCTGCCAGAGAAGCATGATTAGCTAATTGCATCTAATGACTCTGAAAACATAACACCTCTTCCAAACAGGAAGAATTAGGAAGGGATCCTTTTTTTTTTTTTTTCCCACTTGTGCCTTACTTGGTAACAAAGGCTGCTGACTCTTTTCCTGGAAACTCATTCTTTGTTTGCTGAACAAGCTGATACCTGCTGATAAGATGGCTTTACTTTCAAGTGATAAAATATGTTAATTAACTTTAATTGTTTGCAGACGAGTTTATGCAAATAGAGACATTTAAGAAATAGAAGCATAAAGATTTAATAGGAGTGATAAGCATGAGCCTGAGGAGAAATACAATTTTCCATTTTTTTCATTTAAAATTGATGATAATATTGAATGTAACAATTAAAGATGGAGTAAGAAAAAACTGGTAGTTTGCATGACTAGGAATCAGAACATTGGATATTTAAGGAAATCAACGAAAGAATGCATAGCTTGCTGTTTTGTATGTGTGTGTGGTTCTGAAAAAGTTTTCACTCAGATAAATCAACATTTCTCTCAAGATACATTTTTTTTGATATTTCTTTTCCTGGAATTATGGCTAAGCCTGGTTTATACTAGAAACTGAAAGCCCATTAGAAGTGATTTCACACCACTGTGCTGCCAGGTTATGTCTTTAGTGGGTTTAGTTATGCTTATCTCCTAAAGTCATTGCATTTCTTTTCCATATATTTAAAATTGTGATTGATAAGTGTCACTTGAAAATACCAGCATGTTTAGACAAACTGCTTTTTATTATATTTTGTATGAAAATTGTGATCTCTTTAAGTTGTTTTGTCTGCCTTCCTTCTTTAGAGGAGCTACTTTTGTCTTTTCTTTGACCTTTTGTTTCAAATGGGAATCATACTCTTACAAATCCTTGTCTCCTTCATCACAGTGATTGGCACTGTGAGTGAGCATCTGACCCAAGGAGAACTAGTCAGAGTTTCTCATTGTTTTCCCATCAGGTTCTGGGGAACAAATCCTTTCCATTTGTTAAAAAGTTGTAAGGGTATTACCAAACCAAACTTGGGTCTGCTCTCCCACAGTAAAGCCAATCTAGTGATACCAGGTTGTGGTGAAGGAAAGTGCAGTATTTATTGCAAGGCACCAAGGAAGGAGTACAGGAGGCTAATATTCAAAAGACCTGACATCTCCAATGGATTTCAGGAAAGCATTTTTAAAGGCACGGTGAGGGAGAGAGTCTCAGGGTGCATGATCAGCTCATGCACTGTTCTCTGATTGGTTGATGATGAGGTAACAGGGTGGTATCACAGGGGTTAACACCATCAGTCCCCAGGCTCCAGCCTGTCTGGGGGCTGTGTGCTCATGGTCATCATGCAGTTAACTTCTTCCACCTAGTGGAGGTTTTAGTATCTGCAAAACAACTCAAGAAAGTGCGTCAGACACTGTTATCTATGTCCTTCAGGGACATAGAATCTTTAGTCACAGGACTAAAGATTCTGTGACTGCTATATGGCTGACTTATCATTTAAATTGTTACTAGTTTTCCTGGCCCAACTGCTATTTTTTTGTTACTACATGTGCACATTCTTTCAATCATTAATTCTTGAACTAACCTTTTGTGACTCAGAGGAGACCTGGGAGACTAAAGCTTTTCTACAAACAAGAGGCAGACAGCAGATGTTGTGGGGAAGGGATGTCTGTCCCTGGAAGGGACAGTTATAAAGGTATCAGTTATAAAGGTATCAGTTTAAGAACCGCTAGTAATTATATGTATGTGAAGAAAACCAGTCTACAGTAGGCAAAAATGGAACTGTCAGAAAGAAGAAGAAAATGAGTTTAGAGAGAAAAAGGAAATATATTGGCAATATACACGTTACTAGTTTTAACTTTTGAAGACCAGAACAATACCTCTTCCTTCAATTTGATTGAGACAAGCTATTTATTTTATTTATTTATTTTTAGAGTTTTTTTTTATGTGGACCATTTTTAAGGTCTTTATTGAATTTGTTACAATATTGCTTCTGTTTTGTTTTGGTTTTTTGGCTGCGAGGCATGTGGATCTTAGCTCCCCGACCAGGGATTGAACCCTCACCCCCTTCATTGGAAGGTGGATTCTTAACCACTGGACCACCAGGGAAGTCCCTATTCATTTATTTTTGTCTAATCTAGTTCAATGTGGGTTTCTGTAACCAAGAGTTTTAAACAATAGAATCCCTTCTTATTTGACTCTTCATTCCCTCCCATTCATTTAGCAGGTTCTTTCAGTGTAGATACACCGAAATATCCCTTCTCGTCCCTTTTATTAGAGAAACTTTCCTTACTTCTTTGTCGTATCAGGACTCTCCTTCCTTTAACTGATAAGTATCTGTCTTCTAGGCTAGGTTATTTGGCTATACATTCTTATTGCTTGCTCATGCATTGGCCTTCTGCATTTTTGCTTTTATTTCTACCATTTTTTAAAAAAATATTTCTCAAAGTTCCTAGAGAACAAATTCAACATGTGTTTGAAAAGTATTTATTTAATGCCTTCTATATGCCAGACTCTTCCTAGTACTAAGTCAACAAGACTAGCAGTGAACAAGACAAAGTCACTCCTATAATGGAGCTTACATTCCAGTGGGGGAGATAAGTAATAAATAAACACATTTTGTGAAAGAAAAATAAAAGATAGACAATTTTTGAGATAAAATGGAATTTTTACTTGTAGTGACAAAGCATAATACAATGAAGTCAAAACAACCTGGCTCCCTCCAGATTAAAATGATAAGGTGTTATTTATAGTTCATCTTTTTACAAAACAGTCAATAATCCTGAGTGGATCCTGTTTAGATTTGAGGAAAAAAATAATTTCTTTTTTTGGATGGGAAGAAAAATGGGTCCTTTTTCCTTCTTTATCTCAGGATGTAAGACTTTTTGTAGGATCTCTCACCCGATATTTATCATTAACTACAACTTTAATTGCGAAGTCTTTTATAAATATAATTGCCAAGCCATAGTATTTAAGATTAAGCTTAGCTTTTCTCTCTACCAGTTCTACTTCCTCCTCTTCCCTTCCATAGGTTTTGATTCCAAGAGTATGTCCTAAAACACCTCCAGTGGATAGGCATGGGAGCAGGGATACCACCTTTCCTTAACTGTCATTCTCAACCTTCATACATCATTTGATATTGGTGACACCTGCCTTCTTGAAGTTGTTTCCACTTTGGCTACTACACCACTCCACACTTGATGTTTCTTATTCCCTAAGTCTCCAGTCTCCTATCAATGCCAAACTTCTTCCACTAAGCCCCTAAATATGGTTATTCCATGGTGTGTGTCCACTGCCATCTTATTGCTCAGTTTTTCACTCCTCTTCTCAGGGCCTCACATAGTCCCATGATCCTACTATGTGACTTTCAAACCCAGACTGAACCTTGTATGCTGTAGGTTGAATTTCTCGGGAAGAAGACTTTGAGATGGGGATAAGTATGTAGGAGGATATTTAGGGAGTAAGAATGAGAAGAAGCCATAACTAAGAATAAGCCATAGCAGGAACATAGTAATTCTTTTTGTCAGAGGCTGTTAATTGGTAGAGCTATGTGCTACAGATAGTATATTTGTATTTCACCAAGTCTTTTTAAAGGTTATTAATGGCATTCCAATGAACAAAATGGGGAAGTGAACCAGAGGCAAGTATAATTATGTAAATTTGTATTTGGATGCCTCTGTCTAAGGATATCAAGCCAACATGCTTGAAGGCTGTTTCCTGTTCACTGACTTTCTTTAAGATTTAGACAAAAATATCAAAGGAATTCTTATGACATTTTTAGATGACATGAAACTGGGAGGTTTAAAAAATATGCTGGGTGACAGAATCAGGTTCCATAAAGGTCTTTTTTCTTTTAATTTTATTTATTTTTGGCTGTGTTGGGTTTTCGTTGCTGCACTCAGGCTTTCTCTAGTTGTGGCCAGCGGGAGCTACTCTTTGTTGCAGTTCACGGGCTTCTCATTGTGGTGGCTTCTCTTGTTGCAGGGCATGGTCTCTAGGTGTGTGGGCTTCAGTAGTTGCAGCATGCAGGCTCAGTAGTTGTGGCACGCGGGCTCAGTAGTTGTGGTGCACGGGCTTAGTTGCTCCGTGGCCTGTGGGGTCTTTCTGGACCAGGGATCGAACCCTTGTCCCCTGCATTGGCAGGCGGATTCCTAACCACTATGCCACCAAGGGGAGTCCTTCCATAAAGGTCTTGACAGGCTGGAATAATGGACCAAACCAAGTAAGATAAAGTTTAATTGTGACACATGTTAGGCCCTGTATTTGTATCTTCAAATCAGCTACTTAGGTATAAAATAAGGAAGACTGTACTTAGTAGCATATGTAAAGAGGACTTAAGGTGATAGATCTTGACTCATACTACACATGACAATCACCTGGGTGGAATTTTAAATATCCCAGGGCATGGGATCCACCCTCAGAAATTTATGTTAATTGGTCTGGGATAAGGCCCAAGGATAAGTTTTTAAAAGCTTTCAAGGTGATTAATATATGTAGGCAAGTTTCATAACCACTAATTTTAGCATGCTATGAGTTAGTTGTGTGATATCACTTGCCTCTTGTCTGAGAAAGAAAGAGGAAAAGAAAGAAAGAGAGAGAGAGAGAGGGAAAGAGAAAGAAAGAAAGAAAGAAAGAAAGAAAGAAAGAAAGAAAGAAAGAAAGAAAGAAAGGGAAAGAAAGAAAGAAAAAAAGAAAGAAAAAAGAGAAAGGAAGGAAGGAAGGGAGAAAGGAAAAAAAGAAAGAAGGAAAGAGAGAGAGAGGGAGAGAGGGAGGGAGGAAGGAAGGAAGAAAGGAGGGAGGGAGGGAGGAAAAGAATGACAGAAAAAGAAATGCTGACATAATCTAAAGAGAAGGAGCACAGGACATCATCCATAGGAGGATGGGCTTTGGAGTAAGGTAAAACTGTTTTTGTCACAGCTCTACTCTTTCAATAAATGTGGCCTTAATCTCTTTGACCTGATTTTTCTGTTCTTTAGTACCTACTTCTTAGGTGGTGTTGTGAGCACTGAATAAGATTTTGCATGTGGAATGCTTGGCAAGAAACTTGGGATATAGTCAATGTTCAAAAAATGTTAGCAGAGGTTATTGTTGAACTGTAGTAATAGTATTATCAAATTTATGATGTGGAAACAAGAGTTTGCTCTTCTCTCTCTGGCCTAGGCAAAACTTAATAGAGTTTAACTTCTAAGCATCAATCTTCAGGAAACATAGACAGCTGGTTTCAGTTCTGGTCATGGATGAACAAGCTAAATATATATAAGGAACATTCACAACTACTGATGGTATTAGTCTGGAGACAAAGACATAATTGTTTCTCAAAGAAGAGTTATCGTTCTGTCATGAGGATCAAATGTTAGATTATTCTGTGTAAATCTAAAAAGTGAAATTAGGAAGAATGGACAGAAACTAATGGAAAAGGAGATTCCAACAGTCAAAGCCTTTTCCTCAAAATGTACTAATGGCGTCATCACGGATTGGACTGCATGTTGTAGAGGGCATTTGGTGACCATTAAATTCAATGATAACCTATGATTAAATATTTTTTCTCTTGCTCTTTTGCTCTTCTGTTCCAACTCATCTTTCACAGTGCTGAAAATGAGTCTTCTTTACTAAGTGAAGCATGGATCATGGATCTCTTTAGCTCAAAATCCTTCTCTATTACACACTGAATTAATACAAAGTTTTCTCCTTAGTATTTGAGGTCTTGTAGCACCTGCTTCCAAGTTATTATCCCAGTCTATTCTAGTTTTACTTACTGCCACTCCCCATTCCATATGTTATAAGAAATTGTTATAAGAAACTGCCAAACTGTCTTCCAAAGTGACTATACCAATTTTCATTCCCAGCAGCAATGAATGAAAGTTCCTATTGCTCCACAACCTTGTCAGCATTTGGTGTTGTCAGTGCTGTGGATTTTAGCCATTCTAATAAGTGTGTAGTGGTAGCTTATTGTTTTAAGTTGTATTTTTGTAACGATGTATGATGTTGAGCATATGTTCATTTGCTTATTTGCCATCTTTATATCTTCTTTGGTGAGAAGGCTGCTCAGATCTTTTGGCCATTTTTTTTTTTTTTTTGCAGTACACGGGGCTCCCACCGTTGTGGCCTCTCCCGTTGCGGAGCACAGGCTCTGGACATGCAGGCTCAGCAGCCATGGCTCATGGGCCCAGCCGCTCCATGGCATGTGGGATCTTCCTGGACCAGGGCACGAACCCGTGTCCCCTGCATCGGCAGCCGGAATTTCAACCACTGTGCCACCAGGGAAGCCCTGGCCATTTTTAAATTAGGTTGTTTGCTTTTTTTTTGTGGAGTTTAAAAAATTTTTTTTTTATATTTTGGATACCAGTCCTTTATCAGATAGATATTTTGAAAATATTTTCTCTATGGCCTGTGTTTTCATACTTTTAACAGTGTCTTTCACAGAAGTTTTTAATTTTAGTGAAATACAACTTATCAAGTTTTTCTTTCATGGATCATCCTTTTGGTGTTGTATCTAAACCTTCACCAAACCCAAAGTCACCTAGATTTTCCGTGTTATCTTCTAGGAGTTTTGCAATTTTGCATTTTACCTTTGGGCCTATAATCCATTTTAAGTTAAATTTTTGTGAAAGGTATAAGACTGTCTCTAGATTCATTTTTTTGTATGTGGACGTCTGGTTGTTCTGACACCATTTGTTGAAAAAACAAGCATTTCTTTTTATACCTATCATTTCTTTCTGAGAAAATTCTCTTTTCTCTCACCACTGCACATTTGAGAGTTTACACTATCCCATACCCAGACTGCAACCAAGAAAACAACCAGGAGTTGATGCCTTATTGGTGATATGACAGGTTGATATAAGATACCAGTGATTTCAACTGGTTGTTTATGTCTGGTCATGGGGCTATGGGAGGTGATTCTCTTAATTTTTTTTTTTTTTTTTTTTTGCGGTACGCGGGCCTCTCACTGTTGTGGCCTCTCCTGTTGCGGAGCACAGGTTCCAGACGCGCAGGCTCAGCGGCCATGGCTCACGGGCCCAGCTGCTCCACGGCATGTGGGATCTTCCCGGACTGGGGCACGAACCCATATCCCCTGCATCGGCAGGTGGACTCTCAACCACTGCTCCACCAAGGAAGCCCTCTCTTAACTTTTGCTTAGACATTTTCCAAATATATTTTGAACTGAGAACCAGAGAAATAATCTTGGTTGAAGGTCTAACTTTCCCAGGGTACCAGATAAAATGAAGTACCTCTCTTGGCATTCAAATGGCAAAATTCCAAGCTTGTGTGTCTGAGTAAAAGAAGTGTATTTGAGTATTTGCTTGTGTTTGTGTGTTGAGGGAAAAGTTATCTTTATCAAAATGTCTCATACACATTTCATATCTACCTTTTCTGAAGATGTTACATTATCTTTGTTATGTTATGTTGTCTTTGTACCAAATATATGCCTACTGCAGTTTCTGTCTTAGTGATTAACATAAACACTCAGGTGCTCAAACTAGAAACCTGAGAGTAATTCTAGTTTTCTTTTTTTATCCAACTGCAGATCCTGTAGTTGCTTGTATCTCCCCTAGTTATTGCTTAAGTATGTCCATCCTTCTTCATTCACATTTCCAGTACTTTAGTTTAGGCCTCCATCATTTTATGGTCTGTTTTACTGCGATGGCCTCTTAATCCCTTCCTTGTCAATCTACCTTTCATATCGATTGTTGTCATAATGCACTTTATACAATGCACATCTGCTGGTGTCATTACCCTGATTGAAATCTTGCAGTTTTAACTAATCAACATAACAGAAGTCTCTTGATCATCTCAGCTTTTAACTATCCTCTTCAGCTTTATCTTCAATTACTCATCCAGATTTACACTGTGTTTCAGCCACAGAAAAAAATTACTTCTATTTCTTTGAATATTTTCACTCATCTTGGTCTGAAGTGTTCATCCTATTTGTTTTCTTGGCTGAAGATTTAAATCCTCCATGAAGCCGTCCCTGATACCCATTTGCCCTCCCTGCATTTAACATCACTCCTCTGTGCTCTCAGATCACCCCCATAGCACTTGCCACATTTAACTGCAATTATTTATTTACCTGTTTTGCCCCTTCATCGAATGGAACTCCCAGAAGAATGAATTTTTTTGGTAAAATTTTTCATATGTATGGTCAATAGATAATATGTTGAATAAATAAATGAATAAATTCCTTACAAATAAACAGTTTTCCAAATATAGAGAGACGCATCCCTGATATATTATCTTTTATATTCAGAAAACTTTAATTATAAATACCAACAGATAATATGTATTTAAATCAATCCATCAAAAGGATGGCATTAAGCTCTTTGTATGTGTACTCTTGAATGGAAGATAAAAGATAAGGTCCCTGTTCTCAGGAGGTTTGCAGTCTTGTTTTAAAGTTAATATGTAACCACATAAAATGTATGCTAGATAAGTCTAAGTCTAGAAAATAGAAAGATTATTTAATTTATAGATGTATACCTGGAAAACATTTCTCAAATCTGGTTTACCGTGTCTCTTCATTCCCTCATAATATTCATGAACGTTCCAGAGCATCAAGCCCCATGGCTAAGGAATAAAAGACACAGTAGAGGCAACTATTCACATTTAATGGTTAAGCAAGCAATTATGTGACACATGGCCATCAACAAAATACTTTCACACCTCTGATCTCATGCAATGCTCATAAAATTCCTATGAAAAATAATGAGTAGACAAAAATTTTAACCCCGATTTATAGAGGAGATACTGACGTTCAGAGAAGAAAATAATTTTTTCATAACTCACACTACTAGGAATACATCATGAAGTAGAACTTAACCCAGATTTCTGGACCACAGAACTTGATCTTCTGCCTCTATTCCACAGCTCTGACTAGACTTGGTCCTTAAGTCCCAACATGTTTGAGGGTCAGAGTTCAGCATCAAAAACAACCAATGTCCACAAAGTTTGTTTTCATAACCACTGTCCTCACCCCCAACGACACACATACGTGCATCCACACACACACGCATGCACACATACAAGTGTGCCTAAAGCCCTATAAGATAAGGAAGGCTATGGTCAAGAGCAGGTCTGTGTGCTTAATATATGAGATTTTATTTTGTACAACTTTTCTCTCTTTTCCAAAGGTATTTAGTAAATGAACATCAATTATTACACTGTAGCTAATAGTAATCATGTTTTGGGTTCTGCGTCATTAAATATTATTGCCTATGATGGGGCCTTGCTTTAAATTCACCACTTCCCTCCTCAAAACATAAAAAAAAATTTAATGAAAATTTATTTAAGTTTATTTGGTCATTATCAATCCTGGCTTCCCTGAATACATTAGTATTTACAAAGGCTAATTTGAGTGCAGGATTTAAACTTTAATCACTGAAATTTTACATTACTTGTGAAACTAAAACGTGAAAGATGTGACCTAGTTTCTCTGTGGAGCTGTTTACATACCATCAAGTTGATAGGTTGTCTAGAATTAGAATGTAAATTCATCCAGGTTTGGTTGAATTAAACATCTCTTTAACTTGGGTTTGTCTATATTAGTTTTAGACTGTAAGTCTAGGGAAAAGACTTTCTTAAAATTAACTTATTTTTGCAAATAAGTTTTCCCTAACATCAGTTTGTTTTCCACCATCAAAAGAAAATTAACAGGAGAATTAAAATTACCCTATGATGTGAAAACTAGCGAACCTATATTTGCTTGCTCTGAAAGGCAAAATAATACTCAGGATTATAGACGCATATGCAATATTTATCTCACATTGACACTCAACTGTGTTTAAGATATTGCTATATTACATAAAATTGAATTAAAACTAGAATTCTGATTTGAAAATTTGTCTTCATTTAGTCACTCCCAATTTCTCCCTAAATACCTATAATGAAAAAGGAAAACAGGACTTCACCACAAGCGAACAAGCTTCAAAAAAAGCCTGTGCAATTAAGCACTTAGAACAGTGCTTTGCACTGACAAGGCTTCTGTGCATTCAGTTCCCTCTGTATTTCTCCTTCACACTGCTCACCTATGTAATCTCTACTCTTTATTCAAAATTTAGATCAAAGGGAGACTTCCTTAGGGATATATTTTCTAATCCCCACCTGCCACCACATCCCCTACTTGGTGCTTTATGAAACATTCACTCAAAGTACTTATTTTAATGTCTAATTTAATATTCATTAGTGTGATTACTTGGTTAATCTGTACTATAAACTCAGTAAAGTAAGGAATTTAATTTTTTATCACTATTATATCCCTAGCACAAAGAAATAGTACCTAGCATAAAATAGTTTCTCAATAAACTATTGATAAATGAATCACTGAGTGAATTGTCACATATGAAGAACTCATAATATATGACAGTTATACATATACATATATATAGTCTAGCATAATATTTTTTTCTTCTCTATCTTAATATGATGCTAAGTTATGGTTTCCAAAATCTCAGGTGGGCTTGGTTTTCATGTGATCTGTACATGCATATGCATTCACCATGTAAAACAACTCCCTGATTGATCTGGTAGAAACTGAAAACCATGTCTAGCTGAACCTGGAGTAGCACAAATATTTCTTAAATGCAGTTAAAACTTAGGGGGATGAATAGACAAAAATACAAATCAACAGACAGCTAAATGAAGAAAATTCCTACAGGAACCCAGGCTTAATTTCAAAAAAGAGCCCATTTCAATAAAGACACTTGAGGTCACTGTCTACATCAAGCTGTACCAAATGCAAATCTGGACAACCATACTTTTTCTATGCTATTTCTGCATTATTATTGGGCCCAAGTACTGCTTTCTTTCACCTCAAGTTTCACCTCTCAGTGTCTCCTTTTTATAGACCTTCATATTTTGTAACATCCAGAATACAGCAGAGCTTTAGGTAGAGAAGGGCTGCCAGGATTGGGCTTCTTTATGAGTATTTAAATTCTCCCAAGCCAGCCACTGTAGTGGAACCTATAGAGGTCTAGAAACAAAGCATTCTGGACATTGTATGTTTTCATGTACTCAGTTCAAAATATCAGAGAACTAGGCAGAGGAGTAGCATAAGTTACTTATAAGTTTGTCAGAAGAGAATGAAATGAATACCAAAAAGCAAGTATTGAACTGAAAGCTGGTCAGCACCCAAACGGACAGAAAAACAGGATGAAGCTTAACTATATATCCCACTTGTAGTTAAATATGAAATATAAATAGATCTAACTCCCCTGAAAATGAGTTTAGAGGAAGAGAGCAAGAAGAAGAGGAGAGAGGGGGGAGGGATGGGAGGAGGAGAACAAGGGGGAGAGGAGAGGAAGGAGGAAAGATTATATGTGTGTATGTATATATGTGTGTATATAGATATGTTTACACACACATGAAACTTATAGCTAAAATACAGTACTGTTGAACCAGAAAATGGGAAAATCATGTTTATGAATAAAGAAGACACAGTTCCAAAATTTTTCTGATGAAGAAACTTAAAGGAAATTTCAGAGAATACACTGTTATTATCCACTCTATGCAGCAAGGCATTCCATCTGTGAAATAGGAGAAAGTCATGAGGAGAAAAAAATGCAGAAATAAAAATAACATAAGATTAAATTGAGAGATGAATAACTCAAGGAAGGATTTTTGAAACTAACTAAAAATGTAGCAGCAAAGTGAAAACCAACAATGATGACCCTAAGGAGAGAATTGTCACTCTGGAACAGCAGAGTTGCAGAAATCAAACTTGAGAGACACTCTTAGATGCAGTAGAAAAAGTCAAAGAGAAGAAACAATGGCAAAGAGTGTGATCAATATGGAGGAAAAAGCTTCTTGATTTATTTTTTAAAATAATTGTGTACTTGAGAACAATTAAACTGAAAAGAAGAAATGATAATACCTCATACTGAAGAAAATAGTCATAAGCTGAAAAAGATCTGACTGCCCAGATTGAAAATTCACCTTGCTCTAGGCAAAAATCAATGAAAAGAGAGCCACAAATTAGATATGTCTGACAAATATTTGTATTTTAAAGGTAGAGAATAAAATCTATTGGTTTCAAAGTGAAAAAGCATTACTGAAGAAAAAAGATTGGTCTCAGACATTCTCTCTTTAAAGTTCCAGAATGTAATGGAATATTTATATAATTTGTCCTAATTATTTTACCCAGCTAATTTGTCTTTCATATGAATGCAACAGACATTCTCAGACATGCAAGAATGCATAAAATATGCCAGCTCTTTAAAAAGTTATTTGTAGATAAATATACAAACACCATTAAAAAAACAAACACCTGGAGGCTAAACAATACACTACTAAATAACAAAGAAATCAAAGAGGAAGTCAAAATATACCTAGAAAGAAATGACAGTGAAAACACGACGACCCAAAACCTATAGCAATACAATCCTACCTCAAGAAACAGGAAACATCTCAAATAAAAAACCTAATGTTACACGTAAGCAGTTAGAGAAAGAAGAAAGAAAATCTCAAAGTTCGCAGAAGGAAAGAAATCGTAATGATCAGATCGGAAATAAATGAAAAAGATATAAGGAAATGTTAGCAAAGATCAATAAAACTAAAAGCTGGTTCTTTTAGAAGATAAACAAAATTGATCAACCATTAGCCAGACTCATCAAGAAAAAAAGGGAGAAGATTCAAATCAATAGAATTAGAAATGAAAAAGGAGAAGTAACAGCTGACACTGTAGAAATACAAAGGATCCTAAGAGATTACTACATACAACTCTATGCCAATAAAATGGACAACCTGGAAGAAATGGACTAATTCTTAGAAAAGCACAACCTTCTGAGACTGAACCTGGAAGAAATAGAAAATATAAACAGACCAATAATGAGCACTGAAATTGATGCTGTGATGAAACATCTTCCAACAAACAAAAGCCCAGGACCAGATGGCTTCACAGGCGAATTCTATGCAACATTTAGAGAAGAGCTAATACCTATCCTTCTCAAACTCTTCCAAAATATAGCAGAGGGAGGAACACTCCCAAACTCATTCTAAGAGGCCCCCATCACCCTGATACCAAAACCAGACAAAGATGTCAGATAAAAAGAAAGCTACAGGCCAATATCAGTGATGAACATAGATGCAAAAATCCTCAACAAAATACGAGCAAATAGAATCCAACAACACACTAAAAGGATCATACACCATGATCAAGTGGGGTTTATCCCAGGAATGCAAGGATTCTTCAATATATGCAAATCAATCAATGTGATACACCATATTAAGAAACTGAAGAATAAAAACCATATGATCATCTCAATAGATGCAGAAAAACCTTTTGACAAAACTCAACACCCATTTATGATAAAAAAAACTCTCCAGAAAGTAGGTATAGAGGGAACTTACCTCAACATAATAAACGCCATATATGAAAAACCCACAGCCAACATCGTTCTCAATGGTGAAAAACTGAAATCATTTCCACTAAGATCAGGAACAATACAAGGATGTCCACTCTTGCCACTCTTATTCAACATACTTTTCGAAGTCCTAGCCACAGCAATCAGAGAAGAAAAAGAAATAGAAGGAATCCAAATTGGAAAAGAAGAAGTAAAACTGTCACTGTTTTCAGATGACATGATACTATACATAGAAAATCCTAAAGATTCCACCAGAAAACTACTAGAACTAATCAATGAATTTGGTAAGGTTGCAGGATGCAAAAATAATGCGCAGAAATCTCTGGCATTCCTATACACCAACAACAAAAAATCAGAAAGAGAAATTAAGGAAGCACTCGCATTTACCATTGCAACAAAACAAATAAAATACCTAGGAATAAACCTGCCTAAGGAGGCAAAAGAACTGTACTCAGAAAACTATAAAACACTGATGAAAGAAATCAAAGACAATACAAACAGATGGAGAAATATACCATGTTCTTTGATTGGAAGAATCAATATTATGAAAATGACCATAGTACCCAAAGCAATTTACAGATTCAGTGCAATCCCTGTCAAACTACCAGTGGCATTCTTCACAGAATTAGAATAAAAAATTTAACAAGTCGTATGGAAACACAAAAGATCCCGAATAGCCAAAGCAATATTGAGAAAGAAAAATGGAGCTAGAGGAATCAGGCTCCCTAACTTCAAACTATACCACAATGCAACAGTAATCAAGACAGAATGGCACTGGCACAAAAACAGAAATATAGATCAATGGTACAAGATCGAATGCCCAGAGATAAACCCATGCACATATGGTCACCTAATTTATGACACAGGAGGCAAGAACATGCAATGGAGAAAGGACAGTTCTCTTCAATAAGTGGTGCTGGGAAAATTGTACATCTATATGTAAAAGAATGAAATTAGAACACTAATTTCATCCTAACACCATACACAAATATAAACTCCAAATAGATTAAAGACCTAAAGGTAAGACCAGACACTATAAAACTCTTAGAGGAAAACATAGGAAAAATACTCTTTGACATAAACCATAGCAAGTTATTTTTGCCCCACCTCCTAGAGTAACAGAAATAAAAACAAAAATAAACAAATGGGACTTAATTAAACTTAAAACTTTTGCACAGCAAAGGAAAACATAAACAAGACAAAGAGTTAACCCTCAGAATGGGAGAAAATATTTGCAAATGAAACAGCAAAGGTTTAATTTCCAAAATATACAAACAACACATGGAGATCAATATCAAAACAACAAACAATCTAATTAAAAAATGGGCAGAAGATCTAAATAGACATTTCGACAAGGAAGACATACAGATGGCCAAGAAGTACATGAAAAGATGCTCAACATCACTAATTATTAGATGAATGCAAATCAAAACTACGAGGTATCACTTCACACCGGTCAGAATGGCCATCATCAAAAAATCTAGAAACAGTAAATGCTGGAAAGGGTGTAGCGAAAAGGGAAACCTCCTGCACTGTTGGTGGGAATGTAAATTGATACAACCACTATGGAAAACAGTACGGAGGTTCCTTTAAAACCTAAAAATAGAACTACCATGTGATCAGCAATTCCACTACTGGGCATATACCCTGAGAAAACCATAATTCAAAAAGAGACATGTACCACAATGTTCATTGCTTCTGCTACTTACAATAGCCAGGACATGGAAGCAACCTAAGTGTCATCGACAGATGAATGGATAAAGATGTGGCACATATATACAATGGAATATTACTCAGCCATAAAAAGAAATGAAATTGAGTTATCTGTAGTGAAGTGGATGGACCTAGAGTCTGTCATACAGAGTGAAGTCAGAAACAGAGAAACAAATACCATAGGCTAACGCATATATATATATATATATATATATATATGGAACATAAAAAAAATGGTACTGATGAACCTAGTTGCAGGGCAGGAATAAAGATGTAGACATAGAGAATGGACTTGAGGACACGGGATGGGAGGGGGAAGTGGAGTGAAGTGAGTGTAGCATAGACATATATACACTACCGAATGTAAAATAGCTAATGGGAAGCAGTAGCATAGCACAGGGAGATCAGCTCAGTGCTTTGGGATGACCTAGAGTGGTGGGATAAGGAGGTTGGGAGGGAGAATCAAGAAGGAGCGGATATGGGAACATATGTATGCATATGGCCGATTCACTCTGGTGTACAGCAGAAACTAACACAGTATTGTGTAGCAATTATGTTCCAATAAAGTTCTATTAAAAAAATTTTAAAAAGGAGAGAGAAAATTCTAGCTAAAACTATAAAACTGTGTATTAGAAATACAAATATGTTTGGCTCCCTCTTTCCAAACCCTTCAAAACACCCCAGATCTGGTTAGTGACTCATGCAGCTTCACTCCATTACAGGTTCTAGGACCAAGCCTTCTCCTAGTTAGATGGAATGGAACAAGTTCTGGACCAGTAGCTCCACACTTCTAAATTAACTTGACTTGCCTAATATCTCTCTTTCTTATCCCACTTCCAAAATGGGCCCTTCCTTTGTTCCTTATCAAATCTTGTACCCCATTTTCAGTAATTAGGTTATTTTTGTTTTCTTGCACCATAACCTAGTTCCTAAACTCCAGTTTCTAATTCCACTGTTCAGCCTTTCTGTGGATACCTTTGCCTACTATAAAGACAAATGCAAAATAAAAATAAGGAGCTTAATTCTCCCAGTGAAAACAAAGGAAGAGATTTCCTTCAATGCCCTTTACTAAGAGCATTTACATTAAAATTTTTTAATTGTAAGTTCTTTCTCTGGGTCTTTGAAATGTTTGCAAATCTCTTAAAAACTATAAAAGCTGGTCCAGGCATGTCTTTCTGAAGGACTTAGGAGCCATATCTTTGAAATATAAACTTCAAAGAAGATAGTACCCCCAGTTTTTGTGAGTGTAGGAGCCTACCTTCCAAGGTGCCTGGCTCCATGTTGCAAAACTATTTACTTCCTGTCATAAATATAGGGACAGTGTATTTTTTCTTGTTTAGAGTCAATTAACTAACACAGATAGTCACCCCAATTACCAGGTGAATTTAGGATGAACTATGTGTAATAAATGGATGCTGTCAATACCTCTTAATTGAAGACTATTTATTTATTGTTTATCTTTGCGGGCCTCTCACTGTTGTGGCGTTTCCCGTTGCGGAGCATAGGCTCCGCACGCGCAAGTTCAGCGGCCATGGCTTACGGGCCCAGCCGCTTCGCGGCATGTGGAATCTTCCCACACCAGGGCACGAACCCGTGTCCCCTGCATCGGCAGGCGGGCTCTCAACCACTGCGCCACCAGGGAAGCCCTATTGTTTATTTTGAGAACATGTATATAATGGGTTGGACCTGCTTGGCTATTTGAAGGGTGAGATTTCTTTCTGTCATTGCAATCTCTTGGTGGATTGCCTGTGATGCACATCACATCTTGGTTTAATGCTTATTCAATAACAAAACTGTTTTGTTTTGTTTTTTCTACCTCTGTGGAGAGGTTTTCTGGTTTGGGAGAAATTTTTTGTTTTTAGTTATATTTTCCCAACACTATTCCCTACCTCCATATTCTGCTGATGCCCCAACTATTTACCTAGACTTCTTAATATCATCCACTCTAGTCTGAATTATTGGTCCACTCCCAATTTGATCATTCAGCCCTAGTTAAGAATAATGGAAATATATTTGCCATAGTATAAAACAAATTATAAGAAGATGTATTTTGCCAGTTCCTAATGAAAATAACTAGAAAACTGGTAAAGAATAATATTTATGGCCTCGGGTGTCTGAATACCAATGAACAAAAAATTAACAAAAAGAAAGCAAATGATTTCATGTGTACCATTGCAATGCAGTAGAATTATGTCAATGGGGAGGTAAATTCTACTCCAAAGAAGCTTTAAAGGGAATTTATTTTTGTAAATCTTCAACATGGGAGTAAAATTCCAGTGGAAGAGAATTAGTGCTATAAAAGGAGAGCACGAGTGATGGAATTACAGGTATATACTACAGATTGCTCAGTGAGATCCATGGTATTGAAACCAATGAGAAAGCTGTGTGTCCATCTGTGTGTCTGTGTTAATGGAATGATGGCTGGGATTGATTGGGAGTACATTCAGGAATATGAAGAGTGACTATGGAAACCAGTAGGACTATATGGGAATTCTTTGAAGATCTAATAATTTTTTTTTAAAAAATTGGAAAATTTCTAAATAACATTTAGAAAAGATGGATAGAGTTGAAAGTACCTAGTGAAAAATTCTGAATGCTGGTAAAAACCTATTTGGATCATCTCAGGACAGACAAAGCTTAAAACTAGTTGAAAAATATAACATGGCAATGAAATGTTTATATTCAACTCTATAGAAAGCAAAAAGGGAGAAAAAAGAGCACATCTACAGTGAAAATGATAGCAGGTATCTTGAAGAAGGACAATTGCCAAAATCATATTTCTTCCATTTCTCCTCTAAGGAAAGAATAAAGAATAAACCTCTCCACAGAGGTAGAAAAAAAATTTCCCCTAAATTAGTTGAGAGGCTTATAATAAATTTGCATACATTTGCTGCCAAATAAGTAAAAACTTCAGGGCCCTGAAGAAAGTTAGATAATTGACCTTGTAATTTTAGGGGAATACTAT
The DNA here is from genome assembly GCF_949774975.1 of Lagenorhynchus albirostris. Lineage (NCBI taxonomy): Eukaryota > Metazoa > Chordata > Mammalia > Artiodactyla > Delphinidae > Lagenorhynchus > Lagenorhynchus albirostris. The sequence goes on along the minus strand of NC_083095.1, from coordinate 53,818,519 downwards.
AAACATGGTCATTTTTGAAGCATTTGACAAAGAGAATTAGAGTAAGAGGGTGATGTACTGGCTATGTGCAGTGGGTTAAACAATAGAATATTGGGTGTTAATCTCTCTGGGATAAAGTGGAGAAAAATCCCTAGAGGATGTCTATATTACACTTTCCTTGGAAGAGTAAATTTTCAGAACGAAAAGAAAATGCAACTGTCATAGACTGTGGATTTTAGATGGGAAGAGATTTTTAAGACAAAAGGTAACAAAGTTTGTATTCAAAATTATTGGAATACTTGTTTGAAATCAACAAGATGAAATTCAACATTGAATCTTGTATTTATCTTTACAATATATTTTACATCTTTAGAATTTAAAAAATGTTAATTATATGGAAATGATTTTTTTAACTTTTTATTTTATATTGGACTATAGTTGACTAACAATGTTGTGTTAGTTTCAGGTGTACAGCAAAGTGATTCAGTTATACGTTTACATGTATCTATTCTTTTTCAAATTCTTTTCCAATTTAGGTTGTTACATAATATTGAGCAGAGTTCCCTGTGCTATACAGTAGGTCCTTGTTGGTTATCCATTTGAAATATTGCCGTGTGTACATGTCAATCCCAAACTCCCTAAATTTAATGAGTGGTTTACAGTGTGGTCCATAATGTTAGAATGACCTGATTTCAAAATCTGGGCTTTCCATTTTCTAATGATTTGGGGAAACTTAAGCTTAGAAGTAATTATTGATCACAATTTTAAATCATCCCTGTTCTACATTATGCTCTTCTGCTCTCCCATAGAACCCTATGCAGATCTCCAGCTTAATCATTATCATATTGGAAATGATATATTTGTTGTACTATATTTTCTATTACATGTAAGCTTTTGAAGGCAGAGGCAATGTTTTTGTCTTCTCTGTATCCAGTGCAAGCATCATGGTTTGTTTCTGTTAAGTACTTGATAAATGCTTTTGAAACTTAAAATGAGTCATTAATATACGGCTTTTTCCTAAAAGCTAACTTCAGTAATAACTGATAAACCTGTGCAATCATAAAGTAAGTTACAGCCTATTAATGACTATGTCTATTTGGATACCAATGGAAGTTAATAAATACTGTACAAAGAAAAATTATATTTGGTGAATACATGGAAGATGATGTTAATTTTCCTTATACCATGGGGTTACCTGATTCCTTGAATCCTTACCAACTAATGGATTTATTTGCTTAGGATAATGTGGGGGCAACCTTATCCTCATTGTTCTAATCTTTAAAAAATAAAGCATAAAAGTAATTGAGTGTAATATTCAGGGGTTTGTATTAGACCAATATTGTTTATTAAAATTAAGAACTTCCAAAACTTTTTACATAAAAAACTAACCTCTGAAGTAGCATCACTAAATTCTAACAAAATTATTCAATAAAGGTTATGAAAATAAAAATTAAAAATATAATTATGCTAAACTTCTATAAAATACTATAGGAATGATAATATAGTGTTTTATGTTGATAGCACTTCCTTCCACTGTTCCTTTACTTTAGGATCCTCTGGTCAATACTTCACTATCCCCAGTAGCAAAATAATTTGTTGAAGAATGAAAATTTTGTCAGACTAGTTTACTTAATTTTCTCAATACTAATCATTAAGATGTTTCTAATGTTCTAAATTAACTAGCTATTGTAAACATTGATTTGCAATTTATATTATCATTGTTATTAAATGAATGTGCTGTATTCATTTATTTGATTTAATTTGTAGATTTACTTAATATTAATTATGTCAACTTTCAGGATTTTTTGAATAAGCTTACAAACTATGCAGAAAAATATCTAGTGAAGAATTTCTCATTCCTGAGAAATGATGATGTATTGGGAGATTTTCTCATTCAATGAATAGTTAAAATGCCAAATTTGTAATATTTCTGTTTAATTAGTTAAATGAGATATTCGGGCTACACAGTCTAAAAGGTTTTTTAGTTTTGCAGAGCAGCAGATGTTCATATTACTCCACAATGGACAAGAGGTTCTGGAGTAAAATAAAACCACTCCATTGGATAGTTAAGAAATGGATAATGACAGAACAAAACAGCCTAAAGTCATGTCTTTTTATAACAAATTAAGATCTGGATCCATCAATTCTTGACTGCTAAGAGACAATATGGCAGCGTCAGTAAATCTGGAATAGGATAAAGTACTATAAGAAAGTTCCCTATAATATTTCTGTATTCAGAATACTAGACAAATGAAATCTTTCATATTAGAGACACTTCTAATTCCAGATTCTTCATAAATACATTCTTTTTCTAGAAAGTCATCTCTAGGAAAAATAGCTTACTTAGGATACTCTTTTAGATATATCAAGTATGCTGCTGTCATCTTCTCAAGGATATAATTGTCTTTGCTGAGAATTAGTTCCCCAAGGAGAGGGTAAACATTGTGGACTACCGAGTAATGATCATTAAATTGATGTGATGTATCATGATACAGAAATTAGAGGCTGTGCCTGTCTTTAAGAACATTATTGTCTAGAATAAATAACCCCAGGTAGTCATGGTCTTACAAAATGTGACACAGGGTAACAGATCCACTGGCTGTGACGTATAGTCAGTAAAGAGAACTAGCTCAAATGACTTCATCAATCAATGAGAAAAAGATGAAAAAGATAGAATTTCAAGGATTAGTTTTAAGTACTAGGTAGGTAAGCTGTACAGTGGGTGAAAGTTGAACCGTTTAGCAACTTTTTGTGGTTTTAGCATTATGCATATATAACCAAATAAAGCAACAGCTTCCCCTTGGTATCTCCAGTGCTCAAACTGTGCTTAAACTAGAAAAGCAAGCAAAACTCTTTCCTCACACTAGCTCTAACACTTCTTAAACTAACAAGTCTATCAAAGAGAAAACAATTTATATCTATCATGCTTATCTGCTGGACTTGCATATAGCCAGCTCAACACTGATCACTTTATAAAACAGGGGACAAGGATCAGATGAAGTTGAGGACAGGCATGATATGTTACTAATGTTTTAGGGTAAAGTTAAATCACACAAAATGTTTGCACAAATAATCACTTACTAATTTGCCTTGGTGTAAAAATATGTTTTTATATCCTAAGATATAGATTACTATGTGTTATGAAATGCTACTTTTTCTAAAACTAATGATAATATTAAACAATTTATATTAATATATAAAATGTACCTATTAAAATTTTAGAATTTTAGAATTTTTTTTAAATAGCCTTGTATAAATGAAATTATCCATAGCGTGGTATAAATATCTCTTTCATTTAAAAAAAATTTTGTTTTGCTCCAAAATTGGTTTAATATGATTGAGATTATTTAGAAATTTTTGCAATTCTCTTTATTAGGTTATCCTTCTAGGATTTGATTTAATATCACAGGACATATTTTGTAAATTTAAAACCAATCTTCATTAAAATAATAAATTTACTTCTTAATAGCTTTATTTATTGACTAAAATTTCTATTTCATAAACATTGGAGATGTTGTTTAGTGTATATCCTCAGTGGTTGCTCTCTCTTTACTGAAACTGAAAGTTTAAGATAAACTAACATTTATAATGTGGTTTACAAATTGTTCTCAGACTTATTATCTTATTTAGTTTTTACAACACATTTGTGAGGAGGTGTTATGACACTTTAAAGATGTATAGACAAATCTATGATTTTTATAATAAATATCATACCCTTTTTTAATTGATATATAGTTGATTTGCAATGTTTCAGGTATACAGCAAAGTGATTCAGTTATACATATATATATATATATTCTTTTTCAGATTCTTTTCCATTATAGGTTATTACAAGATATTGAATATAGTTCCCTGTGCTATAGTGGGTCCTTATTGTTTATCTATTTTATGTATAGTAGCATATATCTGTTAATCCCAAATTCCTCCCCCCCTTTCCCTTTGGTAACCATAAGTTTGTTTTTTATGTCTGTGAGTCTATTTCTAAATATCATATACTTTCGATTAAAAAATATTCCTTTTGTTATCCAGAAAAAAAGTCCTTCTGTTTGTCACTTACCACATCAGGGAATGATAAAGCTGGAAGGATTTTCACCAAATTTAAAGAGCAAGTTTGGTTTGGGATTGTCTAATTTAAGTGTGGCTGTTGTGTCGCATACCACATCCCTATTCAGGACCAGAGGATACAGACCTTAGGGAAAGGATCAGACAGTCTGCTGAGCAGACTTGTGATGAGGTTGATTTGTGATGGAGTTGTTTCCCACTTAGGCACCAGTGAGCCTCGTAGCTGTGCTGCAGGGTGTTTAGCAGCAGGCATTTATTTATTTAAAGACAAGTAATGTTTCTCATTAGTAACAATGGGGAGGCCAACTAGCAATATATAAGAATTTTCCTCCTTCTTAAGATTTTCAAAAACCCTTTCTGCATGTAAAAACCATTTTTCTTTACAGTGGAAGATACCCATATGTTCAATAAGTCCCTTGGGGTCACAGCATATTCTTCTTTTATTCTTAAAAAGAAAAATATGCTATGACATTAATGGCTTAGAACTGTTGTGGGCTTCGGGCCATCCCTGAAAAACACCAAATGCAGTCAGTTCCGTCTGGAGTATTGAATATTTTGGAGCATATAAAAGTCAACAATTCTATCTTGTACTCGAAGGCTGACCATCACTCAAAACATAAAAACAAAAATTATGAAACTGCACTCATATTTCATGGCAGCCCACATAAAGAGAACAAAAGTTAGTTGGTTATTCATTCAGCTAGCATTTAATTGGGGACGATTTTCACTCCTGCAATATCAAATATTAATATGTGAAAGTTGACTTTATTAAGTAAAGTAGTTTTCATTTTACATTCAAAGTCAATCAAATACCCTCTGGCAAACATTCACCTTTCTAATAGATTTTAAAAGTAAAAAGGCAAAAAACATATTTACGTGGTATACTTTGTGACCACAATGGAACTTATTTAGAAATGATTAACAATAAATTATCTAGGAAAACACTAAATGCAACACATCTAAATAATTCATGCGTCAAGAAACAAATCACAAGAAAATTAGAAAATACTTTGATCTGAATATACGACGTATAACAAGAATACGTGACGTATCAAAATATGTAGTTTGCTACTAATGCAGTGCTTAGGAGAAAATGTATGGCTTTAAATGATTAGATTAAGAAAAGACAAACCCTAAATTAATGGCCTAAAAGTTCTCCTCAAGAAGCTAGAAACAAGCACAAAGTGAAACCGAAGTAAGTGGCAGAAAACCACATGGACAGTTTAATTTGAGACATATTGTGGTATCTTCTCAATCATAATACAAATTTAACCATTAGATTAATTCTGCTCTGTTGTCATGATTTCCCCAATGATTTTTGTTAAAATAAATCAATAAGTGGATTTGCACATGCTACACCTCTATACTATTTACCACTTTCAGAGGGAGTAAAAGTAATACAGGCATAATATAGTAGTGGAATTTGAACAACTAGTGAGCAAAAGCTAGAAACAAAGTTTTTCTCAACTTGTGACTCACAGAAGCAGAATAGAGTTCATGGACTCTAGAAACCAGACTGCCTCTATTTGAAAGCCACTTTCTCACTTATAGCTGTGTGTTGATATAGACCTTAACAATTTACATAACCTCTCTGTGCCCCAGTTTTTTTTTGTATGCAAAATGGAGATAATATTGTTATGAAGACTGAACAAGTATTATTTGTAAAGTGCTTTGAAATGAACCTGGCACAAAATGGACCTCTATAGGTTTTTATTAAATTCTTTGAAATGTAAATAAAAACTAGAGATTTTAGTTACCAGTATCCAATTAATACATGATTCTATAGAATGTATGGTTTAAAATCCATAAAAAATACTATAGAGTAATATAAATTAACACTTAAATTATCCTTGGAAGTAGCTCTTATATCTTAGATATAATAATACTTCCCCTTAAGCAAGTTCTATCCCATAAGTTGGTTATTATTTAAGCTTTGTAGGTTGCTTCGCAAATTGAGGCAGGCAAATATCCAATATAGCAGTTTTCCTGTGTTTAATACAGAATGAAGATTTATCAGTAAAACCAAAAAGTAAAAGCATGGCAAACATCAAGGTTGGCACCTAGTTTTATGCAAATCACATTGATGATTAATTTTCCCAGATAAAAAGAGGGTACCCTTCAGTTTTCATCAAAATTCATAGGTGTCAGAATTCATTAACATAGGGTTCTTGTTGTTATTAGGGGTGGTACTCACTTATTGAACACTTGAAGTTTTAAAAAGCATGTAATAAGGTGTTGGTTATTTCTCTTGCAATGAAAAGGCCTTTCATGAGATTTTATTGTCACAATATAATTTATAGTTTCATATTGAGATATTAGAAAGTAAAGACACCTGAAAATCCATAGGACCGTTTTCAAATATTATTCTAGTATGTATTTCCCTGAGTGACATGCTTTGGTACATTGATTAAACATGGTCCTCCAAATTAATTTCAATACTTCCAATTTTCTAGTCTTTAAGGGTTGTAATCCAAATTTAGTCTTTATGAATGGCAGAAGCACAAACTTCTAACAACTGCCTCAAGTCTGAATACATGTAAGTTCCTTTGTTAAAGTTTGAAAATCAAGGTAAAAATTAATTCTAGTCATAGAGGATGAATTCAAGAAATCCCTGGTGCATTTTAATGACTGACAAAGGTTAAGAGGATAAATACAATATTAATTTTATGAGTTTTTTATGCTTGAGTAAACATAAAAATTTGTAATTATATTTACAGGGCTTGGCTGTGTTGAAAGATAAGGGATAATTACATTCATGCCTGATGGGAAAAAGACAGCACAAATTATGCAGGTTTTGTTTGTTAACAGAACTGTAATATTAGGAAACCCAATCAAATGTTAATCAATTACAAGAAAAAGTGCTATTTATGAATGCGTTACAGCAAGAAAATCTATATATTTTAGGAATTGAAAATATTTTCATTTTTCTTCCTATTATAATTTCTTCTCTCATGCATAAAATATGGCAGTCTTTCACATCAGGCAGGTAATTATGATTTAAATAATATTTATGCAGCTTTCCTGGGCAAGTAAAATATACAACTGTGAGACTTAGTTTTTATACAGGCCAGATTTCCATTATTTATATTAAAACATTATGAGTTAGCTTTTTTTTTTGACTTATAGCTTCTAATATTGTTAGTTCCAGGAAAATCAGACATTTCTAAATATGTTTTATGAATGTATTTATTGATTGTTTTAACATCTCTTTTTATAGTTGCATTTATGTATGTAAGAAATTTAACATTTAAGGTAGTCAACTTAATAAAAAATAAAACAAATCAATATTCTCAGTGTTGATCCTTTTTAAAGATTATAGTCAATGCAGAACAGCTTTAAATATATATAGTACAAGAAATAATAATTAAAATATTAAAATAGTCTCATTGATTAGCGCATGTGTGTTTTATCTAATGAAGACACATTGGACTACTCTATCATACTTGTATTGTAGCTGCCTGCTTTGATTTATTTTGAATGCAAACAGAACAAAATCTTCTAAATGTGGTAGTGCTGTGTTTGCCAATAAAAGGTATTGTGCAAATAGCATTAATTCAGTCAGCAAACATTCTGAACGCCCCAAACTATATGCAAAGGCCTTTTATAGGTGTTCAAAGGCAAATGAAACTAAGTCACTTTGAACTGCCTTGGAATGCTGAATATAAAACAAAATCAGGATTAGGTCTTTTTGTTTTGCGGTACGCGGGCCTCTCACTGTTGTGGCCTCTCCCGTTGCGGAGCACAGGCTCCAGACGCGCAGGCTCAGCGGCCATGGCTCACGGGCCCAGCCGCTCCGCAGCATGTGGGATCTTCCCGGACCGGGGCACGAACTCGTGTCCCCTGCATTGGCAGGCGGACTCTCAACCACTGTGCCACCAGGGAAGCCCAGGATTAGGTCATTTTTACGAACAGTGAAAATCCTGTGCAATTTGAATGCTTTGTTGATTTCATTTGTTTCAATGGATCCATTGAAACAAATGGATTTTGCATTTGCTTTTAAAATTCAAATATTCATTTGTTTCTCTTCTGATTAAGCTGAAGAGAAGTACTTTATGGGTAGGTGTTTCAAATTTGTTCATTTTTTAAATAATATCTTTCTATGAATGAGCAAAGTAATAGATTTAGTAGGGAAGTGGTATTTAGATTTTCTATTTTCTGGTTCATAAAGTAATGTTCTATATAATTTTAATATTTATGAACATAACTTAAAAGTTCACATATAGTCAAATGTAACCAAGATTTACAATAACTTTTAAATATTGGAATAAGCTTCTAACATGTATATTTGGTTCCATTGACTAAGAGTAGTTATATATATAGATATCTGTGTGTTTTGGTTTTGCTTTACTTACTGATTATGTCTAATGATGACTGGTAGCTGTTGATCATACTCTGTTTTAAGCAGCTCTTCACACGAAGCTAGTGACTCACTGGCTTGATTTAGACAATGAAAGATGAATTATTCTTTATTGAAATGTGAAACTGCCTCATTTTTCCTTTTTTGTAAATGGGTATTGGTGAGGTGGCTTATATATGTGATAAAAGGAGATTGCTTGACAACACGCAACTCTGAAATTAACATTGATGGGCTTCCATGCTTAATAGCATTAAAGTGCTGAAATCAGCATTTTCCCCTGCCTTTTGGTTCTGTGGTTTCTAGTTTTCCCATTTGTATCAACAGCCAGTGTAGGGTATGACTCAGCTGGTATATTCTTCCTCAACCAATCTTCTTAGGTAACTGAAAAGTTCCCATGTACAAGCAGGCTATGTAAATTCCTAACATATATGCTATACCACACTCCATAGCTTATATATTTTTGCTATATTCCGTAACATATGCATAACGTCTCAGCTATGACAAAAGAGATAAGCTATTTTACCATTTTATACTTATCTTTTGGTATTTTAAAATACTTTATCTAAAGTAATCAAAAAGTTCAAAACTGCAGTTGAGAGAAACTCAAAGAAAAAGTGAAAACTAATTTACAGATTTTTCTGAAATTTGGTCACCCCTCACTTCATTTTAAATTAATTGCCAGTTTCTGATTAATTAATTGGCAGAAATCTAGGAATGCATGAAGCACATGGTATGGACATTTGGCATCATCTTTGCTGGACTCCTGCCTTCCAGCCTGTTTGTATTGGATCTTTACTCATCTTCACTAGAATGTAACCTGCAAAATTAGTATTTCTGTATTGACTTGGTTTTTTTTTTATAGCACTGTTTTAGAAGCATAAGATAAATCAAGTTGATTTCCTTTTTGCAATAGTAATTCAATGAGTTTGTTGTTAATTATTATTATAATACAATGTACTTATGTAAAACTCTGAGGACCCTCAGTAGCTGTCAAGCATTCATATCACGTTTGAAGCTGCAAATCCATGGGCTCAGAGGATCTTTAGTTTGAATATAGGTGTATGGTATTTCATAGCAATTTTAGATTAGGCACTAAAGTTGATTTTACTTAAGAATGTTTTGTATGATTCTGAAAGTTTGAGTAGATTCATTCAACTAAAAGCTGTTTAAAGCTAGACATTTTTACCCTATTAAGATAGTTTTAAAACACTGTATTTTAGGCCTTCCCTGGTGGCACAGTGGTAAAGAATCCGCCTGCCAACCTCCTGGGTTTGAGCCCAGGTCCGGGAATATCCCACATGCCGCAGAGCAACTAAGCCCCTGCGCCACAACTACTGAGCCTGCACTCTAGAGCCCGCAAGCCACAACTACTGAAGCCCATGTGCCTAGAGCCCGTGCTCCACAACAAGAGAAGCCACCACAATGAGAAGCTCGCACACCACAATGAAGAGTAGCCCCCACTCGCGGCAACTAGAGAAAACCCGTGCACAGCAACAAAGACTCAATGCAGCCAAAAAAAAAAAGAGTTGTGTTTTATAATTCTATAAAATGCAGGCAACAGGAAAATTACAATTGATCCTTGAACAACAGGAGTTTGAACTGTGTGGATTCACTTATACACAGATTTTTTTTTTCAGTAAATGTATTTTCATTTTACCGATCTTTAAATTACTAATTGTGGGGAAAAGTTTGTGTTTCATAAGAGATCACAGTATGTGGGTTTGTGTCCTGATTCCATCCCAACTGTTTCAACTTCCTGCCCTTGGGTGACTCATTTATCAATTCCTTTGTTTTTGAGGCAGAGATAACAGTACTAGGAATTTTGACTTTGCTGGTATCCATGCCTAACCCCTGCATTGTTCAAGGGTCAACTGTATAAGTAAATGTATCATCCACAAATTCCACCACCTAAAAATAAATATGAACATTTGATTACCATAATTTTAGACTTCTTTCTATGCATATACACAGATATAAATAGGTAAAATAATTTGACTAAATACTAGAATTTTTTCCCAAACTAATGTTTTATTTGATGGCATTTGAAAGAAGAAAAAGCAACTGAAATTAAGCTTCATAAATTGCTGTCTTTAGATAATGTTTTCCTTATAATGAGATATAAATTCTAAAATACCTAATGGTCAAAATATATGCAAAATATTAGCATATTGAGGTAATTAATTTTGCTTTCTCGAAGTAAATTTTTCAGTTTGGAGCAGATATGTACTGTCTTCTAGTATTGAGTATGTATTTACCTGTACCTTCTGTGTGCCATAACCTTCCAATAATTTCCAATATATATTTACTCTTTTAATCTTGCCAGGGTATTATGATATTTGCATGTTGTTTGCACTGATTATTCCTGCATTTACTTAGCTTTATTTAAAATAAGTTATTTAATATACATTATAATCTTTCTATTTGCTGTTTTCGTTTCCCACGTTTCACCCACATGCTTTTGCTCCTATATATATGCATAGGTGTTATTTTTCTTTTTGGTTATTATTCATCTTTTATTTATATTATTTTAACAATACCCCTAAATAGAAATACCATTAGTCAAAGATGAATATTCAAAGATGAATAATAGTATATCTACTTGGGGTATTGTTAAAATAATATAGAGAGGGAAGGGGGATAGATTTTTGGTAAATGGAAGCATTTATGTATATACTATATAAATATAGTTCTGATTAGAGTTTATCTGGGACATCCTTTCATCAAACTGTTTGACTTTTGTATTGAGGGCACAGCACATTTCAGTTTGGGGCCACTGTGCCTCACAGAGGTACTCCTCAATTCACACACTTCTGGATTATGATCTGATGGTCAGAGGTTTTCCTTTTTTTTTTTTTTTTTTTTGCAGTACGCGGGCCTCTCACTGTTGTGGCCTCTCCCATTGCGGAGCGCAGGCTCAGCGGCCATGGCTCACGGGCCCAGCCGCTCCGCGGCATGTGGGATCTTCCCGGACCGGGGTACGAACCTGTGTTCCCTGCATCGGCAGGTGGACTCTGCGCCACCAGGGAAGCCTTTCCTTTATCGTTCATCTTACCTTATCTAGACACTTCTTGTATTATATTTAGAACCTAAATTTGTCCATTTGAACATATTAATATTCTTGAAAAAGCAAGAAAAAGAACATGATGGGAAGATGATAAGTTAGAAATAAAACACTTAATAAGATAAATTCTACCAATTTTTCGAGAGTATCATAGAGACCAAAGTTATCATATGATATAAACACATATTTAGAAGTAAAATATAAGTTAGTTTAAATAGTTCAAATACTTCCTGCTATAGAATTTGTCAAACAGTTTGATCTGGATTCAATTTAACTTGCAGGAGGAATCTAGTATTATTTTGTTTCAGTATTATGACAACATTTTTACCACACCCTTTCCAGCATTTATTGTTTCTAGATTTTTTGATAATGGCCATTCTGACTTGTGTGAGGCGATACCTCATTGTAGTTTTGATTTGCATTTCTCTAATAATTAGTGATGTTGAGCATCTTTTCATATGCCTCTTGGCCATCTGTATGTCTTCTTTGGTGAGATGTCTATTTAGGTCTTCTGCCCCATTTTTTAATTGGATTGTTTGTTTTTTTTGATATTGAGCTCCATGAGCTGTTTGTATATTTTGGAGATTAATCCTTTGTCCGTTGTTTTTTTGTTTGTTTGTCCATTGTTTCATTTACAAATATTTTCTCACACTCTGAGGGTTGTCTAGCATCGACATATATACACTACCAAATGTAAAATAGCTAGTGGGGAGCAGCTGCACAGCACAGAGAGATCAGCTCGGTGCTTTGTGATGACCTAGAGGGGTGAGATAGGGAGGGTGGGAGGGAGGCTCAAGAGGGAGAGGATATGGGGACATGTGTATGCATATGGCTGATTCACTTTGTTGTACAACAGAAGCTAACACAGTATTGTGAAGCAATTATACTCTAGTAAAGATCTATTTAAAAAAATATATGACAACATTATACTTCTGGGAGAAAATTTTTCACATATCTTTGCATAAGGAACAAAGCCCCTCCCTTCTTTCAGATAATACAATTTTCCCTTTTACTCTGCCTTTTCTTTTAGAGGACTATACTTTGTTAACATTTTTCAAGGTTTATTAGTCATTGTTCATTAGTATTATTTGTACCCCTTTGAATGAAGCCTTACGCTGGGTGTGAACAGTGCATATCTATGTGTCTCTATCTATCTATCTGTCTCCAGTACATACAAGTCTACTATTACACCTCTAGTACTAGTGACACTGTTTTCTTTTATAAGAGATAAGAATCTTTATTCATAGAACCAAATGACTAAAAAGTTTCAATAGCTAAATGAATGTACATGTCTCCTCCCATCCTGTCTTGCAATGACAACTGAAATTTTCTTGCCCATAGACAAAAGAGTATTAACCTAGAGAATAAGCTGTTGATTCAGGGTAATATTATTTAAATATGAAAGTCTCTTTAAGGGCCATATGTCCATTTATTTTTTTTAAGGACCTATGAAACATCTTAAATATGTATAGACTTTTTTGTTCAACTACTTTGAGAGATTTTAAATTACCTATATATGTTTAAATAATTTAGGTTAATGTTTTTCTAACCATTAAAAGAGAGTCCTGAAAAGTAAAACTAATCAGGCAATTCCTAATTTTTATTTCTATTTTATCCACATTTTTAATATCAGAAGGAGATAAATTAGGAATTTTCATGTTATGATGACTTTTGTTTCCCTATGGAAACTTATAACTATAGGATTACAATAATAAATATTTGAAAAAAAATTCAATATTATTTTTCTCATATGTGCATTATATGTATCATATATAATACATATATGATATATTTTACTTATTTTATGTTACTAATTTAATTTTATTTAGTACTCATCAATTCATTTATTTTACATTATCTTCCTATGGAAAGAGACTAATAAAATAATTTATTTAACAATTCTCCCATTATTGACAATCATCAAGACACCCACCTCTTAGATGATTAAATTCCCAAAGACCTACCTTCTAACTATTTATTATTATTATATATAATTTCAGATGTGGGTATATACCAAGATGAATAAAAAAAAGATTAGTGAAAAGAATATTTAATCACTATAGAAAATCTGGAAAATATAGAAGAACATAAGAAAATGAAAATTGTACATAATCCTATCACTCAGTAAGAACCAATGTTAATACAAGAAAATTTTCTTCCATTGTTTCTTTCCCAATGGCTGGATGGATAGATGATTGTCTACGTTATATATTTATATAAAATATATATTAAATTTATAATTTCCATTGCATAGAATTTATCCTGTATATACTACATAAATATTATACGTTACTTTTGTAAGTTTGTATAGAGGTTCTTTTGTATACTTATTTTCTCACTTATTTTTATAAAGTTGAAATTGATGTTTTGAAAAAATGTATCACTTAGAGAAATTAACCATAAGACATTTTGCTTTTTTTCTTTCTCTTCACAAAATCCCATGTTTGGACAAACTTTGAAAGAGTCAACCCTTTTTCTTCAGGCAGACAGGCATTATTATGCACATCTTACAGATAAGACCTTGAGATCCATATACATAAATGAATGACTCAAGTAACTAAGTGGTGATGGACTGCAGGGGTGGGGATGAAGCATCTAGCTGCCCACACTCTGCGGAGTTCTTCTCACCAGCGTTTTATATTTTTCTTTGAGTTTCATAACCTATTATAATTTGAAGGGAAGAGAATATGAGCGAACTTCCTCTTTGTACTTCTAGTTTGAAATATAGAACATACCTATACAGTCAAGCAGAAAATGATTAATTTAGGGCTGACAATAAAAAACTCCTAAATAGGGCTTCCCTGGTGGCACGGTGGTTGGGAGTCCGCCTGCCAATGCAGGGGACGCGGGTTCGTGCCCCGGTCTGGGAGGGTTCCACATGCTGCGGAGCGGCTGGGCCCGTGAGCCGTGGCCCGTGAGCCGTGGCTGCTGAGCCTGCGCTTCCCGAGCCTGCGCTTCCCGAGCCTGCGCTTCCCGAGCCTGTGCTCTGCAACGGGAGAGGCCGCAGCGGTTAGAGGCCCACGTACCGCAAAAAAAAAAAAAAAAAAAAACCCTCCTAAATAATAAGATTAATTATTTTTGATACCTACCTGAATTCTTGAGTGTTTAACATTTTCCCAGTCAATCCTTTGTTATGACACCATATGTAACCACAGCATTCCTTTGTTCTAAAATTACTTTTCTTGGCACTTTGTCAATCCTCAATATATGGAGCAGAGAAACTCTGAGCCTTAACAATAGAAAAGTGTGGCCATTTTAAAAACTGAAAGACATAAATTGCAATCTGTAACTACACACCTGTAAGAAAAGAAAAAGCCCATTTATAATTTGGAAAATGTAGGACTCGTGCACTAAGTCAATGTAGAAAGAAGAGCCAGTTTGCCCTTTGGATGTCAGAAAGTCAAGAATAAAGTAGAAGCAGCTGTACACATCTGAAAGCTCCCTCATCTTGTGATCTTTGGAAGAAGTGATCTTACATAAACCATTCCAGAAAGCGCTAAGCAATTATATTTCCCACATAATCCCATGTTTAAATAAATCATATTAAGCAAACACTCAAAAACAGTGTCATGAAGAGCTGAACTAAAAAGAAAAGCAAAATTATAAACATACAAACATAATTCTCAAGATACTGATTAGACAGCTTAGTTTGCTGAGCAGTAGCTCATCTTTTTGCTATGTGATAATAGTGGTAATTTCTTTACATGATGTTTGTTGTAATCATTTATGTTTGATGGAAACATCTAACTATAGAGAGAACATCTGGAATTATAGATACTTAATTTTGACTGGCTCTACTTTAAAGGCCAAAGGGTAAAGGGAACTAAAAATCAGACCACGCCACAGGAAAAACACAAAGGCGCATTGATACTAAGAGAACACAGCCTTAATACAGTAGGAAGACAATAACAGAATAATAGCAATAGATAGTGTAGCAGAAATGTATGAGGTATGACATTGCTAAGAGAAAAAATAATCCCTCTTGAAAAGAATCATGAAAGCACTTCATCTGATGAGGAAAAGGCTAGTCTCTTGAGTTTCTGCAAGAGGCTGAGAAAAGTGTGGTAGGCTGAATAATGGAATTATTCAATCAGTAGAAGATTTTAATTTCAATGAAGTCTAATATATTATTTTTTATTTTATGTTTATTACTCTCTGTGTATTGTCAAAGAAATCAGGTTCTGAAGCAGGCAAAAAAAGCATCCCAAATCCCGAAATCTAAATATTGTATCTATTACTATTTTGGTATATATCATTACATATTTTTATTTTGTATATATATATATTTCACATCTCCTTCATCCAGTCATCCATCAATGAACATTTACATTTTTCCATACCTTGGCTATTGTAAATAATGCAATAAACATGAGAGTGCAGATATCTTTTTGATATCCTGTTTTCACTTTCTTTGGGTATATAACCAGAAGTGGGATTGCTGGATCATGGTCACACCTGTTGGAATGGCTGTTATCAAGAAAGCAAGAGTTAACAAGTGTTGGCAAGGATGTGGAGAAAAGGGAACGTTTGTATACTGTTGATGGAAATATAAATTGGTACAACCATGATGAAAAACAGTTCTTCAAAAAAGATTTTTTTTACAGTATTTAACATTTTAATAGTACTCATTCACTATAGTTGCATTTCTCTACTAGATTTGATACTGGAAACCAACCCCTTTAAGTACAAGATCAAGGTGATGGGAGGGTTGATTCCTTCTAAGGCTTGTGAGGAAGAATCCATTCCATCCCTCTCACTAGCTTTTGGTGGGTTGCTGGCATTGCTGGCAATCTTTGGCATTCTTTGGCTTATATAAGCATCACTTGGAGATCTGCCTTCATTTTCACATGACATTTTCCCTACATTTGTGTCTATGTCCAAATGTCCCTTTATTATAAGGACACAAGTCATATGAGATTAGGGGCCCACCCTACTGGAGTGTGACTTCATCTTAACTCATTATATCTGCCATGGCTCTATTCTCAAATAAGTTTATATTCTGAGGTAATGGGGGCCAGGACTTCAACATATAAATTTGAGAGGAACACAGTCCAACCTATAACATATGATAGGATTATATTTACCTTCGTAAGAAATTGCCAAACTGTTTTCTGAAGTGGCTGTAACATTTTCCATTCCCACCAGCAATGAATGAACATTGGCAGTGCCTATCCAATCACTGTCTAGGGGAAGAGAATCCTATTCAAGGGGTTTTCAGTTTCCCAGTCCCACTGGCAAGATCATTCCAGTCGCAGCTGGATGCCATAATTACCTGCATTAATCTCTCTTCTTTGTTCTGATCTCATGCCTGACAAGCATCATCTGAGTAGAAATTGACTCTTGTCTAGATCTAACTGGGTGGTTATACCACCCCCCAGGAGAGGCATATTTCTCATTGTAAATCAATTAAACAGCAGCATGACTTTATGCATTAGTCATTTCAGCTTTGGGGAACCCTCTTGAGAGATGAAACCATTCTTGGCTTGCTAATAAAATCAAGTGCCTAAGTTTGTGGGGGCCAAGAAACCATGGTAAATACGCAGAGTGCTCATCTGTGAAATGTGATAAAAATCGCCAGCACTTCCTGGTGACATCCAGAGATTACTCCTGCTTATGTGTGTCTTTTAACCCTCATTTTAAACTGGTACATAGTAAACCTGCTTTCTTTATTATCACTGATAATAAAATTCTTTATATTACTTAAATTATTGCTAGAGTGACAATAAAGTCTTATTTCTCTTTATAATAATGGTTGGAAACTAAGAATAGAAGTTATAAGGAATAGATCATACTAATTCTTGTTTCAAAACTTGACCAGATCCATCAGAATTTAGATGACTTTCGTTGTTTTGTGTGTGTGAGAGAGACATCATTTATCTACATTTGTATTTCTTTAGAAGACTCTAGTTTTAGGAACTTCTAAGTCACTTCTAATCTTTCCATGTTTCATAACCATTTTTGAAGATTATTCCCACTCATAAGTTATTGTAAGTAACTTTGCAAATTTTATGTATAGTTTGTGGGGGATTTAAGGAGTATAACCTGCACACAGATTCCTGAACTTCCTTTCACCTAAATGCTCTACTTGGAGAAGCTAAAAACCAAAGTGCCTGTTTCCAAAGTGTGTGAGATAACAGGTTTTGCCAGGATGTCCATAAAGAGTCAGCAGGGAGGTGTCTTGCCTGCCTCCCCTGAGTGCTTCTTATCATTCAGGTGAGTCCATGTAAGTACTTACCTCTCTGCTTAGGGGTCACAGGCCATCCCAGCGTGACCCTTCCTGCTGCAATAAAACCTCTTATGTCATTGTTTCATTTGATATGACACATTTCAATTAGCTCCTGCATTTCAGATAGCCAATAGGGAAAAAACAATTTCAATTTGTAATCTTTGAAAGGTTTAGACATTTACTTTGCACTTAAGAAAAAGTAAGGTGGTCTTTCCAAAACTGTAAGCTCAAAGAATCTAAAAAGTTTCTGCCTTGAAATTTTATCATATACTTTTGCCCTTTTCCTTGTCTTTTTCAATACAAAGCATTGGGTAATATTCATCCTTGTACCCACCAATATTTACCACAGTTGCAAATACTAGTTGGATTGGACTCACAATAGTTTGAATTCAATAATCGAAATCAGTTCCTTCATTTAAGTAGCAATTCTATAGATGGTGAGGATTTTCCTCCCATTATTGAAATATTTACTGTCAGAAAAATGAGAACTGGGTTTCTGGTACCATGGAATTCTTTTTGAAGTGTTTTCCCCTATAATTCTAGTGATTCGTTATATATTTACTGACCAACTACTAGATGCAAGACTCACTGAGCTATAGTGACATGTGAGTCAACTGAGAATCAGACATGTATCATAAAGGTTTTTTTTTGACTTTAGACATTTGTAAGTAACATTCTGTCCATCTCTTCCTCTTAGTATGTGTAGATTGTGTATGGTATCTCTTGCTTTTCATTTTATAAGATAATGAAATAATAATTATCATTTTAAATCTTGGCACAATTTATCATTTCTGAGCTATTTAGAGTGTCATTTGGAGGAAAATAAAATCGGCTGAAATGCATTTAAATTTGCATTCTCTTTGACATTAAAGAAGGTTAAGATGTATCAGTACTATCTTTGAAGTATTTTAATTCTTTCTGTTTTCAGAAATGAAGTAGAATATTGTTGATATGTTCCTTGAAAAAAAAATCAACTTAGTTAACACACATTAATTCAAAAGTTCAGTATTGAGTCCTTACTAATCTATCTATTCTTTGCTCTAGAATATGAAAAATCTCTCCAAATGGAATTCTGTACTCTCTCCCAGCTGCCTATAAAAACTCCACCTATGCTTCAAAACAGTTCAAAATCACTCTTTTCCTGAAATAGCTGTCTAAGTTTCCCTACTTGAAGTTTGTTTGCTTACCAGACTAAAAGGAAATGTTGTGTTAGAAGAACAAAATGGAAGAATGTGTATCCACAGAAGCCAAGACAAGAAAGTGTTTCAAGGAGAGTAGTCAACTGTGTCCAATACTACTGAGAAATGGAGGAGAAGGTCACTCTTTAATGACCGTGATTTGGCAAAATGGAAGTTATTAGTGACCTTGTAAAGAGCAATTTCAGAAGGAGTTGAAGAGAAAATAGTGATTAGGAGGTAGAATCAGAATAGACAATTTCTTGGGTCAATTGGAGCAACCAGAGTCGAGGGAGTGTTTGTTTTTTCTTTGTGTCTTTTCCTGCTTGTTTTAATAAAGGAGGGGCTGAAACAAGCTCCTGTTTTGGGTCACATGTTTGACCCTTGTCTGCATCATTCTGTGCAAAGAACACACTGTACTGGACCTCAAAGGAAGTGATCTTTCTTCTACCTTGCTACTAATTCTGTCATCTTAGTCATGATACATTCCCTTAATCTCAAGATCTCATGTAAAATGATGGGGTTAACCTTCTATATTCAGTAGTCAATGACTTCTAGATGGATATCATTTGTAGTTTTGAATATTAGATGTGCCAACTCACATTCTCTGTCAAGGACTTTATTTGGCTAACTCTCAGGGGAATTTGAAAGCCTTGAAAAAGTGAAGCAGGAGGCCAGGTGAGATTGTAAGGTTTGAGACAAACACATTGTATACAAGACTGATGTAAGCAGTCATTTAAATGTTTTAATCACATCTAATTTTATAAATACTAAAATTATTCCTAGCAATTGATGTTAATTTTATAATTACAATAAGTAATCTCATGACATCACAAACGGATAATTGCTTCTGAATGTCTCTAGTTTAAAATTGAATAAAATTCAAAAGCTTTGCCTAAATAGAACTAAATTTTGTTGTTATTTTCTCTATTGTATTCCCACTTGTGGTCAATATTGACTAGAATTCTGCTTTCCTGAAGTTTATCTCACATTCTGGTTAAGCGTACATGTAATTAATATTTTATTTCTTGAGTTAGCATAACTTTGCTTTGAACATAGCTTTGATTTGATGCTCCCTCTGTAAGAGGTAGGTTTTACTGCACAAATCATTGTCTTTGCCAGCTTTTTGCACCTTGCACACAACTGTGACTTAGAATTGTGTCTGAGTATGTACTCATGTTGTGCTCATATGGCTTTGTGATCAAAACTTCTTGATTAGGTACTTTGGACTTCTAGTCAATAACCATTGCTCAAATATATAATTAAATAGAACTTTGATAATTCTGTGTTCTTCCTAAATTTTCATAGTCGTGTAAAAGCAGGCTTTTATTTTAGATGTACATAGTTAAGTAAGACTGATTCCAAAGAAAGTATGTTCTGTTGGGTTGAGTTATGGGTAGGGGACAAGGACTTCTACAACTGTAAATTAAATCAGTTTTAATGCATATATTCTTTATTATGGGTTAAATTGAACTGGCATTCTCAACTTAGAGCAAATTGTTAAACAATCTGGAACATAATGAACAACCCAAGTTACTATGAAGAAGTGAGAGAAAAAAGATGAGTTTTTAGTATTGTTTATTTCACCTTAGGTAAAGTTTAACTTTTCCTTAGAAGTAATATTTTCTCTTTTTGGAAATTAAACCTTTAACTTGAAGGTAGGTAGAAGATTTTAAAAATTAGCTATATGCCCATTAACCAAATATAATAATGATCTGTATTTTTGCTTGATTTTCTTTCAGGCTTTTTAAAAATTAACCAACATAAAACAACATCAGCAACATTATCAGTTATTTATTATGTGCTAGACATATGATTTGTTTCCAAACCCCACTTTTTAACCATAGTACTAAGTCCTATATTTATATTATAGTTATAGATTTATAATCTTACCCATGTTAAAAACATCCGTATTATTTTATTTAAAGTTATAGCTTACATATTTATATTTAAATATGTATATTTATATGCATATATCCCAAAGTATTGGGTTGGCCAAATAGTTCATTCGAGTTTTTCTGTAAGATAGTATGTATGAAAAACCCAAACAAACTTTTTGGCCAACCAATAGTTGTAAATAAGCATGTAACTCTAAAGTATGTATCAGAGTTGTTTTTCTCTCAAGATTGTAAGTATTTACCTAATAATTTCAAACTTTTTAACAAACATGTTAAAGGAGAACTAACATCCTATTAGACATTTAAGATATCAATACTTCTGTTTTCTGTTGTAACCAGTATTACAAAAAACAAAGTCTTTCCAAAATTTGGCTTTAATTTTTTAGGAAAGTTTTCTTCAAGTGAATTTCTGGGTCAAAAGGTGTGAACATTTTTAAGGCTCTGAAATACAGATGGCAAATTATTCCTTCCAAAAAAATGAACAATTTGCTCTGCAAGAGAGAGTGAATGAATCTAAGTTGTACTATAGTCAATCCATTATTATTTTTTTAAAAATCTGTAGTAAAGCAAAAACATATTTTCTTTCATTAATTTACATACCATTGTTTACTAGTATGGCTAAATTTTTTCTGTGTATAAACCATCTACTGTCCTCAATATAAATATTAAAGATTCATATTCTTTGTCCATTATTCATTTAAAGGTTTTAATGTTTTCTTTATTGATGTAATGAGGTCTTTACATGCAAAAGGCATTTGCTGAACTGTCCTTTCAAACTGCTTTGAGAGTACTAGCTATTAAGAATGGGCTGTTGCTTTTAGTGAATCGGTTCTGTCTAAGATGATATACAGGCATCATACAGTGTTCCTTCTGAGACTGAGAGAAATTTTTCTCACTCTCAGAAATAAAAATTATGATGCTTCTGAATGGTTGGTATGTTATTAGCCACTGGTTATGGATATTGAGACTGGCTTTGTTACTCATTTCTTTAAGAAGCTGAGTTGAACTTACGGACTGTCATTAGTTATTACACAGAATATTATGGTATTTTTGCTTCTAATTATATTTTTAGTTTTATCATATATTCTATTAATTTCAACCTTTTAATTTACTAATCATTACTTGTTGTAATAATGTACATATTTCTGTAAGCCACCTCAAACCCTGTTTTCAAAAGAATGAAGGGTACAAAAAAAAATCTCAGATAAAACAAATTAATAAGTGCTTTCAACAGCTATTACTAAAGCTTTTTCTCATTTTAATTAAAAATCTATAAAGAGTCACATTTTATGTAAATAAGTTGAGTTTTCCTCCATGATACCATTAATTCTTTTATAAGCTTAGACAGTACAATAAAGTAAATGAGACCTTAATGCTTAGCATCCATAGATGAAGAGATGAGGAAATGGGGAATGGACCTGAGATTTTCCCATTCTGTACTGCCTTTCTACTGTGACAACAGATTCTGAGACTCTTGGACTCTACCCTATGTGAATGCACAGTGCCTTTTGAAATTGTCATTTGGTAGTTATGAAAACTTTCACCACAAAATAATGGAAAACTCAACTAACATCAACCTAAACATTTTCTTTCTCCACTGAAAATAAGTGTAGAGATAGATGTTTGACATATTCGTAAAATTTCTTGGCCTTTCCCTCATGGCTGCAAAATGGTTGCCACCATCCCAAGTATGAAATCCACACTCCAGAAAAGAATAAACTGAGAGATAAACTAGTAGCAGCAGAACTCCACTTGAATCTCAATGGGCAGAATTCTATTACATGGCTACTTTGAGTTAAGAGGCAAGTATTTGTCTTCTCTATTCTCACAGTGGAGGTGAGCAAGAGAAACTGGGGATGGCAATGCATGTTGAGAATGATTATTACTTAATATTTGTATGTAAAGCCACTTTCTAAATTTTAAGTTAATTGCTTCTTCTCAATCAGATTAGAAACTCATTTAGGGCTGGTTCTATTGCTTTCTTTTTCCCTACAAGTGTATCTAGCAGAATACATAGCATTAATATTTAAAATTTATCTATTTAAATTTCATGATAAAAATAAGTACATTATTATTTTTTTGTTAAGTGTACACTCATTGTGAAACAACCTAATTTTATAAACTTTAACTTAGCAGCCTTACTGATCTGCATTACAACCACAAAAGTATTTCCCTAAGTATTTTACTCAATAGATGAGAATGGAGGTGTACCCAGGTCCCAAACCAATCTAAATGTTTTAGAACTGTATCAAAAATTAGATTACTGGTTCTATAAGTTTCTATTGCTGAGTAACAAATTATACAATTTAGTACCTTAAAACAACACAAATTTATTATCTCACAATTTCTGTGGGCCAGGAGTATGGGTACAGGATAGCTGGCTCCTCTGCTCAGGATCTCACCAGGCTGAAATCAAGGTGTTGGCTGGGGCTACCATCTCATCTGAGGTTCAAAGACCCCTTCTGAACTTACTGGTTGTTGGCAGAATTCAGCTTCTTGTGGTTATAGGACTAAAGCTCCAATTTTCTTGCTTATTATTGGCTAGAAACAAGTCTCAGTTCTTAAAGAGTGTGCTCAGGGCCTTGCCATGTGGTTCTGAGCAGTTCACAGTATGGCTGTTTGCTTCTTCAAGGCCAGAAGGAGCACATCTCTGCTGCATTGAATTACTTCGACTTCTAGAATCCCTCCACTCCCTCTAGTTTTTTTCAAGGGCTCGCCTGATTAAGTCAGATTCACTTAGGATAATCTCCCTTTTGATTAAAGTCAACTGATTAAGGGCCTTAATTACTCTGCAAAATTAGTTAACTTTTGCCATATAGCATAACCTGATCATAGGAGTGGCATTTTACCCTATGGTATCCCATTCACAAGGGGAAGGGAGTGTACAGTACATGTACACTAGAGGGCTATAATCATAATTGTGGGGTCCCTCTTAGAATTCAGCCTACACACCAGTTCAAACTTCAGCGTTGTATTTAATATTTTCAAGAACTAATTATGAAGCATGGAGTTAGAGTAAAAAGACATAGCAAATATATCTGAGGACCTAGAGGAACCTCTCAAGTAATTTAAAGATTTATTTAGACATGGAATCTGTTTAATGTATGATAGGATCACCTTATTACAATTAGACAGACTCAATTGTCAAAGGTGTTAACCACCGTATCCCCCCTCACCCCCTGCAAATGATGTGTAAAACTTAGTGTGGTCCCTCTCACATGGAAATTGCTCAGTAAATGTTACCTGAGATTATTATGTTTACTGATGGATTAAAATATGTTTTCTTTTTGGCACCACTGCGTGGTTTTGCAGGTTGATGACTAGCATTTTGTTAATTGAATAAGTAGAAACTACACTGTGTGGGTGAAAATGGGCTTTGCAGAAAACTATAAAGTGGTTTGACTTCTTGTCCTTCAAAGAATGTCAAGACAAATTGAACTGATTGCAAAGTGGCTAGGATCGAAAAGATTTCATGTTGAAAAAATGGTATTCAGAGAATTCTAATGAATCATTCCTCTGTGTCTTTTTTAGGGCATTGTACTATTGTAGCAATCACATTTATCCTCAGGAATCTCCTCTGCTCCTATGAACTTTCATTATCTGACACTCATATCATCACTTAAAATGAGGTAGAAGCACAAAAATGTGATAGCATTTGGGAAAAATATCTAACTGGTGATTTGATGATACCTATGTTTCTTGAAAGCATATATGCAGGAAGAAAAAGAAACAGCTTATAATTTATAGTGGAGAAAGTCATAACCATGGAGTTCATCCTAACTTTACCCCAATTAACTCTGAGAATGTAGACAAACCTGACTTTTGAGAAAACTGGAGAAAAAATGATCTCTAAGCCCCATTATATTACTAATGTCTTGGTAATACCATGTGAAATCTATTAAAGGATAATTTTCTAAATTTAATTAAATATATGGAATGTATTAATATGAATATTTTTGTTCTTAATTTTATGTTGATTTTCAGATGGATGGGATTTTTATGTTGTTTTTATATGCACAAATGTGATAAAAGTATGTTACCATTCTTTAATATGGTGAGTAAAAGAACTATTTTTGCCCCATATCATTATGAGAACTTTAAAACAGTGAGTAAAGCCAATGCATAGGGTAACAAAAAAATGGAAGTTTATTCAATGTTTTCTTATCAGTTAATTTTTAGCTCATTAGTCCTTTTGTGTATCCATTGAAAGACATATAAAAGGGAGGGCTAAGTAGTTCACATTGAGCATAGAATACATAAGGTATCTTACTTTTATAGAAGGTTATCTATTTCTGGGATGCAATAACTCTTGGCTTTTATTTTACTTAAATTATGAAACCAAATTAAAATTGCTTTTTAGGTATTGATGTGAAGATTCTGTAGAAATCTTTTGCTTTTTACAACTGAAACTTTTAATATTCTATTTCATCTTTAATTTTATTTTTGTTTTAGCCTTCAATGATTAGACCAATTGGAAAAAAAAATACTTGTTAATATATTTACTTCCAGGACTCTATATAGAATAAATATCTACTCTACTACTTTGCTCATGGTTATAGAGAGACATTTCTGATCATTGATCACTAGTATTTCAGTTAGATATTCAGAAGAAGTTTCAATTTAGGATTTTTTTCCTAATTTCTTTATTATTTTGAATTACGGATCAACTGGGATGCATGTGGAGAATGTAGAGGTAGGAATATTCTTAAGCTTCACAAATTAAAACTTTCAAAGTTACTTTCTTTGACTTCCCTGTGGTAAATTTCTTTTTTTCAATATGATTTTTTCTGACACTTTAATGTTCTTTGCCAAACCCTTTGTAAACCCATGGTGATATTTATCAGATGACTTGAGTAAGAAACCTTTTATTCCATTCCTAGTTCAGCCTCTGACTCTTTGAATGACCTTGAAATTTTAATATTCCTCCCACTATCTCTCAAGGTAAAAAAACCAAAAAACAAAAAACTAACTCAGAGGGATGATCTGAAACTTGATTATAATTATGATTCATAATAAAGTCCACTGAGATATTTCAAGAGAAGGTATTGTACACAGGCAAAATATTATTATAAAACTCTCTAGAATCTTCATTTGTAGATTATTATTTATGATTTCAACAGGATTATATTTTAGTTGTGTCTATAGGGTCTCTGATGTTTTTCTGTCAACTAAAACTTTTATACTCCATAATGAATGTTTACTAAACTGTGGTTTCCTTGAAGAAGAAAATGGAATAACTCAATATTTTTAAGTTACATACATGAATTTTAAATTACATTCCCTTTACCATTAAGTTGGGGTGAGTCTAAATTTAAAGTATTAAGATATCTAACACATCTTAGACAGTTGTAAGATGTAAGACTTAGAGTAAGACTGCATAAATTATCTCATTCAAACCATCATATGCTTACCTTTTGATGGGGTAACTTAGTTACCAAGGTAACTTAGTTGTATTTTTTCATATTTCATATTTCGTATTTTTTCACATTTCATACTACTTACTTTTTAAGTAGTTTGAATTACAGGATATAGTCTAGTGTCTAAGCATCTGGGTTCTAGTGTTAGATTGTTGACAAATCTTTGCTCTATCACATATAAGCTGTGTGACTTTTAGCAACTTATAAAATTGTCCATACCTCAACATCCCCATTTATAAAATGGAGATACTAATAGAACAGACTGTTAGATAAATGAAATAATACATACTAATGTTTGGCACATATAAGTACTCAATAAATATTAGCCTTTCCTACATGGCTGGTCATGGCTCTATTTCTTTATGTGGGTGCCCATTAGTTGTATGGAACAGGACCCTACAGGGCCTTCCCAGGACAGACCCCTCCCCCCATGTCATCTGCCTGCCTCTTGTTTGTAGAAAAGTTGCAGTCTCCCAGGCCTCCCCTGAGTCACAAAAGTCTGGCTCAAGAATTAATGACTGAAAGGATGTGAACATGGAGTGACAAAAGTGGCAGTTGGGCCAGGAGAACTGTTAACAACAGTAAATAAGGCATATGGCAGTCACAGAATCTTTAGTTCCTCCCTGAAGTACATAGATAACAGTATCTGATGCACATTCCTGAGTTATTTTGCAGATACTAAAGCCCCCACCAAATGAAAGAAGTTAAGTACATGATGACCATGAGCATATAGCAGGCAGACCTACTGGAGCCTGAGGATCGACAATGTTAACCCCTGTGACACCACCCTGTTACCTCACCATCAGCCAATCAGAGAATTGTACATAAGCTGATCACACACCCTGCAACTCCTCTCCTTTACCTTGCCTTTAAAAATGCTTCCTTGAAACCCATCAGAGAGTTCAGTTTTTTTGAGCATTAGCTGCCCAGGACTCCTTGTCTGGCACCTACATAAATGCTGCACTGGTTCCTTCACCACAACCAGTGTCAGTAGATTGGCTTTACTGCATACGAGCTAGTGGACCCAAGTTTGGTTTGGTAACAATTTGATTAAAATTAGAGTAAGCTTCAGAGGGGTGAGCATTTTCATTCCTGATTTCATCTATATTTACAGTGTGGATTGTTGCAGATTGTCATAATTTTTGCTTTGTTCCTATTTAAACTTCTTCCATAGAGTCTTCATTCATTACATGATCTCAATTTTTATATTTATGGGTATCAATTGTACTATTAAATCTAAAACCATCACTTAGACATTATTAACAATAACAAATATAAGAAAAAATTATATTTATTGGGCATATGTTATATGCAAGGAATATTTCCAAGTACTTTACATTCATTACTTTGTTTAATTCTCAAAATAACTATGTTAGGTATTATTATCATTAACCCCATTTATGAATTAAAAAACTAAGGTTAATAAAGATTGGCCAGACTACTTAGGTCTATGGGACAGAGTCAGAGTTTCATTTCATGTTATCTGATAATAAAGCCCATACTCAGAACCTCTAAATTCTACTTTCTTATGTTTCAATTGAATGTCTCTCCATCACTTCAAAATATACAAACTTATATTTTTTCCTGCCGATCTGACCTCTTTCTAACATGTATATTTCTAATATTCCTGTATTCACTCCTACTTGGAATTCATGATTCTCTCCTGTAACTTACTTCTTTCCCTCCCATTTTCTACCAATTGTTTTTGTTCTCCCTTGGTAATATTTCCAACTTAAAAATATGTTCCTATGAGTTACCCACCAACCTCCATTCCTGTGTGATTTTCACTGCCACTACCCTGGCCTAAGCCTTCCTTAATACATGTCTGAATTACTGCTTTAGCTCCCTAGTTATTCTCCCCTAACTTCAGCTTCCTCAGATTACACTCCAACTTGCCATTACTAGCTGTGTGACCTCAACAAATTAATTTATCTTCCAGTGCCTCAATCTTAAAATTTGGATAATGATATCTACCTCATAGAGTTGATCTAGATTTCAAAACATAACCTTAATGGATTTCCATAATTTGGCCCAACTGTGTCTAACCTATTTTAGTTCCTCAAACAATCCTTTTTAGCAGGTGTCTCAGGCCCCACAATCTCAAGGTCAGTAAGTTTTTGGTATCACTTTCTTTTAACACTTAAATAGGTATGAGATTAATGAGTTTTCCTTGGTTCACACTTCTTCAGTTAGATTGCATCTTTTATGCCTCACAGTACCTAATTTAATGCTTCATATACTGGGGGCAGTAGGCGTATGGTAAACATTTGTTGAATTATTTTGACTCAGATCAATTTCCTTGTTCCCTAGTTTATTCCCATTGGGTTTATAATGAAACCCAGTGGAAAATGTCATTTTTCTCCACAGCTGCCATTCCTCCTTTTTCTTACTGTGTTGCCATCATGAAGTTTGGGTAGGATAAATCTCACCTCCAGCTACAAGAACAGTCCTATTTTCAAAGACTAATTAGAATTACTTCGTTGTCATTACCCCAGTGATTGGCTCAGATATGGTGAATAAACATATCAGGCTGAAGTTAGTCAGTGCATGGCAATCACCAAGTTTCCATAAGAGTAAATTCAGGTCTTTTATATATGATTTAGGTCAGTGGTTTTCAAACTTAGCGTGCATCAAAATCATCTGGCAGACTTGTTAAAATACAGATTTTTGAGCCTCACCCCCAGAATTTCTGGGGTCATAGGTGGGGTCCAAGAATTTTTATTACTCTGCTGTTTGGAAGACATACCCCCAAGGACCACTGGTTTAAGGCTTTTCTATTCAAAATGTGGTCCACACACCAGCAGCTTTGACATCATCTGGGAGCTTGTTAGAAATGCAGGATTTTGAACTCAAAGACCTACTGAATCTGAATTTTCAATTTAACAAAATGCCTGCCCAGGTGATCCACATGCACATTAAATTTGAGAAGCACTAGTTTAGGGAGAGACATTTATTTTCCCTCTGGCTGCCCAAGAAGCAGATTGCTATCGCCAGTCATCCTGTAATCATAAGTGGAGCATGCTTTTAAATGAAGCTGATGGTAGAAAAGGCAGAGTGATGATATGGGAAACACTGTGTCCTTAGTTTACAATGTTAATCTGGGTTCACTTTTGTCCTAAGTATGAATTTTATTTTATTTTTTGTCCTTGGACCAAAAATTCCCTTTATTGTTAAGGGCATTTTGAGTTGAAATTTCTATTTCTTACATATTAACTATACAAGTCTCTGCCATGAAATCTATACACTGCCTTGGATTAGTAAGACATTGCTGTCACATTATCTAAAAACTTATGAATTTATTTTCCAATAAATTGGTATATTGACAGCAGCAGTATTTGGTGATAATAATTTGTGTTATTTTTAAAAAAGTTAAAACTAGAATAAGGGAGAGACACACATGAGTATAGATAATTTCCTCAGACAATTGGGTAAGTGTTGAAAGAAACAGAAAAGGAGAGGATTAAAGACAAAAAAATTGCTTGAGGTGAATATCCCTAATCTCAGACCATATGCACAATTAACTGCACATTTCACATGAGAGGAAGAAAAATAATAATAACAATATCCATAACTACTTTTGAGTACTTATCACATGCCAGACAACGTGTTAAGTGTTTCTTATACTTTCTCCCATTTAATAATCATTTACGCCAGATATGGAAAACAACTCTACGTAGTATGTATGACTCTCCTATTTTATTTATTAGGAAACAGAAATTATGAGAAATTTAGTAACCTGACCAAAGTCACACAACTAGTAGGGTTTAGGGCTATACATCAGGCATAAGTCTTCTTATCCCATAGAGCTGGTTATTTTCCACAAAGTAAGAATAAAACTGAATTGTTGAAATGGTGTAACTTTTTTTCCTGGAAGGTTTTCTCTTAGGAGAGTGATAAAGGCAGCATAAGCTAGTTGTATGTACTTTCAGGTTTAAGGAATATTGATTATAAACATATATTTCCATATTTTTAAAGTAACCAAAGTATAATAACCAATATAGGTATCTAATAACTGTTAATTTTCACATACAAACAATACCACCCACACCCAATAAATTTATGAATGGTCACAGAAACAATAAAAAACTAAATAATAATGTTTACTTAATATATTATTTACATATAAAACTTCATATTTTTTTAATGTTAAAACATGCAATAATAAATTTGGACTCTGAATTAACAAAATTAAAATAGTTATTCTCTAATTGACATATTAAAGCTATGGTGAATCAGAATATTTTAACTATTTATAAACTTTTGTATGTCTTCAATTATTGCTGGCATTAAAGCAAAAGAAAACTAAATATTGCTATTCTTTAGCTGGCATTTGGAGGAAGAAATTAAGGCTATTCCTTAGAAAGGAAAACCATCATCCTCTAGAAAGCCTTTGTGGTGATTATACTTCTCAGGGCAAAATCTTTCTTAGCTAGATCTACAGTAACTCTTAATATTATTTGCAGAGATGATTTTATGTGAATATTATTTCATTACCACCAATTTTACATATATCCCTCTTACGTGAGAAAATATAACTTTAGGGAGAAAAGGAACTATAAAAGAAATATTTCTTTGATCTGTAATTAGCAGCATATCCTTCATGGTAATTTAAGAACAAGGAATACAGCTGTAGGCACTAAATCTATGTCATGTGGATACAAGATATTAATGAATGCTTCTAAAATCTGGGGACTTTCTCTATTAAAATGATTATGAAATGGATATTATTTGCAGAACATTTCAATATTATGTCAGAAAATATTTAAAACAGTAAACAAAATTGTAAATGATTTGACTGGAAATATTTACAATGCAGTGTTTCCATTACTTTGGAAGGTAATATTGCAGATCTTGCTTATACATTATACAATAATCAGTGATGAACACAGACTTTTCAAACACTAAAAACTAAATGCATGGCAATACTTTTTACTGATGCCTTTTACTACTTTTAAAAGTTTTTGTTTGTTTTAATTTTGAAATAATTTCAAAATTACAGAAGATTTACAGGAATAATACAAATGATTCCTATATGAAAATTCATTAATTCACTAGCTGTTAACATTTTGAGAGAGTGTGTGTGCATATATATTATCGGGGAGGGGAAATTCCCCCCCCCACCCCTCTTGAGTTCTTGGGATGGGATTAATAATACATTTGACACAAGATATATTAACAGGAGAAAAAGGAACAAATTTTAATTAATGTACGTGGAGGTCTCAGAAATAGGACATAAGAAGTCGCCAAAGCAGGCCAGTTTTATACTTTTTAGACAAAGAAACAATAAATTTGGAAGGAATTGACAGGGCAAAGAAACTCAGGTTTTAGTTGCTTAATTAGTGAAGCGTCCAAAGAGAGTTTGGGCTTGGGGTAGTAAATTAAAGTAACAAGATTTGTTTATATAGACTTCTTGGCTGGAATTGCCTATTCCTGGTGATAAGTGTATCCTTCCACCTCCAAATACAGAGAGTGCACCTTTCACATGAGAGATTCATTTCCTCCTTTCAGAGGGACAGAGAGGAGGGTCAAATTGTCCCCCTTGCCTTGACTGTTTCTTAAGTAACTTTAATTCAAAATAATCAATATGCCATTGAGGAATATTTTGGGGTGGCCTACTCTGGGCCCCAACTACATATATAGTTATATATAATTATATATAGTTATATATAGTTATATATAATTAATATTATAATTAATATTATTATTTTCTGAACCATTTGCATGTAAGTTGTTGACAAGTCCCTTTACCCATAAATACTTTGAATGCATCCTCCAAGAATAAAGATATTCTTTTATATAATCACAATACAAACTCAGGAAATTTAACATTATATATAAATTGAACTTTCATCGTATCAGATCAACCTAATAATGTCCTTTATAGAAATACTTTTTCCCTGATTTAGGATGCAATCCAACATAACACATTGCACTTAATTGTCATTTACTGTTTAGTCAGACTTGGCACTTGGAAACAGTACTTCACTTCTCTGAGTTTTAGTTTGCAGCTCTGTATTATTAGGGAAATTATCTAACTTCTCTGAACTTTAACTCATAAAGATATTGTGAGAATTAAATGAGATACTGTAGTAAAGTCACCTTCCTTCCAAAGTATCTGGCACAGAGTTGGTGATCAAAAAATTGTAGCTTAAAAAAGAAAGACAAGTACATATGTTTAAAACATAGTCATAAAATTCAGACTTTAACTTAAATGTAGTGAAAGACAAACCACTTCTTTATCTTTTTCAGGATGCATTTTAATGGGCCAGGAGCAAAAAGTCAAAGTCGTTTTGAAAATAAAGCATTTTGTATAAAGACAATCTATTTCATTGAATGATACAGTGTTTATAGCACCTGCTTTAATTATATATCTCACAATGGAAAGCAATAAAGCTGTACAGCTAGCAAGAAGAGAGTCAAGGTTTCAAGACATACTTTTATATTATGAAAAAAATTCTTTATTGACATACACAAAAAGCATTAGTTTTGGAAAAGAGGAAAATGCTTGAGAATGTTCCTATAAGTAAAATGTCACCTCATGTTTGTTTAACTCAACAATTACCTCAGAAAAGTGATGTGCTTAAATAAATACACTTTTTATTGATGAGGGCCAGATCCCAAGAGAATGCTTTCCCCCTGAAGTTTTTCTCCTTTTGGCCTACTTCCTCCTATACAATATAGATGCAGAAACAAATAAATAAATAAGGTTACTAAGACAAAGGGCATTGCTCACCACCCAGTTCTACAAAGGTTAAGTTGTAACCCACTGCGATGCTGACCAACAGTGCACCTGAAAAGAATTCAGGATGAGAAACAGGATGAGGCATTTTGTGCTTTGGACAAGCAGGCCCTCTGATAATTACATAGATACTTTAGGAAGAATTGTAATGACCCCAGATTTTTGCATCTTCCAATACATAAAAAACCTCAGAAATTATTGATTTGAGATATCTGTTCTTGTGATTAGCAGCACTTTTACCAAGATGTATGCTTAACTGCATGTATTTCCTAGCTGAAAGTTATATAAACTGGCTTTTCTCCTACCTCTTCAGAGCAAGCAGTTCCTCAGAGCTAACTGAGTGGCTGTCTCCCGGGCTGTAGTCTTCTACTGAGGACTAGATCCTGAATACAACTTAAACCCACAACTCTCATGTTGTGTGTTTTTCTTTAAGTCAACATCAACGCCTGCCCAACCAGAGGTATAGCCAATGGCATGTCCTTCTGGAAGTATGTGGTTGCCTGACCAAGCCAGCTAGTGATTCCCTTCTTTGAAAACTTATTTTCTCTGTAATATTGTGATTTATAATAAGAAATATATATTTGGTCTTTGACCCTGTTTCTGGCACAGAGCTCCTAAAACTGTTGAAATTTCCTGTAATAAGAACAATAAAGGTGTCTTGTTATGTTGATGAGATGACTGTTTGGTAGGGGAAACAATCAACCCCATAGTTAGAGGGTTGTGACATTTAGAAACAACCAAAGCCCTCTCTCCCCCACACCCGTGCCCCCAACCTCAGGGGAGAGGAGAGGAGAGGGCCTCGAGGTTGAATCAATTGCTAATAGCTAATGATTTAATCAGTTGTACCTCTGTAATAGAGCCTCCATAAAAACCCAAAAGGACTGGGTTCAGAGAGCTTCTGGGTTGGTGAACAAGTGCCTAGAGAGGGCATGGAAGCTTTGCTCCCTTTCCCACCTACCTTGCCCTATGCATCTCTTCCATCTGGCTGTTCCTGAATTATATCCTTTTATAATAAACCAGAAATCTAGTTAGTAAAGTTTCTCTGAGTTCTGTGAGCCACTCTAGCAAATTAATTGAACCCGAGGAGGAGGGCATGGGAACTTCTAGATTTACAGCCTGTTGGTCAGAAGTACAGGTAACAACTTGGACTTGGAAGTGGGGAAGGGGCAGTCTTGTAGGACTGGGCCCTTGTGGAATCTGATGCTATCTCTAGGTAGATGGTGTCAAAATTGAGTTAAATTTTTGGACACCCTGCTGGTGCCAGAGAATTGGTTGGTGTTGTATGGGAAGCAGGTAGGGGAATTGGGTCCAGGAACTCAAAAGAATTCTAAAGAGTGGTTTGGTCTTTGATCTAGCTTGTCTCACTATATGATATTTTTAGGTTCTATGTTTAATGCTTTTCTCCCCAATGAGATTGTTACTTTTTATGGAAATTGCCTAGTTCTTATATTTCTTTTTTCAGCTCATCATGCTTAATTCAGTGATAAATAAGAGAGTATATGTGGAATTGAAATTTTTAATCTTTCTTCACCTACCTGGGGTGTAAAGCAATCTCTTTTTGTCTCTACTTGCCTGAAACTGTGGCTAAATCTGACTTCCTTGTGCTTCTAATGACTTGCTACCTCCAATTATTTTGAGATACGATTTTATCTACCCTTATAGTGCAAGGAGTAGAAAAGGGAGAAGAGGACCTCAAGGTTCTTCTCTCCCTTTGGAGGAGACTCTTCACATGTGTTTTTCCTTCTAGTCTTACTGCCACAGTAAATTTTCCTTCAGTTAGAACACTGCCTCTGACCATCCTGTTTCTGGCCCGTACATTTTTACCTTCCCCTCCTCACCATGAAGCTCATAGAGTGGTACCTCTCATTTGTGGTCCTCCTTTCTTACATATACCTGAACCTCCTTCCTAAAGCCTTTAAGTACTCTCTTCCAAATCTGCCCTCAATCTTTTTTTTCTATTAAAAGAAATCTTTATTAATATGAGCAAATGTTTGTGATATAATTTTAATTAAAAATCATGCTACAAAACATTTTGTAAAATAGTATCCACATTTAGATATATCTCAATGAAATGACCAAGATTGCTTAGAATAAGAGCGGTACATGGGGCTAGCAAAATTAGTGCCACTAATACTAACAAATGTTAAAGGAGCTATTTCCAGATGGTGTGAAAGTGGATCATTGTTATTTGTACCACTTTAATTCCTAAATTTTCTAAAATTAATATTTATTACTTTTATAATTAAAAAATTAAATGTAATTTAAAAATGCCCACCTAATTAAACTCCTGAGATAATTAAATGAGGTGGTGTCATGGAGTGCATTCCAAGGTATTGTGCACCTATTACATATCTTTTTTTAACATCTTTATTGGAGTATAATTGCTTTACAATGATGTGTTAGTTTCTGCCTTATAACAAAGTGAATCAGCTATACATATACATATATCCCCATATCTCCTCCCTCTTGCATCTCCCTCCCACCCTTTCTATCCCACCCCTCTAGGTGGTCACAAAGCACCGTGCTGATCTCCCTGTGCTATGTGGCTGCTTCCCACTAAGCTATCTATTTTATATTTGGTAGTATATATAAGTCCATGCCGCTCTCTCACTTTGTCCCAGCTTATCCTTCTGGTCACAAAGCACCGTGCTGATCTCCCTGTGCTATGCAGCTGCTTCCCACTAGCTATCTGTTTCATGTTTGGTAGTATATATATATATATATATCCACGACACTCTCTGACTTCATCCCAGCTTACCGTTCCCCCTCGCCGTGTCCTCAAGTCCATTCTCTAGTAGGTATTCGTCGTTATTCACATCCTGCCCCAAGGTTCTTCATGACCATATATATATATATATTTTTTTGATTCCATATATATCTGTTACCATACGGTATTTATTTTTCTCTTTCTGACTTACTTCACTCTGTATAACAGACTCTAGGTCCATCCACCTCACTACAAATAACTCAATTTTGTTTCTTTTTTATGGCTGAGTAATATTCCATTGTCTATATATGCCACATCTTCTTTATCCATTCATGTCGATGGACACTTAGGTTGCTTCCATGTCCTGGCTATTGTAAATAGAGCTGCAGTGAACACTGTGGTACACGACTGTTTTTGAATTGTGGTTTTCTCAGGGTATATGCCCAGTAGTGGGATTGCTGGGTCATATGGTTGTTCTATTTGTAGTGTTTTAAGGAACCTCCATACTGTTCTCCACAGTGGCTGTATCAGTTTACATTTCCACCAACAGTGCAAGAGGGTTCCCTTTTCTCCACACTCTCTCCAGCATTTATTGTTTGTAGATTTTTTTTTTTTTTTTTTTTTTTGCGGTACGCGGGCCTCTCACTGCCGTGGCCTCTCCCGTTGAGGAGCACAGGCTCCGGAAGCGCAGGCCCAGCAGCCATGGCTCACGGGCCCAGCCGCTCCGCGGCATGCGGGATCCTCCCGGACCGGGGCACGAACCCGCGTCCCCTGCATCGGCAGGCGGACTCTCAACCACTGCGCCACCAGGGAAGCCCTGTTTGTAGATTTTTTGATGATGGCCATTCTGACTGGTGTGAGGTAATACCTCATTGTAGTTCTGATTTGCATTTCTCTAATGATTAATGATGTTGAGCATTCTTTCATGTGTTTGTTGGCTATCTGTATGTCTTCTTTGGAGAAATATCTACTTAGATCTTTTGCCCGTTTTTGGACTGGGTTGTTTGTTTTTTTGATATTGAGCTGCAAGAGCTGCTTGTAAATGTTGGAGCTTAATCCTTTATCAGTTGCTTCATTTGCAAATATTTTCTCCCATTCTGAGGGTTGTCTTTTCGATTTGTTTATGGTTTCCTTTGCTGTGCAAAAGCTTTTAAGTTTCATTAGGTCCCATTTGTTTATTTTTGGTTTTATTTCCATTTCTCTAGGAGGGGGGTCACAAAGGATCCTGCTGTGATTTATGTCATAGAGTGTTCTGCCTATGTTTTCCTCTAAGAGGTTTAGAGTGTCTGGCCTTACATTTAGGTCTTTAATCCATTTTGAGTTTATTTTTGTGTGTGGTGTTAGGGAGTGTTCTAATTTCATTGCTTTACATGGAGCTGTCCAGTTTTCCCAGCACCACTTATTGAAGAGGCTGTCCTTTCTCCTTGTGTATTCTTGCCTCCTTTATCAAAGATAAAGTGACCATATGTGTGTGGGTTTATCTCTGGGCTTTCTACCCTGTTCCATTGATCTATATTCTGTTTTGGGGCCAGTACCATACTGTCTTGATTACTGTAGCTTTGTAGTATAGTCTGAAGTCAGGAAACGTGATTCCTCCAGCTCCATATTTCTTTCTCAAGATTGCTTTGGTTATTTGTGGTCTTCTGTGCTTCCATACAAATTGTGAATTTTTTGTTCTAGTTCTGTGAAAAATGCCAGTGGTAGTTTGATAGGGATTGTACTGAATCTGTAGATTGCTTTAGGTAGTAGAGTCATTTTCACAAAGTTGATTCTTCCAATCCAAGAACATGGTATATCTCTCCATCTGTTGGTATCATCTTTAATTTCCTTCATCAGTGTCTTATAGTTTTCTGCATACATGTCTTTTGACTCCTTAGGTAGGTTTATTCCTAGGTATTTTATTCTTTTTGTTACTGTGGTAAATGGGAGTTATTCCTTAATTTCACTTTCAGATCTTTCATGATTAATGTATAGGAATGCAAGAGATTTCTGTGCATTAATTTTGTATCCTGCTACTTTACCAAATTCATTGATTAACTCTAGTAGTTTTCTGGTAGCATCTTTAGGATTATCTATTTATAGCATCATGTCATCTGCAAACAGTGACAGTTTTACTTCTTCCCTTCTGATTTGGATTCCATTTATTTCTTTTTCTTCTCTGATTGCCATGGCTAAAACTTCAAAACTATGTTGAACAATAGTGGTGAGAGTGGGCAAATTTGTCTTGTTTCTGATCTTAGTGGAAATTGTTTCAGTTTTTCACCATTGAGGATGATGTTGGCTGTGGGTTTGTCATATATGGCGTTTATTATGTTGAGGTAAGTTCCCTCTATGCCTACTTTCTGCAGGGTTTTTATCATAAATGGGTGTTGAGTTTTGTTGAAAGCTTTTTCTGCATCTATTGAGATGATCATATGGTTTTTATTCTTCAGTTTGTTAATATGCTGTATTACATTGATTGATTTGTGTATATTGAAGAACCCTTGTATTTCTGGGATAAACCCCACTTGACTGTGGTGTATGATCATTTTAATGTGCTGTTGAATTCTGTTTGCTAGTATTTTGTTGAGGATTTTTGTATCTATGTTCATCAGTGATATTGGCCTGTAGTTTTCTTTCTTTGTGACATCTTTGGTTTTGGTATCAGGGTGACGGTGGCCTCATAGAATGAGTTTGGGAGTGTTCCTCCCTCTGCTATATTTTGGAAGAGTTTGAGAAGGATTGGTGTTAGCTCTTCTCTAAATGTTTGATAGAATTCGCCTGTGAAGCCATCTGGTCTTGGGCTTTTGTTTGTTGGAAGGTTTGTAATCACAGTTTCAATTTTAGTGCTTGTGATTGGTCTGTTTATATTTTCTATTGCTTCCTGATTCAGTCTCAGAAGGTTGTACTTTTCTAAGAATTTGTCCATTTCTTCCAGGTTATCCATTTTATTGGCATATAGTTGCTTGTAGTAATTTCTCATGATCCTTTGAATTTCTGGAGTATCAGTTGTTACTTCTCCATCATTTCTAACTCTATTGATTTGAGTCTTCTCCCTTTTTTTCTTGATGAGTCTGGCTAATGGTTTATCAATTTTGTTTATCTTATCAAAGAATCAGCTTTTACTTTTATTGATCTTTGCTATTGTTTCCTTCATTTCTTTTTCATTTATTTCTGATGGTATCTTTATGATTTCTTTCCTTCTTCTAACTTTAGGGTTTTTTTGTTCTTCTTTCTCTAATTGCTTTACTTGTAACGTTAGGTTGTTTATTTGAGATGTTTCTTGTTTCTTAAGGTAGGATTGTATTGCTATAAATATCCCTCTTAGAATTGCTTTTGCTACATCCCAAAGGTTTTGGATCATCGTGTTTTCATTGTCATTTGTTTCTAGGTATTTTATGATTTCCTGTTTGATTTATTCAGTGATCTCTTGGTTATTAAGTAGTGTATTGTTTAACCTCTGTGCGTTTGTATTTTTACAGATTTTTTTCCTGTAATTGATATCTAGTCTCATAGTGTTATGGTTGGAAAAGATACTTGATACGATTTCAATTTTCTTTAATTTACCAGGGCTTGATTTGTGACCCAAGATATGATCTATCCTGGCAAACTTTCCATGAGAACTTGAGAAGACAGTGTATTCTGTTGTTTTTGGATGGAATGTCCTAAAATATCAATTAAGTCCATCTTCTTTAATGTATCATTTAAAGCTTGTGTTGTTTCCTTATTTATTTACAGTTTGGATGATCTGTCCATTGGTGAAAGTGGAGTGTTAAAGTCCCCTACTATGATTGTGTTACTGTCGATTTCCCCTTTTATGGCTGTTAGTATTTGCCTTATGTATTGAGGTGCTCCTATGTTGGGTGCATAAATATTTACAATTGTTATATCTTCTTCTTGGATTGATCCCTTGATCATTATGTAGTGTCCTTGTTTGTCTCTTGTAATAGGCTTTATTTTAAAGTCTATTGTCTGATATGAGAATTGCTACTCCAGCTTTCTTTTGATTTCCATTTGCATGGAATATCTTATTCCATCCCCTCACTTTCAGTCTGTATGTGTCCCTAGGTCTGAAGTGGGTCTGTTGTAGACAGCATATATAAGGGTCTTGTTTTTGTGTCCATTCAGCCAGCCTATGTCTTTTGGTGTGAGCATTTAATCCATTTACCTTTAAGGTAATTATCGATATGTGTGTTCCTATTACCATTTTCTTAATTGTTTTGGTTTTGTTATTGTAGGTCTCTTCCTTCTCTTGTGTTTTCTGCCTAGAGAAGTTCCTTTAACATTTGTTGTAAAGCTGGTTTGATGGTGCTGAATTCTCTTAACTTTTCTTTTTCTGTAAAGGTTTTAATTTCTCCATCAAATCTGAATGAGATCCTTGCTGGGTAGAGTAATCTTGGTTGTAGGGTATTCCCTTTCCTTACTTTAATTATGTTTTGCCACTCCCTTCTGGCTTGCAGAGTTTCTGCTGAAAGTTCAGCTGTTAACCTTATGGGGATTCCCTTGTATGTCATTTGTTGTTTTTCCCTTGCTTCTTTTAATATTTTTTCTTTGTATTTAATTTTTGAGAGTTTGATTAATATGTGTCTTGGTGTGTTTCTTCTTGGATTTATCCTGTGTGGGACTCTGCACTTCCTGGACTTGGGTGACTATTTCTTTTCCAATGTTAGGGATGTTTTCAACTATAATCTCTTGAAATATTTTCTCTGTCCCTTTCTTTTTCTCTTCTTCTTCTGGGACCCCTATAATTCGAATATTGGTGCATTTAGTGTTGTCCCAATGTCTCTGAGACTGTCCTCAATCCTTTTTATTCTTTTTTCTTTATTCTGCTCTGCAGTAGTTATTTCCACTATTTTATCTTCCAGGTCACGTATCCATTCTTCTGCTTCAGGTGTTCTGCTATTGATTCGTTCCAGAGAATTTATAACTTCATTTATTTTGCTGTTCATCATTGTTTGTTTGCTCTTTAGTTCTTCTAGGTCCTTGTTAAATGCTTCCTGTATTTTCTCCATTCTATTTCCAAGATTTTTATCATCTTTACCATTATTACTCTGAATTCTTTTTCAGGTAGACTGTCCTCTTCATTTGTTTGTTTTGGTGGGTTTTTACCTTGCTCCTTCATCCGCTATGTGTTTCTCTGTCTTCTCATTTTGCTTAACTTACTGTGTTTGGGGTCTCCTTTTCACAAGCTGCAGGTTCATAGTTTCCATTGTTTTTGGTGTCTGTCCCCAGTGGCTAAGGTTGGTTCAGTGGGTTGTGTAGGCTTCCTGGTGGAGGGGACTAGTGCCTGTTTCCTTGTGGATGAGGCTGGATGTTGTCTTTGTGGTGGGCAGGACTGTGTCCGGTGGTGTGTTTTGGGGTGTCTGTTACCTTATTATGATTTTAGGTAGCCTCTCTGCTAATGGGTAGTGTTGTGTTCCTGTGTTGCTAGTTTATTTGGCATAGGGTGTCCAGCACTGTAGCTTGCTGGTCGTTGAGTGGAGCTGGGTCTTAGCTTTTTTTTTTTTTTTTGCGGTACACTGGCCTTTCACTCTTGTGGCCTCTCCCATTGCGGAGCACAGGCTCCAGATGCGCAGGCTTAGTGGCCATGGCTCATGGGCCTAGCCGCTCCGTGGCATGTTGGATCTTCGCGGACCAGGGCACGGACCCACGTCCCCTGCATCAGCAGGCAGACTCTCAACCACTGCGCCACCAGGGAATCCTGGGTCTTTGCTTTGAGATAGAGATCTCTGGGAGAGCTTTCCCTGTTTGATATTACGTGGAGGCGGGAGGTCTCTGGTGGACCAGTGTCCTAAACTCGGGTCTCCCACATCAGAAGCACAGGCCTGACGTCTGGCCGCAACACCAAGACCCTGTCATCCACATGTCTCAGAATAAAAGGGAGAAAAAAAGAAATAAAGAAAGAAAAATATAAACTAGAATAAAGTTATTTAAGTAAAAAATAAGAAATAATTATTAAAAATAAAAAATTTTTAAAGTAATTTTTAAAAAAGAAGAAAGAAGAGAGCAACCAAACCAAAAAACAAATCCACCAATGATAACAAGAGCTAAAAACTATACTAAAAAAAAGAAAACAAACAAAAGGACCAACAGACCCCTAGGACAAATGGTAAAAGCAAAGCTATACAGACTAAATCACACACAAAAGCATGCACATACACACTCACAAAAAGAGAAAAAGGAAACCAATATATATATTGCTGCTCCCAAAGTCCACCACCTTAATTTGGGATGATTCGTTGTCTATTCAGTATTCCACAGGTGCAGGGTACATCAATTAGATTGTGGAGATTTAGGCCGCTTCTCCTGAGGCTGCTAGGAAAGATTTCCCTTTCTCTGTTCGCAGAACTCCTGGGGTTCGGCTTTGGATTTGGCCCCACCTTTGCATGTAGGTCGCCTGAGGGCGTCTGTTCCCCGCCCAGACAGGACCGGGTTAAAGTAGAAGCTGATCAGGGGGCTCTGGCTCACTCAGGGCAGCGGGAGGGAGGGGTACAGAATGTGGGGCGAGCCTGTGGATGCAGAGGCCGGCATGACATTGCAACAGCCTGAGGCGCGCCGTGTGTTCTCCCGGGGAAGTTGTCCCTGGATCACGGGACCCTGGCAGTGGCGGGCTGCACATGCTCCGGGGAGGGGAGGTGTGGATAGTGACTTGTGATTGCTTCTTAATGGCTTCTTAACAGGCTTCTTAATGGCTGCAGCAGCAGCAGCAGCCTTAGCGTCTCATGCCCATCTGTGGTGTCCGCGCTGATAGCCGCGGCTTGCGCCTATCTCTGGAGCTCGTTTAGGCGGCGCTCTTTATCGCCTTCCTTCACGCACCTCAAAACAGAAAGGCAGCAAAACATCTCTTGCCTCTTCGGGAGCTCCAGACTTTTCCCCGGACTCCCTCCCGGCTAGCCGTGGTGCACTAACCCCCTGCAGGCTGTGTTCACGCCGCCAGTCCTCTCCCTGCACTCAGACTGAAGCCCGAGCCTCAGCTCCTAGCCCCCCGTCCGCCCCGGCGGGTGAGCAGACAAGCCTCTCAGGCTTGTGAGTGCTGGTCGGCACCGATCCTCTGTGCGGGAATCTCTCTGCTTTGCCCTCCGCGCCGCTTTTGCTATGCTCTCTTCTGTGGCTCCAAATCTTGCCCCCTCCATCTCCTGCAGTCTCCACCCGCAAAGGGGCTTCTAGTGTGTGGAAACCTTTCCTCCTTCACAGCTCCCTCCCACTGGTGCAGGCCCCGTCCCTATCCTTTTGCCTCTGT
Source organism: Lagenorhynchus albirostris (assembly GCF_949774975.1). NCBI lineage: Eukaryota > Metazoa > Chordata > Mammalia > Artiodactyla > Delphinidae > Lagenorhynchus > Lagenorhynchus albirostris. The sequence goes on along the minus strand of NC_083095.1, from coordinate 53,775,679 downwards.
TTATTCTTTTTTCTTTTGCCCTGCCCAGGTACGTGGGGAGTTTCTTGCCTTTTGGGAGGTCTGAGTTCTTCTGGCAGCATTCAGTAGGTGTTCTCTAGGGGTTCTTCCACATGTAGATGTATTTCTGATGTATTTGTGGGGAGGAAGGTGATCTCAGCGTCTTACTCTTCCGCCATCTTGAGGCTCCTCATCCTGCCCTCAATCTTTTATTTTTAGACACCACCACGACTAAACTAATTTTTCTACTTCACTGGCCTTTGAATATGCAGATATATTCATACTTTAGAAAATTCCTCACTATTTCTAATTTTCTCAGAAAGATATCCAATGGACTTGACCTCAGCAAAGCACATCATTAATAAAGTGATAGATAAATCACAGACTGGGAGGAAGTATTTGTAAACATATATCTGACAAGGGACTCTATGCAGAACATATAAAGAACATGAGAGAGTAGCATTGACATACATATACTACCAAATGTAAAATGAATGGCTAGTGGGAAGCTGCTGCATAGCACAGGGAGATCAGCTCGATCGACTCTTTGTGATGACATAGAGGAGTGGGAGGGAGGCTCAAGATGGAGGGTATATGGGGCTATATGTATACATATAGCTGATTCACTTTGTTGTACAGCAGAAACGAACACAGCATTGTAAAGCAATTATACTCCAGTAAAGATGTTTTTAAAAAAAGAATAATTATTGTTAAAGGCTAAGAAGTTACTTTAAAAATAAAATAGCTAAAAAGATACAAATAAGCATAACATTAAAAGTTGGTACTATAATACATCAAATACTACAAATACTATGGTACATCAAGTATTTTTAAAGGAGCTATAATATTGTGTCAAGAAAAAATTATGTAACAAGGAGAGAAGAATGGAAATATGATTTTGTTCAAATAACCATAAATGGAGAACTAAGAAAAAGTCCACTTTAATACTAAATCTTATTTGCAATTTAAGGTTCTAAGCAAATAAACTGGTTGGAGGAACATTAAGTTGGAATTCTAAGATTCAAATTATTTTGTTCATAGCTGAAGGCAGAGATTTTTTTGGGTCAACTAATAATTATTCTGGACGTTTTGAAAAGTTTTACTTTATGTTTTTTTAGGTCAGAGACTAGAAGAAAGACTAAAACCATACAAAGGCAAAGGGAATTGGAAAGGAGAAAAGTATTTTTTAAAATAAAAAGATGATTGAATACGCAAAGGATGATCATTCCCAGCCTTGATTTCTAAGTGCTATCTCAGTCATAAAGTAGGGAGGCTGTGACATTAAGGACCAAAGCTGTTTTCAGTAGATTCTTAGTAAGATCACCTTACTGGAATTGTCATGCGAAGAGACCGTTACATACACAAGGTTTCAAGATTTGGTTTTTGTGTTAAAAGGAAATTAAGTGGTCTTTTTAATATTTTGCAGTGGATTAGGCTTTTAAGCCCTAACAGTGTTTCCCTATTTTAAATGTTCACTTTTTTATAAAAAAGAATATACTTAAAACTTTTTTAATTTTAAGACTTTCAATTTCTACTAATTCTAATAGAACTGTCACTTTTTCTTTTCTAAATATTAAGTGTGCAATACTTCAAAATATGAGATCAATAAAAGAAATGTATTTAGTAATAAACTAAAATTAGCAAGGGCATTTACATAAAATCCCTGAAGCAATAAAAATGCATGTACTGAATAATAAAAGTATAATTTAATTTTTAACTTTGAAAAACATAAATATTTTAAAACCTGGAACATAAGGTAAAATGCTAAAATGCCTCAATATTTAACTTAGTGAAACATGGTATGCTTCAAGGAAAATGCCACCATTTAAAAGATGCATAAGCTATAGCACCTTCATATTTGTAGAAAGAATTGACAGGAAAGTCGAACCATATTTAAAAGATGAAATGTATTGAGTACAGAACAGCAGATCCATTTATTTGGCTATACTAATGATTGGGGCAAACCACCAGTGTGATGGCTTGCTAATTGATAATGAGTGTGAAAACATTATAAACTAGTGGACTGCTCTGGCTTCAATTTTTTTAAATATGGCTTTGGAAGCAATTAATAATCTCTCTTCTGATTGCAACTGCATATTTTAAATAATGTGTACCTTAGAAGCAGAGATAAAATAACTTCTAAAAGGTTAAAGGACTATTTAAAGCAAAAATAATAAAAATATATTTGCCATTTATAACAACAGCAGAATTAGAATATGACAATAGTACCACAAAAGCTGTGTGTGTGGTGTTGGAGGGGTGGAGTGGGATGGAAGCATAATGTTATAAGGTTCTTTAATTACGTGTGAAGTTGAATAATATTATATGAAGGTACATAAGCTGTGATAAACTAAATATGTATTTTGTATATAGTATAGGAGTGTTTTCAACCTTGGCTCTATTAATATTTTGGGCTGGATAATTCTTTTTTTTTTAAATTAATTAATTTATTTTTGGCTGTGTTGGGTCTTCGTTTCTGTGCGAGGGCTTTCTCTAGTTGCGGCGAGCAGGGGCCACTCTTCATCGCGGTACGCGGGCCTCTCACTATCACGGCCTCTCTTGTTGTGGAGCACAGGCTCCAGACGCGCAGGCTCAGTAGTTGTGGCTCACGGGCCCAGTTGCTCCGCGGCATGTGGGATCCTCCCAGACCAGGAGTCGAACCCGTGTCCCCTGCTTTGGCAGGCGGATTCTCAACCACTGTGCCACCAGGGAAGTCCCATTGGGCTGGATAATTCTTTGTTGTTGGGTACTGTCCCGTGCATTGTAGGATGTCTAATAGCATCTCTGAGTGACCTTTACCTGCTAGATGCCAGTAGCACCTCCTTTAACTGTGAAAATAAAAATATCTTCAGGCATTGCCAAATGTCCCCTGAGGTCAAAATCACCCAAAGTTGAGAACAAATGCCTTAGATAAACAACCAAAGAAAACACTAGAAACAGGTATAATAGTAAATCAATAGAGGTGATAAAATTAAATCTTTAACAAAATAATCGGTTAATCCAAAAGAAAGCAGGAAAAGAGAAAAATACACGACAAGAACAGACGGATCAAACAGAAAACAAAATCACTCAAGCTAAACACTCCGTGCCATTTTAGACTTCTCCTAAGAATCCTACCCACCCCCGCCTTGGTCACTAAATTTTGCATTTTCTATTTCCTTAGCATCTCTAATTTCCATCTTCTTCTCTTCATTTACATAGCTTTGTTTAAATTCAGGCCTTTCATCTGGATCATTTCATTAGAACCCCACTCTAATCCAGGCTTCCCTCTGCATTGCTGCCAGAGAGAGCTGGTTTTATTTTTCCCCTGCTTAAAATGCTTCAATGACTTGTGATTCTCTATAGCAAGAGGTGAAACACCTTAATATAACACACACAATCTTTACAATGTATCTATCCTTCCTACTTCTCCAAGTTTACATGTGTCAAGTGACACCTCCCATCTGCTCCTTTTTATACTCCTTTCTCTAATCCAGAGACTCACGATCTCTGCTCCTACTGCTGGGAATTGCCACACACAGCAAGACCACCTCAGATCTTGATTTTGTTCAAGCTACTCTGTATGCCTGCATTATCACATCTTACCTTTCAGCTACTGAATACCTATTCTGCTTTCAGGTTTTAACCTTTATTTGAAATCTCACTCTATCCTTGTACCAGGTAGAATTATGTTCTTCTTCCATTCACCACCATTACAGCTCATTAATATATCTATTTCATCACCTGTCACATTTTGTTAAGCCTATTTTGTGTATATTTGTGTTCATCTTTGTCTATTTCACAACCGTGTCTTCTCCCTTATATTTTTATCTCCAGTGCTTGGTGCTGCAACTACTGTTTAAAACATGATTGATACAAGTTTAATACACACATAAATAACAGTAAAATCATGGTGTGAAAGAAGAAACAAAAGAATGCTACATATTAACACAAAGAAATTTCTCCTATTTCAATCTTTTCTGTTTGATAATATTCAATAATATATTTTAACTTCAGAAGCAATTGAAATTGCATATAAAAGGAAGCCCATACTAAAATGGCTAATCTGATTCAGAAAAAAATGTCTGTTATGTTAGAAGCACACACACACACTCACAAACACACACATACATAGATGCATGCCAAATATCTAAAGTGTAGCCAGTAAAAGTAATAAGAAGGGAGGATACAATAAGAAGGCCAAAAACAGCAACAAAGCAGTGCTATTATAGAAATGAATGAGCAAATAGTGCTTAATAACAGTGGGGGCATGTATGGTTAATCCTATTATACTGTTAAATTGACTTCAAGCAGTAAATGTTGGCCATTTTTTCATCAGCATAATATAACCTCTAGGCCACATGCTGAGAATCTTTCTCTGTTGTTTGACACAGATGGCATCAGTTCTGCCCCAGTACATGTCTGAGTCAGTGTCACAGTTTGCAGATGAAATGCAGCAGTTCCACATTTTCAGTGTACCATGAGAAATTCTGACCTGTCACTTTTTGGTCAAATTTTGCTTAATCTCATGTAATTTAAAATGTTAAGCAACAAGTCAGGAGAATTTTCTTTTGCCAACAACTGGCAGAGTGCTATAAAATGGCTAAGGTCAGTGTAATTTTGATGATCTTAAAACTATGATTTAAGATTAACCTTTGAGATGTTATTACATTTGTTTCATACTGCTGAATTTATACAATAAATTTTTTTAAACTTTCAGATTCAGATTACGTTATGAAGAATAAAGGTTAGTTAAGATTTAAGAAAAAGTCTTCATTAGAATATTTTTAAAAGAAATGCAGTTTTGTTACATCTCGCTATATATGTTAGGCTAGCCACCAATAAGGTATTTCCAGTAAATATCAAGACTTCTCTAATGAATAGATTAAATCAATTATTTATAATCATAGTGTTATTTTATTCATAAGTATAAAATAATATTATAAGCATTTTAAAACTGCAGATAAAACTTTTCGTGTTCCCATCTCAACCCTGCTTACTCCGCAATCTGGTATGCAATGATGACTTCCTTAAAAACCATTTTATTTTTCCAGTAGTGGTGATGTTAACAAAAGGGTGAAAAGAGATAATGCAGTGCCCAAAACAATCTTACATACACACAATTAATAAACAGTGAATTACCCCAAAGTAAAGATAACCCAGCAGTCACAATTCAGCTCAAGAAATATTACATTATCAGCAACTTCTCTAGAGTCCCCTGCACTCACCATCTCCTCTTCTCCTCAAAGGTAAACAGTATCCTAATTTTCAACACCATAGTTTTTCAGTTTTATAGTCATAACTAATGTTTAGTTATTTATTAATAATTTATTTATTTATTAATAATAAATGTTTATTTATTTTTATTATTTTATTAATAATAAATTTATTTATTAATAATAAATGTTTATTCTAAAACCATAATTTAGATTTGCCTGTTTTTGGACTTTATATAAATGCAATTGTGCAGTATGTATGTTTGTGAAATTCATCCATGTTGAGACATATCATTGTAGTTCATTCCATCCATATAATAATAGAAATTATACATATATATAATTGTTTTGTAGACTCAATTTTTTAGATTCATAGCAAAATTGAAAGGAAAGTATAAAGATTTCCCACACATCCCCTGCCTCCACACGTGCATAGCTTCCCTTATTATCAGCATCCCCCACCCAAGTGGTGGATTTGCTACAACTGATGGACTACATTGGCACATTATAATCACCCAAAGTCTATAGTTTACACTGGCTTTCATTCTTGGTTTTGTACATTTTATGGGCTTAGATAGATGTGTAATGACATGTATCCATTGTTATAGTGTCATATGGAGTATTTTCACTGCCCTAAAAATCCTCTATGCTCCACTTATTCATCCCCCTACTTCACCCTACCCCCTGGAAACCACTGATCTTTTTACTGCCTCCATAGTTTTGCCTTTTCCATAATGTCATACAATTGGAATCATACAATATATAGTCTTTTCAGATTGTTTTATTTTCACTTAGTAATATGCATTTAAGATTCCTCCTTGTCTTTCATGGTTTGATAGCTCTTTTCTTTTTAGCGTTGAATAATATTCTGTTGTCTGGATGTACCACAGTTTATCTTTCCATCTACTGAAGGACATCTTGGTTGCTTACAAGTTTTGGTAATTATGAATAAAGCTGCTAAAAACATCTATGTGCAGCAAAACATTTTTTTAAAGATAAAATATTCTATCTCTGTCTCAATATTCCTAATACTGAATCATATTCATGATTAATGAGTTAGATATAATACAGAGAAAGAGGAATCATTGGGTTAGAGGGTCACAAAATGACATCACATAGTTTTAATTTTCAGTGACCTTTGTGCTAAGTAGTTATTAATCATATGGACTAATATGATGAACCAAAATCAAGATATCTATTGATTGGTGTAAGATACTTTTCTAAGTTATGACTCATTGCTTCACCTCAAAAGACTAAGAGGGCATCCAAATTAGGTATTTATTTACAAAGTCTACTGCTTGTGGTACTAAATTTCATAATGACAACTGTAAGACAAGGATCACATATTATCTTTAAGCCAGGAAAATGTTTTGTAGCAGAGGGCAGTAGGAGGATATTGACTCATTTGAAAACAATGGCTACCAACAGTGTTAACTCCTTTTATATTAAGCTGCAGAAACCTTATCTAATAATAATATATACAACAGAATTTTTGTTAAGTGCCAACTGATCTTTTGTTGTTGCAAGTAGAAAGAAAATGAATTTTTAAGTTTCACGAATTCCCCTGTGATATTCTTTTGCAAACTTAAATAAATCGTATTACTGTAGTTATGTATATGGCGTTACTTTCTTCTGTTCTTCTTTTGAAAGCTAAGGTTACTAAAAGTATGTAGTACCAGACCATAGGGAATTAAATCTGATAGCATATGCTGGTGGAGCCAGGAATTATTAAAACAGACACAGTACACATTATGTTGAGAGACAAAGTAGCTTAATTATTTAGTTATGCTGTTTCAACCTTCACATTTGGCTTTTCAGGACTAAAGTATTAAAGAGGTCATGCCAAAGAATAGAACCATCCATCTTTTTTTGTTTACTGTGGTTTAAGTGGCATCTTGCTTGAAGACAGAAATATGGATGAGATAACCAAAATGAATTAATTAAACTAGTGATCTGTTCTTGGCCTAAACCAGTGATTCTCTCAAACTTGGCTGCACATCAAATTCACCTGATGAACTTTAACTGCTATTGAAGCCTGGGTTCCACACCCAGGTATTCTAATTTTATTGGTCTCAAGTATAGCCTCAGTTTCCTGATCCTAATGTACAGCCAGGATTGAGAACTACTGACCTAGTCAGGTAACATATTAGAAAGGAAGATGGATTTTGGAGAGTCAGAATAGACCCAGTTAGAACTTCAGCCATAAGTATAATTTATGAGGGTCAATAAAACCTGATGAGGCTAAGCCTTTAAAACAACCGTCAAGAGAATAAAATAAAATTATTCATGTGAAAACTGATGGCCCAGAATTTGGCATGTAATAGGCATTAATAAATATTATTTTTTTATTCTTTCCTGCATCATCCCTCCACATCCTGGCCCTTTAAAGGATAGGAGACCAAATATAACAGCCACTGTTTACTGCCTATGGGGTGTATCTATTTACATTCTAGTTCCGGTTCAAAGGACATTGCTGGGTCATATGAGGGATAAAGAAGTTAGTAAACATATTTTTCTTCCACTTCCTCTACCTCAATGTCTGATTTGCAGCTTCCTGTTCATCCTTCAGGTCTCCATTTGAATGTTATGTCCTCTGGGAAGCCTTTCCTAACTGCTTCCACTACCCTGACTTAGGTTGGATTCCACTGCACCCTACCTCCGTGATATTGGTAATGAATCTGTAGAATTTACTGCTTTATCTCCTAGGACACATAGTGCCCATTTAATAATTTTAACTGAATGAATAAATGAAGGAATTTAAGATAAAATAATATTACACAACGAGTATAAGGCAATATTTAGCTGAGTGTCAAATAGATGGTTGTAATAGTAACATAATTTTTATGAGTATACAAAATGCCTTTACATGAGTAATTTTATCTAATTCTTTCATCTATTTTTTTCCCATTTATGTTTTCAAAAGATATTTTTTGACTGTCCACTGTCTTATGACAAACACTGTTGTAGGTATTGGAGATACAGAAGTTAAAAAGATCACAGTGTCTTGGTTCTCTTTGAGCTCACAATCTAGTCAAGATAGACAGGGGGGGAAAAAAAGAGTAAACAACATAGTATTATTTCAGTAGTAGTAAATGTTCCAAAGTAAAGAATATGAGAGAAGGTGACATTGGTGTGTGTGTTAGGGATGCTGATTAAGGAGGTCTTCTCTGGGAAACCAACAACAGGCTGGGATCTGAAAGACAACAATGAGGTGGCCATGTGAAGTTCTGAGGGTGGGAAATTACAGCTCAATGGAACTGAAGGTGCAAATTCCCCAGGTTGCTGAGTTGCTATGTTCTATGAACAGTGTTGCTATGTTCTATGAACAGTGAAAAGCTCATGCAACCACCTAGAGAGCGAGGAGAGAAAGGTGGAAAACAAAATTAGAGGATAATCGGAGACCAAGTTCATGTAGAGCCTTATATGTCATGGTGAGAAGTTTGTTTTACATTCTAAATGTGATGGGAAATCACTGGCATATTAAAGATTCTAGAAGCTGTAAAGTTTATATCTAAACCTATCAGGTTTATATTTTTTAAAAAAACAACTTGACTGAAATATGGAAAATGGATTTGTGGGGGTGGGTACTGGTAAAGAATGGGGAATATATGAGCACCAGAGTGGAAGCATTGCAGTCATCCATGCAAGATATGATGGCAAATCATCCTAAGGAGCAGCCATTAGTGGATGGAAAGAATACATTTTGGAGTTACAATAGGCAGTACTTGCTGGTGGATTGGGCGTTGGGTGGGGTGGTATTAGTTGCATGTCAACAGTCCAGCTCTAACCCTTGTGATGGGGGCTTGATGGTTGGGTGGTATGTGTAGGTCTAAGTCCTTCCACTGCATCCCTGGGGACTTACAAAGTAATGGGCTCAGGCAATGATTTTTTTTTTTTTTACATCTTTATTGGAGTATAATTGCTTTACAATGGTGTGTTACTTTCTGCTTTATAACAAAGTGAATCAGTTATACATATACATATGTTCCCATAGCTCTTCCCTCTTGCATCTCCCTCCCTCCCACCCTCCCTATCCCACCCCTCTAGGTGGTCACAAAGCACTGAGCTGATCTCCCTGTGCTATGCGGCTGCTTCCCACTAGCTATCTATTTTACGTTTGGTAGTGGATATATGTCCATGCCACTCTCTCACTTTGTCACAGCTTCCCCTTCCCCTTCCCCATATCCTCAAGTCCATTCTCTAGTAGGTCTGTGTCTTTATTCCTGTCTTACCCCTAGGTTCTTCATGACATTTTTTTTCTTAAATTCCATATATATGTGTTAGCATACAGTATTTGTCTTTCTCTTTCTGACTTACTTCATTCTCAGCCAGGCAATGATTTTTAATCACTCCTTCTGAGTATAGCTTTGTGGTTGTCAGGAAAACCTTTGCTGAAGGTTAAGAATCTCAACAGTTCTTTAAAGGACAATTTCCAAAGGGTTTGGAAAGTAGTGTGCCAAGGCATGAAGGTAGAGAAGAAAACAACTTGAAAAAATTGAAGAGGCAGTGAGTGGATCAGTTTGTGTGAATCAAGGATCCGTGTAAGGGAATAGTGAAAGATACATATGGAAAAACAAACGTGGGTTCATTTTGTGGAGAACCGTAAATGTTATACTAGAGTCCATGCTTTATGGCTTTATGGAACTAAGAAACTTTTCTGAGAAAACCTTACGATAGCATACCAAGGAGAGTGATCTAGCAGTGTTCATATAATGACTTAGAGTGGGGGAGAGTCTGAAAGCAAGGAGACCATGTAAATACCATTCAAGTAGGATTATTCATCCATCCAAGTGAACATCTACTTGTTCACTTAACATTCATTGAGCACCTGCTGTATGCTAAAAACAATGGTCACTAGGACTCTGCTCTTATCTAAAAGTATCAATAGAATCGCATATGGTCAGGAAAAGCTGTAGCTAGACATACTCTTAAAGAGAGGTTAAATATATAAACCTCTTAAATCACCAAAGAAAATATCTGGAAAAGCATCTTGCTTTTATTATTCTGATTCTCTGACATTATGATTCATAGCTCTAAGGTATGTTTGTGCACATGAGATTTATTATTTTCAAGGGATAGATTTCTAAATACCGTCCTATAAAATTAATTGAATATTTTATAAACTCACAAATGCATGTTTTGAAGGCCTCCCAACTGATAAATATTTAAAAGAGCCAGATATAACTTAAATCAAGCTATTACTTTATTTTATAATGTTAGTGTACAGCATTCCACACACTTCAAATATTTTACATATAAACAAATTAGTTGTTATAAAACTAAAAGATACCACTCACCATTGGATAATTGCACTAATCTAAATCCCTTTTAACTTATATGTGGGAAAATCTATAAATCTAAATTAAAAGTCTTTTCCTAGTTTTAGATTACATGATAGCTTGTATGGATTTTTGTTAGGTGGAACTTCTTTCTTTTCAAATTTTTAATTCATTTGTTTATTGGCTGCATTTGGTCTTCGTTGCTGCGTGCAGGCTTTCTCTATTTGCCGCGAGCGGGGGCTATTCTCCGTTGCGGTGCGTGGGTTTCTCTTTGCAGTGATTTCTCTTGTTGCGGAGCACAGGCTCTAGGCGCACAGGCTTCAGTAGTTGTGGCACGAGGGCTCAGTAGTTGTGGTTCACGAGCTTAGTTGCTCTGTGGCATGTGGGATTTTCCCGGACCAGGGATCGAACCCATGTCCCCTGCACTGGCAGCCGGATTCTTAACCACTGCACCACCAGGGAAGTCCCATGGAACTTCTAACAGTAATGTAGCAAGTCCCAGTCTAACTATGTTCAACACTATCATCCAAGACAAAAGGTATAGAGGGAACATAATAAAATAAATATTGAGTATATTCTAGGAATTTGAAAACAAGGTGAAAATATCTGATTCTCCAGCCTCAACAAAAGAACAGTGACTAAAGATTGAAGGAAGATATACAAAATCCAGTGGGAGAAAAACAAACAAAAAAAGGATACCAGGAGATGGTGAAAGTTACTGCCAGCCACAGCACTGGTGGTTTGCAAGGAACAGCATATGGGGAGGCTGGCTCCAGCTTCCTATTTCTTCATGAAATGCTTCAGTCCCAAGATTAAGGACCTCTTTCTCTGAACACATGCCTAATTTTATATAAATGTCAATGCAAAAATAAACTGCTTGAAAACCATTTAGATATCACATTTTCAGGAATTTTAGGAAGTGAGCTTTACCTATATGCAAGTGTAATTCTACTCTAGAATAGATTGTCATCACATATTAGCAGGAAAAAAAATTAAATATTCCTGATAAAGCCACATATCAGTATTCACACAGTAGGAGAAATTTCCCAGTCAACTCCTAACGTTGATTATTTTGCAGTGAATTTTACTTAGTCTCTGTTTATTTTTATACCTATGCTTTGAATTCATTACAGCCAAATAATAGTTATATTGTTCTTTATGTTATCCTAGAGAGTAGAACATAACTCTGGGTTTTAATTACTCACATGAGATAGGTAAATTTTTCAGAGATGAAAGTTATCTGATAAATTCATTAGACAGACCTGAACAGGGTTATAGCTACAATACGTGCTTGAGAGTTTGCTCTCAGAGAATATTTCCTTCACACAGTGTTTTTGAAAACTACATTCTGTTTTCAAAGTAATACTTGTATTAGGAAATAAGCTGATAATATCACATTTTCTTCTAGAGAACTTTAGAAACTTTCTAGAAAATGTGAAAAATGTGCATATGGTTCTTGTCTCTAAATAATTTAACTTAATACTTAAAGTAAATTGTTGAATAAAACTTCAGATAATTGCATTAAAACAAGTAAAATTGCATAATACAAAATTCTTTACTAAGAACCATATCAGTTAATGAGTAGTGTTACAAAAGGTAAAAGAAAAAAAGAGAACATTTAATCAAGATGTAACATGGCTCTAAAGATCATTTAGTAAGCAGTTACTTCTGTTTCACTGAAAACCATCAGGCTGTGCCTTCAGTCAATTTCCAAGTGAGGCAAAACAAATGCCATGATGTCTTGCTTTAAACATAGACAAAGTTAACCAATCAAAATCAACACAATTCATGACTATAAGATGCATGAATTTTTAAATTAATTAAATTGCTTTTAAATAAACTTGAGAAAAGATCTTGAAGTTATGCCCAGCAGTCAATTAATAAAGCTTAATTTAGTCCCATCTCTTTAAAAACAAAGGCTATGAGAATGTAAGTGTATTTTTTATAGAATGGTTAAGGTTTATCAGTTATTCAGCTGAGAACTTTGACTATCTTCTCCATATAGAATATCATAATGCATTAAATTGTCCATGTGACAAAGCTCCATGTAAAGATGAATTAATGGACACCATTCTATTTCTGCTGACCTATTTTCTCTGATTTTACAAAACAATAATGAATGATTGAGAAAAATTGGTAGCTCAGAGATATTAACAGAGCCTATGTAACAGATGAAGGTAACATCTTTTGAGCAACAATTGAAAAAATTAACCCACAGCTCAATAGCTGAAACTATATTTATATTCTTTGACTTCTAATGACATCTAACTTTTATTCTTCAGTTGTTTTTTTTTTACATCTTTATTGGAGTATAATTGCTTTACAATGTTGTGTTAGTTTCTGCTGTATAACAAAGTGATTCAGTTATAAGTACATATATCCCCATATCCCCTCCCTCTTGTGCCTCCCTCCCACCCTTCCTATCCTTCCTCTCTTCAGTTTTATTGGTTAATAAAGATTAGTCAGTATTCTCCCTGATTCAGCCTGTCGTTCTGCAACTATTACATATGGCTTTATGATGTTGAAGGTAAGAAGTTTAATGACATCAACAAAACCACAGAGTTAATAGCATCCAACTCTCCCTGAAAGAATCAGGAGGCTTTGTAAAGGAGGTGATAGATGAATTAGATCTTAAAAAATTAACTTTCACATTAAAAAAATATATATGTATATATAAAATTATATATATATATATATATATATATATATATACTGGGTAAGAAACACTAAATCTGGTCATTCTAAGTTCTTAAATTCTATTAACTATTTCAGGAAAAATTAAAACTGTTTTTAATAAGCCTGTCATTAATTTTGCAGTTAAGCAAGTCAAATATGTAGTAATTAAACTTTTTAGAATGAACATTTTTGTGAGAGATGTTAATCGTATTATGAAATACTTTGTACTTTTAATTTTTATCCTTCTCTCTTTTGGAACTTAATCAACAGGCAGTATTTGAACTTACCAGGTACACAGTACTTTAGAAAGCATTAGGACTAAAGCATGAATTTGATGTGTTGATTCCTTCCTCATTCATCCATTGAAAAAATATGATTTAAGTAACCCCTATTTTTCTGGAACTACGCTTGGAACTGGGGATTAAATGATGAGGAAAAAAATCAATCCAATAAATATACAAATGCAATTTAGACAAGTACTATAAAGGAGAGCTATATGGGGCAATGAGAGAATATACCAAGAGGGGTCTGACCTCATCAAAGATGTCAGAAAGGGCTTTCCAGAGCATATGACACAAGAGCAAAAATACAAAGGATGCCTAGTAATTAACTAAGTGAATACAGGTGTGTGGGGAATGAGGCCACACATTCCCGGTGGAGGGAAAATCACTTGCAAAGGTGAAGACTTATTAGAGGCAGTGCAAGTAAGATGAGAGAAAGAAGGCTATTGTGCCTAGAGAGGAATGATCTAGCCCTTTCTGAAATTTATAGGACAAATTACAGAGTTGTAATTTAATTTTAAGAAAAGGGTAAGCCATTGAAATGTTTTAAGCAAAGAGGTGAATTCATTAGATTTGTGCTTTGAAAAGATAATCCTGGCTATAGGGTAATTCTGGATAACTTATTAACAGGAGTCCAGACTGGAAGCGGGCACAAAAATTAGGAAAGAAGACCTAAGGAAATAGAATGGTTACTTATTTTAGGATACTGGTACAGCTGGAAGAGAGAAATGGATATACTTGAGATATGTTTAGGGAGTAAAATCATGAGAACTTGGTGATGGATGCATTTGGAAGTAAAGGATGACCCAAAGTGTCTGATATATTTAACTAGCAGAATTATATGCCATTAATTAAGATAGTAAACACTGGGAACATATCAAATATTGGAAAGGGTTTGGAGGCTGTTCATGAGTTCATTTTTGGAAAAATTAGGTTCAAAATATATCCTGGGGGGATATCACAAAATATCCTAGAAGAGAAGTCACCACTTCTTAGCTTGTCTAGAGTTCGTAAAGGAAGTCTAAATTGGAAATATACATTTGTGGGTCATCTGTTGTTATGATCTGAATGTTTGTGTCTCCCCAAAATTTATATGTTGAAATCCTAACCTCCAAAGATGATGGTATTAGGAGGTGGGTCCTTTGAAGGTGTGTAAGTCATAAGGGTGGAGCCCTCATGATTGGGATTAATGCCTTGTAAAAGATGATCCAGAGAGCTTCCCTAGCCCCTTCTACCATGTAAGGACACAGTGAGAAGGTGCCGGCTATGAACAAGGGAGAAAGGCTTCACTAGAGTTCAATCATGCTAGTGCCTTGATCCTGGACTTCCCAACTCCAGAACTATGAGAAATACATTTCTGTTGTTTATAAGCTACCCTGTTTCTCGTGTTTTGTTATATCAGCCCAAATGGAGTAAGACATTTGCATACAGGAGGTAACTGAAACCAAAGACGTGATGATATTAACTCAGAAGAGAGAATAGAAGGAGCAGAAAAAGAACAGAATTTGAACTGAGTCTTTATTTACTCCAAATTTTAATGGTCTCAAAGAGCTTGCATTCTAGAAAGAAAGAAAGAAGAGATACACACATACACACACAAAAAAACTATTAAAATACACGTTAGTGACCATAATAGTCTGATTTCCTTCCATGAGGTCCAGGAAAAAGCACGTGACTGGTGTTGCCAAGGAGTTCTGGTCAGTGGAATGGAAGAAAACACACATATATTGAGAGCAATTCACACAAGAAAGAATGAGGTCATTTCTGTGAAAATACCATCTAATCTCAAATGAAAGGAAGTTTGAGCCTTTGTACACTGGGGATGGAGCACAATGCTGTGATAATTAGACACAAGGTAAAGGGGGAAGAGTGGAAGATATGAAATGCTTCAGGACAGTCTGTCAATAAAATGCTTGCATTTTGGGTGCATAAAGAAACCAGAGGATAATGAAAAGATGCACACAATACTTAGGGAGCACAGAGAACATAGTTTCTAACTCCCTCTAATGGAATCACAGAGTCTTCAAAGATTAGGTAGCACTTGTGAATTAGGAATTTTCAATGTGAACAAAGGGAGAACAATTTTTTTAATTAGAAAATGTTTTTAATTTAAATTATTTTAGGAAATAGTTGCAAAAGTATTTGTCTCCCCACTAACCATGAGATGAAATATCTGAAGAAAGAGAGTAAATAGAACAAATTCCACTGAAAGGAAAAGTGATGGCAGAGGTGGGGGTAAGGTGGAAGATGAAGGGTAAGGAGAGAACTACTACAAAATAGAGGGTTGATTTGGGACAAAATTTGCCCCAAAACTTTCTAAGAGATCATAGGAAAGAAGGATGATTAGAAATTAACTTGTGAAGAATAGGACTGAAGGATATTCCTGTTTCATTGTGAAGAAGATGGTATTGTTGAGAGGGAACAGATGTGTGGGGTTGTTTAGGGAACCTGAGTAGAATAGTGATTTGTGTACCATGATGTTTCTAAACAGCAAAAGTGCCTATTTTCTTAAAATCTCTGTGTGTGTGTGTGTGTGTGTGTGTGTGTGTGTGTAGCCTTTCACCTATATATGAATATAGTTTATAAAATATATTTTACTTATGGCTTTATAGCAGTATGCATAATATGTATTATATAATATATATGATATGTATATTATAACATGAAGTATTTTGGGTCTTAAAAGGGTAGCTAGGCATTGGCTGATATCTATTTCTCTTAGCGTAAATATTTGAATGGGTATCCTACTATTTTAAACTATTATTTGTTTTTGAGAAAATTATATTACTTAGAAAAGTCAAAGTCTTAAAGCAGCATATGCGTCAGAAAAATGTCGATTCTCTTTTAGAAAGTTAATTAAAATAATATGAGCCACCATTTATTGAGCAAATACTATTTTCCAAATACTGTACTGAGGATTTCGTATGTGTTATCCACTTTAATCCTTACATACCTGGTTTTATCATTTTCTCACTCCCATTTTGTAGATGCCAAAACTGACTGGCTAAATCGTTTGAGCAAGACCTCTGCATCCTGAAAGGTAGAGCGAGGTTTTGAACTATTGGTGTATTGGAGTTCTAAGTCTTTGGCCCAGACCACTCCCTAGGTTTAACCTGGTAATGATTTATTTATATTTTGCAAACCAAATCTCAGGGGTTGATTTTTGTTTTAAAAAACCTACCTTTGCTAATTTTCATGTTTCCTGAATTTAGCCCAAGAGCAACTGAGCCTCCCAGGGGTCAAGCTTAACAGACTTTACATAATACCCTGCCCCAAAACATACACTCAAAGGGAAACACATAAATACATACAAAAAAAGCATACACCTGACTCCTAAAACCTTAATGGATGATAGATATTTTTAATGAAGTTTTTATGTAGCAATGGAGAAGAGAGGACATCATAAAAATCCTCTTTAAATGCCAGACTTCCACCACAGTTCCTTTCATACGGTAGCTCTTGTAGTCATTTTCCTACTTGCACTCTATCTTCCCCTTCTAAAACCTTTTTCTAGCCTCTCTCCCTCCTCCCCTTCCTAGGTATAACCATAACAGTTCATGCTTTCTCCTCCTGCAACTAGAGCTTTCTGGAAGATTCTATTCTTTTTTCCTATACTCTCGTACTTTCAGTCTATCTACCAAAGGACCTAGCTAAAAAACCTCATTTTCCTTAAGATCTAATCTGCCGTGGGGTGAGGAAATAATCTAATATTTATTTTCTGTCATTAAAAATTTTAGATAATATATACATAAGGTAGTCATTAAACTTACTTTATGAACACTTTTGAATGCTTATAAATATTTGTTTTATTCTAGAAATAACTAGCAATATGGAATCATACCCTAAATTGTAATACTGAATTGTATATATGGATTAAGTGCTAAATCATGAATTCCAAATTTGAAAAGAACACACACAATATATTTTTTACTTGTGATTTGGAAAAGCATGAGTTAATAATTTGTACTGCTTTTGTAAGAAAAATCCTGAACTTAAACTTGGCTTCCATTTCAGAAATTCATATCTGTTATTTCTTTAGACACAGAAATATATCTTGTGAATAACTTTGTAGCTCTATGTTCTTATTCACAATATCTTCACCACATTGTTTTTTTAGGAAACTACATTGAAGATTTGAGTCTACAATGATTCATTACAGAAATTCAGGTATTTATCGTAAGTAAATATGAAATATACCTGATTTGCTATATTTCATTCATATAGAAAGGGCCAGAATGAAACAGGGAAGGCCTAGCATAGAATCATTGATTTCATTATTAATATGGGAAACCTTAGAAGAAGTTGAAGTTTAAAAATTATATGCTCAACAGATATCAGTTGGTAATTAGCACCACCTATTTTGGAAATTATACTGATAAAAATAAAAGAGCAAAAATTAAAATTAACTCAGAGTAAACCATTTAAAGGAGCTCTCAAATTTTTTTCCTCTGCTTGAAACTGAAATGAAATAATGAAACAGCATTTTGAGGCTTATTCTGAACAGATCCACAGAGGTAAATGTGCTAGAAAAAGCAGAGAATTTTTGCACAGATGGTCTGCCATGAAACTTGGCAAATTCACCCAACACACAGGAGCTCTGGGAAAGGCTTTTCTGCCAACAGGCACATATAGTGCCTTTCAAATTTGGTTGGCCAAAACCAAAGTCTGAGGGCGTCATATTGTGAAACTGCTTCTCTCTGATGAAGATCATAAATAACAAGAACATTATATTGTATAGTTATGATAAAAAAAACTGTTTGTGATCCAAATCGCTGGACTGAAAACGTAGCCTTAATGGTATTCTTCACGCAGCCTCTCTTGCCTGCGCCTCCAATCTCTTTTCAGCAGCAGAGCCAGAGTGATCTATTTAAAATGCAAATCTCATTCTGTCTCTGCCCTGCAAAAAACTGTTCAGTGACTTCCCTTTGTTCTTGAGAGAAAACCCCAAATACTTGACACGTCGCAGTCCTGCATGGTATGACTGCCTCGTTCATTCTGATCGCAGACCTCACTGGTCTGTACCTCTTCTTGACCCAGACCTGTCAACCTCATTCTGGCCCATGGGCATTTGCTGTTTTCTATTCATGGAACTTCTTTCCAGACCTCTCACCAACTGACTTCTGACCCCTTTCCAAGTTAACTAGAGGTCATACCAAATGGTTTTGTTTTGTTTTGTTTTTCAGGAAAGCCTTCTCTGATCAATCCCCACCTCCCCCTACTAGATCAGGTTGCCCTGTTTATGGAATCTCATAGTACCTTGTATTTTTCCTTTAAATAAATTAGTGAGGTTTAGCAAAGTGCCTGAAATATAATAATATATGTTAATATTTGTAGAATGGTGCATGAATGGAACTAAAATATTTTAAATACAAGTTGGAAAATAACAATAAAAAAGAGGCAATGACATTATATTCATAAATATGTTTGTGGTAAAAATTTCAACCTCAAGAAAAGTGGTAATGAGTATAGAAATTATGTTTGCATAAAATTTTTTATGTATTATTTTTAAAGACAAATGAA
Source organism: Lagenorhynchus albirostris (assembly GCF_949774975.1). Taxonomy (NCBI): domain Eukaryota; kingdom Metazoa; phylum Chordata; class Mammalia; order Artiodactyla; family Delphinidae; genus Lagenorhynchus; species Lagenorhynchus albirostris. The sequence continues at coordinate 53,756,731 of NC_083095.1, read as the reverse complement.
ACACTAGCTTATTACTTTACTGACATAGTTCAAAATGCAATATCCTAGTGGTAATAGTGGTACAATTCTCAGAATATTCTAAAAACCTCTGAATTATACACTTTAAAAGGGTAAATTTTATGGTATATGCAGTGTATCTCAATAAAGCTGTTACAAAAAAAAGTAATGTTCTAATATAGCAATTAGAGATTAAACAAAAAAATTTTCAGCTTTCAGTAACAATAGTTTATTTCCTATATTTTTGATGCTGTCAAATAAAAAAACAAATCCTGACTTTGGTAAGGAAAAACTTTATTCTAAAAGACTATCGCAACAGGGGAAGGAGAACTATTGCAATAGGGAGGACACGCCCACTCAGGAGAGCTGTAAGTGTCTCAAAGGTCAGGCAGAAAATGCTTTTTTTTTTTTTTTTTTGTGGTACGCTGGTCTCTCACTGTTGTGGCCTCTCCCGTTGCGGAGCACAGGCTCCGGACGCGCTGGCTCAGCGGCCATGGCTCGGCAGGCGGACTCTCAACCACTGCGCCACCAGGCAAGCCCAATGCTTTTCTTTCATAGGGAGGAACAAACTTGAGGATGAGCAGGTGGCATGGTGGGACAGTCTTTCTCAGGAGGAGCAGTTAAGGAGAGATTGTTCAGTATTCTAGCGCTTTCTTAACGCTCAAGGATGGGCCAGAGTTTAGGGACCTGGGGGAAGTGCTGAAGCCTGACTAAAGGTTGATCAATTTAAATTAGGAAGCATTTAGTCCAGATTGGTCAATGGGGATCCACAGTTCAGCTAATCATTTATGAGACAAAGACTGGGATTTGGAGAGTCTGTCTTTGGCCTTGCCATGGGTAAACCAGAGAAACAATCTTACCTGTGACATGGGGAAGAGTGATTCTTTGCAGTAATTGTTTCCTGGGACACAAAAGGGTGGGGGATTTCTTAACCATCACTTTTTTCCAGAAGTATGGGGCTCAGGTGAGCTTCAACATTGTCAATACTTGCTAATAAGAATTCTCCGAAAAGGTATTTTTGGTTACATTCATGAATACTGAGGTCAGTGCAGAATGTGGAATGGAATAGATCCAAGATCAAACCAGTAAATTCTCCGCACTCCATGCATTATTAGTGTGGGTATCTACAGCAGATGGGTAGGCCGAGGATGAGGTTCAGGTTTGTAGCACAAGATTTTTCTGTGTTTGAAATATTGTCACTTTATTATAAAATATCAAAGTTCACAAATTTATTATTCCTTTGGGAGCATTTCTATAGATATCTTGATAGAGAGGGTTAGAACATAGTTTTGGCAATAACTGTAGGCAGTATTAAATATTTTATGAGAAATACATTAGTGTAAGTCACCATTTTTTAAAAGTGAAACATGAATCACTACCCAAAGAATTGGACTTCAGCACAAGAGATCCTGATTTATCTGCACTGTTGATACTGTATATGTAAATGCCATTTCTCGGAAGCATAAAACTCTGAGTATAATATATTGGTTAGTGTAAGCAGTATAATATGAATTTTTCAGGCTGTGCTAGTTTCATTAATCATATATTTTAAGAATTTTAAGCTTTTTTTTATGAGGCATTGCATTACATGTGGCATTGATATGCATGTGTAATTTATTACTTGGCAAGTGAATTATATCCTACATTATTTTATGTGCTTGATATATTGATTTTCAGTTGTGATAGATCATTTTAAGATTGCATGGCTTTACTCATGGTGATTTATCCACAGAATCACATAGACTGTGGGGCAAGCTGATGCAGCCCTTTGAACATTTTCTATTAGCTATAAATAGAGTTGTTAACTGGAATTCTTAACCCCAGTAGGGAAACATATTTAGCAAGCTGAAAAAAATAACTTTCATCCAAGATCTAATTAGTTGTTGAATAAGTGTCCGTACAAAGTAGTTTCAATATGTCTTTTTCTTCCATATGCTAATCTTGTAACCCATTTTTTTATCAATAAGCAGTAAAATATACAGTCAAAGAAAGAGAATGATGTCATCAGTTTGCTTAAAAGGTCTGTCTTCTGTGACTGCTGATTGTCTTTTAATCCTCATCAGCTCAAATACACACATTTGCATCTGCTAGAATTATTATCACTCTCTTCCTTTTAGAAAACTTGCTTTGAACAGAGTTCCAAGGAGAGAAAAACATGCAGTGCCCAAACATCAAATATGTGATGGCCACTGGGAAAGATATTGCATAGAGGAACCAGGTAAAGTAAAGGGAGTATTTTTAGAACCGAGAAAGTATTTTTGGAATACTTCCTAGAATTTGTAATAAACAATACTAAGGCCACCCTGCAAAAATATGCCATCTTGTCACTGGTCCCAAAGCACTTAAATCACAGGAGATTTTGAAGTAATATATGCCGAGAGTTTTCCTCTTTGCTCTCCTATCTTATACCTCACTTAAATTATTTTCTCTTTCTTCTCTTCCTACTCTTTGTTGCCATTGTTATTGTTTATAAATATTCCTCCTCACTTTGGTTTCCTAGGGACTAGGAAGGCTTGTTCTTAACTTCCATAAAGTCTCTGCTTAAATATCATTTTACTAATGTGTTCCCTGCATATAGACGTTTTCTTGGCACATACTAAGCGCTTGATAAATATTGTTGAATAAATTAAAGAAAGAATGAATGAGTGAGTGAAATCGGATTCAAAACTACATGTTCACTGCAACATAGCAGTCAAAAATTGGGCCCTAGAGTCAGACAATCCTTAGCCCTTCCTAGCTCTTTGACCTTAGACAAGTTGCCAAACCTTTTAAACCTCAGTGTTCTCATCTAAAAATGCAGATAAAGACAGTACCTTATCTCAAAGAGTTTTTGTGAGGATTAAATGAAACAATATAGGTAAATCACTTATGTCACACTTACATGGCAGATGGTATGCTCACAATAAATATTAGCTGTTATTATTATTATTTTCATCACTTAATGCTCTTCCCCTAAGTCTCTTCATGCATTTGCGTTTTTCACAAATGTATTGATTGGCTTGAAAATAAGAGCTATAAATAATAAAGGTGTGGCTCTTTTCTATTTGTTTAACTAGAATAGCTTGCACCTAAAATGAAATATAAGATTTCAGTTTGAACTTGTTACCTTTGAAATAGTTTTCAACACATTAAAATGTGGAAAATAATTGATTTTATGAGATGAGAAATATGGTGATTCTATGTTGTGTATTTGGAAGGAACGTACTTAAAGAAAACAAAGGGAAAAGTGTGTTTGGGAAACAACATGCTATGCATTCTTTCGAGGTATGGGCCTGAACTACCGTATGACCAAAGTTGTATGAAAAGACCCTATGGCTTTCATATGTCATGAATCTATAATGGCAGTAATGAGAAAAAAAAGAAATTGTAAATAAGTAGCTCAAACCTACTGTACAGAACTGTGTATTACAGGCGGACCTCATTTTATTGAACTTTGCTTTATTGCACTTCACAGATATTGAAAATTTTATAAAAGAAGTTTTGTGGCAACCCTGCATAGAGCAAGTCTATCAGTGCCATTTTTCCAACAGCATTTGCTCGCTTCATGTCTGTGTCACATTTTGGTAATTCTCGAAATATTCACTTTTTCATTATTATTTTATTTGTTATAGTGATCTGTGATCAGTGGTCTTTGATGTTACTACTGCAAAAAGATTATGACTTGCTGAAAGCTCAGATGATGGTTATTATTTTTAAATTAAAGTATGTACATTTTTTAAGGCATAATGCTATTGCAAACTTAATAAACTACAGTATAGTAAAACATGACTTTTATATGCAATGGGAAACAGAAAAAATTCTGCGACTCTCTTTATATTTGCTTTATTGCGGTGGCCTGGAACTGAACCCACAATATCTCCAAGGTATGCCTTTTAAAACAAAGCAAATTTCCAAATAACAACTGTTACTGCAGCAACTACCACTAGATGTCATGCACTTCTTATTCTGTCTTCTCACAGAAGGTCTGTACGTTCTGTTAAAGAATATTATGCCCCTCAGAATTTAAATCCCAGGCCTTTGATGGACATAGGTTATAAGGTATTTAGGCATACATCAGGATTTGATAAAAATTAACTATCATTAAGATTTTATCTATCTGTAGAACTAAGATCTATTTTGATCAAACTGACCTGTTACTTTAGTCAAATTTAGATTTAATTAATTTGATAAGTCTGTTTTATGAATTTGGCAAATACTCGCCAGGGTTTTATCAAATTTTACCTATAAATATAGATTTAAAACATGGATATTGTCCCTGTTGTACTATGTGTTTACTCAATTTTAGCCTCTGAGGAGTATTTTTATATTCATGCCATGCAAAGTTAATGCATATTGGGTCTGTGCTGTGACTAGCAGAGCCATTTGTTGAAGCAGAACCATCTTAGACTCTATTTACGGCATTCTGTTACTGGAATAATAGGGAAAAAAACAACCTCTAAAATATGTTCACAGATCAGGAAGAGAATGCTATCTTGCTTTTAAAATAAATTTTTAAGGAGCTTGTTTACACACTGATTCAAAAAAATAGAACATCTAAACTTTTATTTTGAAACTGGTGAATATTTCTTCCCTAGTAATTTTTGGAGGTAGTGTAGCTAAGAGAATATGGGGCTGTAAGTTAGAAGATTTGTGTTAAATTGTTTAGTTTTTATTTATACCTTCCTAAATGTGTCACATGTTCCATAACCATTTCTCCTATCTGAATTATAATATTCTAATCTTTAATTTGTCTATGTGAGAATCACATGAGATAATATGTGAAAAAATATTATGGAATTAAAATGTCCTGGTCATTCCTGTAATTCACATGTGAACTAGTAGGGGGAGGTCCTGGAATCTGTCTTAATCTCTCCCAGAATAACTGTGGTTGGGGGAGTAGGGGTGTGTTTGAGGATCAAGGACAGGGGACAGACATATTTCTCCTGCCTTCTTTTCTAGCCCTACTCTTTTAGAATTAATTCCATTTGTGGAATTTCTTTGCTCTGTGCAGGCTTCTCTAAGCTTTGAAAATTAGCCTAACTTCTTTATCTTTCAAATATCACCAACATTAGGCTGAATTTACCTATGAGTTTTCAGAGCGAGGTAGGTGTTTATGTTGAAACACCACAAAACTAAATTGAATATGGAACTTTTTTGTTGTTTGAAAAAAAAGTCTGTTGGGTATCTCACCACTGGCATTTTCTCGCTGGCCACCTTTATCTTCGGGCTCCAGTTTGGGGCCATGCTCTGTTCTCCCTCCCCCCCTTGATTCCCTGCTTCCATCTTAGACCTCCAACCTCCTTTCCTCTTCTTTTACAAGAGCTATACGTTTCTTGCTAACTTTTATGTAGACTCAACTACCTATCTTCAGATTTACTGTCTCATTTCCTATCAATCAGGTTCTTGAGACAGACAGCCCTCATTTAGTGTGGCCTATCAAGATATTTCCTAAATAAAGATGATTCTTACCCTGAGTGGAGCTCTTGATGCCAGTTGTAAAATTAAAATCCTTTTAAAATTCACATGGTACATACTATGGTACTTATGTCACTAAATCAATAAGACCTGTAGACCTAGCAAACTTGAGTTTGCTCACCCTTGCACAGTAGAGCCAATCTATTGACACCAGGTTGTGGTGAAGGAAAGTGCAGCATTTACTGCAAGGGGCCACACAAGGAATCCAGGGCAGCTAATGCTCAAAAAACCCAAACTTCCTGATGGGTTTCAGGGAGGCATTTTTAAAGGCAAGGTGAGGGAGGGGGTTGCGGGGTAAGTGATCAGCTCATGCACAATTCTCTGATTGGTTGATGGTGAGGAAACAGGGAAGTGTCACAGGGGTTAACATTATCAATCCTTCCGCTCCAGTAGGTCTGGGGGCTGTGTGCTCATGGTCATCAAGTTGTTAACTTCTTCTATTTGGTTGGGGGTTTAGCATCTGTAAAAGAACTCAGGAATGTACATCAGATACTATTGTCTAGGTACTTCAGGGAAGAACCAAAGACTCTGTGACTGCCATATGGCTGATTTACTACTTAAATTCTTACCAATTCTCCTGGCCCAACTGCTATTTTTGTTGCTCCATGTTCACAACCTTTTGATGCTGAAAACTCAGCCTCTCTGCACTAGTGCCAAGTGGAATCTTGGAACCAGAGTTTTGGGTGAAGTAGAAAAGAATAGCTTTATTGCTTTGCCAGGCAAAGGGGGACACAGCAGGCTTATGCCTCAAAAACTGTGTCCCAACCCAGGGGAATTTGGTGAGTAGTTTCATAACAATGGTTCAAGGGTGGGGTTGCTGATAGGGATCAGGGTGGATGCAGGACCTGTATTCCCTTAATGTGACCTCAGGTAGTCTGCTGATGAGCTTCTCTGTTTCCTTTAATCTGACCTCAGATGGTGTTCTCCCTTGTCTCTGCATCCCCTCCCTTCTCTGATTAGCAACTGTCCTGAATCTGCCCTTTGGAACACAGGGAAGGTCATGGAGGCTGAAGTCTATTCCCTACAAACAAGAAATGGGGGACACAGAAAGGTTTCTGTGCCCAGGAGCCCGACAGGGTCCTGCTCCGTTTCACGTTCAGTCATTAATTCTTGAGCCAGGCTTTTGTGACTCAGGGGAGGCCTGGGAAACTACAACTTTTCTACAAATGAGAGGCAGGCAGAGGACATGGGGGAAGTGGTCTGTCCCAGGAAGGCCCCATAGGGTCCTGCTGAGTTACACTACTGTCAACAGGTACTATGGTATAGGAAATAAAGCCCTTCTGTTTTCATATTATGGATATTGTCTTCTAATATTTTAAACTCAGATTCACAGAATTAAGTTGATTCTACTCTATTTCATGAAATGCTATTATGTTGGTCACAAAGTCCCTTTATTTGTTCTCTTTTTATTATTATTTTCACTCTATGTTTCTTATCCTCAGTCCATATTTTTCTTACTCTTGTGAATTTAACGTATATCTATCAAACTTTCCTTTTATATATTTATATATTTACATGTAAGTATAGAACTGAAAAAAATACACCATTCTTTATGTGTGTTTAAAAGAAGTAAAAGTGGGGCTTCCCTAGTGGCGCAGTGGTTGGGAGTCCACCTGCTGATGCAGGGGACACGGGTTCGTGCCCCGGTCTGGGAGGATCTCGTGTGCCGTGGAGTGGCTGGGCCCGTGAGCCATGGCCACTGGGCCTGTGCATCCCATCCGGAGCCTGTGCTCCGCAACGGGAGAGGCCACGGCAGTGAGAGGCCCGCGTACCGCAAAAAAACCCAAAAAATAAATAAATAAATAAAAGAAGTAAAAGTGGCTTTATCCTAAATCTTATTCTCTTCCCAACTGTTCTCAAATATCTATTTATTTTGAAGGGTATTCTGACTGCTCTATGTAGATCTAGCACCAAGTGGTATATCATTTTGTAGCATCTTTTCTTTTCTATCTCAGTGAGAAATTATAGTAAAACTGGGTTCATGCCTTGGTGCCAAAGACACAACCAAGCCAAAGATCTGGAGAAGGAAGAATTTATTACTTGCAGTAAGTAAGGAGAACACTGGGAATCTTTCCCAAACAGTGTCTCTCTAAACAGCAAAATTGGGGAAGTTTTAAACTAAGGGTACATGCATATTCATGGAGGGACTGGGGCAGAGGAGAATTTAGCATAGAATTGGGGCCAAGGTCGACATAGTACAAGCTTTAGTTGACTGAAGTCATGAGGGTCAACATCATGGAGACCTTAGTTCCTGCAGGACTCAAATACATGTATCAGATTGGTATGTATATCTCTTAAGGAGAAACTAGGACTCAGTTTTATCACTGAACTATCGTTTCTTGACTGCTTTTCCTTTGTTCCTGCATTCCCTTACTTTCCTTAAGATTATTAATTACTGAGACCTATTCAAGGGCAAGCATTTGGCTAGGCTTAGATAACGAAATGGCTTAGGCCAAAAATGGTTTCTCTTATGTCGAGAAAGCCATGCTTGGTGGTCTGTCTCTGGGGATCCCCTACCCTATCTGCTTACAAAATGGGGCATATTTCTTAACTATATCATAAGAATAATTGCACTTAAATCATACATAGTGTTTACATGAAAAGTGCTTATTCAAGAATAAGTCTTCCCCAAATTTGCCACTTTCCCATGAGGATTACTTCAAACTAAAGGCAATCAAGACTGAGCTGACTCAGGAAAAGCTCTTCTTCCCCCTGACTACCTAAAAGAAATATAAATTTCCCCATTTGTGGGGAAAATCTGCAGTAATAAAAGAATTTACATTGGAAAGGGGCCTATACTGGGAGGAGAGCTACTACCAAAAATAACTTTTTACCTAAGAAACTTATTTGCATACCAGGGCAAACTTTGTTTACCAAACACTTCTTCCTCTCACCTTCCTGTGACTTGTCTTCCCCTTCTTTGTATCCCAGACCTCTACCCCTTTCCTTAGCCCAAGAAGTTTTATATCTCAATTGCCTGGCTGCCTTTTGAATCTCTTATCTTTATGGGACTCCCCTATATACATAGTTAAATTCATTTTTCTCTTGTTAATCTTTCATATGTCATTTTAATTGTTAGATCAGCCACAGGATCTAGAAGAATAGAAGGATAATTTTTCCTCCCAACAATAAGAATTAATTATATGAGACTAATCTGAACACAGCAAACACACCTAGACTTTATACCTAACATCTGTGATTATATATCTAACTACCATGTCTTCTGTTTCTTACTTGTGGAACCAAAATGGTAAATTCTACATTGAGTAATACAATTAAAGAGACAGAAAATTTCCTGAGAAATGCCACGTACTCTAATTCACAGGTTTCCAGATTTGGCTGTACATCAGAGATACTTGGGGATCTTATAAAAAATTATAGATTCCTCAGCCTCCCTAGCTCTAGTGAATCAGAATTATTGAGAGTTGTGGCCATTCCTCTAATTTACAAGTCAACTTGGTAGGAGAAGCTAATGTTATCTCTCCTAATCTCCAGGATATCCCTCCTATCTCCAGGGATAATTGCAGTGAGGAAAGTAGAGGTGTGTGAGGAGTCTGGAGTCTGTCTGTCTGTCTAACTGTTTACCTATCGGTCATCATGTAACTATATCTCTAGATATCTAGAGTGAGAGATAGAATGATCTAGATGATATATAGAAACAGCTTCTATATAACTTCATCTAGATGGATCGATCTCTTTCTTTAGAGAGAGAGATCTCAAGAGAGATCTAGATCTTATATATATCTAGAACTGATACATATCTTCATCTATATCTCCATCTATATCTATCACTATCATCTATATTTTTTCCATATTCTCAGGCAATTGTGATATAGCCAGTTCTGAGTAGCGCTGCTTAGTACACATAGCATTTCTGAGATTTATCAGAGATGAATAGCCAGATCTGCCATTCCTATTCTATCACAGAAAGGATTAAATTTAATGGTATTGATGTTGGCATAGATTGTTTAGAGACTGAAAAATGCTATTTGTTGGTTAAGCATTTAAAATAATGAAAAAAACAATAGTGATAGTAGTTATTGCAGAAAAGCCTCAGATTAATGATTCTCATTGCTAATATTAGCTATAATTTGAAAATTTTAACATCTTGAATTTCTTCTTGGTCTAATAATTCCTAGGTCTGGGTGTTTTGGTTTTCTTCTGCATCTAGTATTGATGAATAAAAGCATTTTCAATATTATTTTGGATCAGTTAACTTAGTGGTGGGTCAATTCAGATCACTAACATTTATATGTGAAATATCTAATTCCTTAGCTACTTAATTTAAAATCTTATTTGTGTATATGGGAATATCTATTAGTAAAAATAGAAGCTATAAGTGTGTGAATAAAGCTGTCCAAATCAGCTTTATTGCTAGTCTGAAGATCTAGCCTAATTGCAGTCTAATTGCTAGTCTGAAGATCATATAAATGTTCAAAATTCATCTCAGCACTTGTTCACTCATAGTTTGAGTGCTTGGTCAACACAGATAAATCCAAAACAAACTCCTGAGTGGACGTGTACTTATTGCTTTTAGGGGAGAAAATGGCTGACAGGTTTGCAAATCACTTGTGGCTAAATATGCTGGCCTCAGCCACTGAGAAGGAATAATTACCAGACATTTTTGTTGCCACTCAGAATTATACCACAGTCACTTTTAGAGCCAATTTTGATAATGCCCTATGAATATATGAACTCTGATCGGTCAGAAATGATTTTTATGGATCCATGCCAGACTTTTTTTTTTTTAAATCAATAGCTGAATGATTTCTAAAAATAGGAGCTAAAAAATATTTTCTAAACACAAGTTGTTCAGATGACATATGCTTATTTTTTCACTGAGGAAAAACTATAGACACTAATTAACAAATAGTACCTTAACATTCTTTGAGGATAAGAGATTTCACTTATAAAATGTTGACAGAAGTGATTATGAAGGTATTACACTCAGGTTGTATTCCCTGAAGATGTGGCGGTAGCTTTTTTCCCATCCTAGTAATCTATTGGCAGCCCAAGGCTCTTTAAACCCTGAAGGTTTGATAAGAGCAATTGAAAAACTATGAACAAAGGTTTAAAACTACGTTTCAGCAAGCAGGGGTTAATTAAACTCAATGAGTAATCTTCAACTACTGTACTGTGTCAAGATTTCAGTGGTTTAGGGCTGCTACAGGAGGAAAAGAATGTGACAGGAAAAATGCACCATGTTTTTCTTCAAATGGAAGGGAATGGAAATAGAAGATGAGAAAACAAAAGATGATCACATATGGTCTACAACTGGTTAACAAGGTAGTCCAGGCAGTCAGAGGACTGAGTGCACTAAAATACTGCTTACTTATTGTGTCTGGGACAGTTTGTTTATTTCTTGGTTAAAAAGATACTATTTTCCTACTTAGGAAATTCTCATTTAGCCTTAGCTGAGAAATTCCCTCCCTCTCTTTTATTTTTTTTTTTGCTGTACGCGGGCCTCTCACTGTTGTGGCCTCTCCTGTTGCAGAGCACAGGCTCCAGACGCGCAGGCTCAGCGGCCATGGCTCATGGGCCCAGCCGCTCCGCGGCATGTGGGATCTTCCCGAATGGGGGCACGAACCTGTGTCCCCTGCATCGGCAGGCGGACTCCCAACCACTGCGCCACCAGGGAAGCCCCCTCCCTCTCTTTTTAATGTTCTAAGGACTGCCACTCATCTCAGAATGGCTCCAAGGTTGGATAGGTAGAGGAAACAAACAAACAAACAAAAACATAGAAGTCTTTACTACCTGTAAAGAAATATCAGGTTTTGGCCAAGCATGACTCAGTTAAATATCGGAAATGACTAAGAGAATCTGTGGAATCACAATAATGGAAGAAGGTTTTATGCATTAACATTTAAGTGAAATTCTGAATGTACCAATTTTAAACAAGTCCCATTAATAGATTTTTAGTCATAACAATTTTTCTGAAATCAAAGATTTACATCAAAAACATAATCCAAGTATGTAGTTTTCTATATAGAACCTTATCTTGAAGATATGCCATTTGTATGTACCTGTAACTTTCTAGTAATTCATTCATTGCGCTGAAGATCCGTGGTGCACTGTGTGCTGGCATTTTGCAATGTAATTTCCTCAGGAAAGACAAACATGTTACTAACAATAAATAATAATAAAAATAATGGCAGCACCAAGAAAGGTGACATTTAAAAAAGCATTTTACATTTAATTTTTTTACGAGAAAAGGAAATTTATACAGAGATAATTATAGAAAACACAAACATCCTAACTTTGTTAGTCTGAAACCAGAATAATTGTATGATCATAATGTGTAGATATGTATAGTCATATCTATGGATTAAATTTTAGCATAAATTTGATGTTATCTATATAAGGGGAAAAAGATACAATATGTAGGATTGGGTAAGAAGTCTCATACAATACCAGTAAAAAATACCAGGAAATATCTTTTATTTGTATTATGTAAATTATTTATTTACATAGATTAAATTTTCTTTTTATTCGCTAGAAAATGAACTGGATTTCCTACTCTTGCATGCTGATTCGTTTTATGCATTTCACCCCTATTTAAATATTTTTACTGCTACCATGCAATAATATCTGATGAGAACTTCTCAAATATTTTCATGGGAAGACAGTATTGAAGGAATTTTCTTTTAGCAGGTATAATTTTCCAGTAATAAAGGATCATTAATGTTTTTCTTAAACAAAATGTATTTTCTAATTAGGCACATTATTATTTTTTTCTTCACCAACTGCCCTAAATTAAATTATTTCATTCAAAAGATGTAGTTTCTCAACGAATATATTCAACAGCAACTTAGACTCAAAAATGTTACCAAACCAGGTCCCTTTGTCCAACGGACAGCAACCCGAACTCTGAGTTGCTAAGGTTTATAGCCGACAAACAGCTGATTCACAAGGAAACCGGAGAACAAGTCTCAGAACTGCCTCCCGAAAGGCGAGGATGTTGGGATATTTATGGGATAAGCAGGGAGGTCTTAGTAGTGCAGAAAGGTAATGGGAGGCAGGGAAGGTGAGGCAATCCGTGTTCTGAGCAGGCGCATCTCCTTGGGAGCTTCTGCATATTCAAAATAGAGGCGCTGAGCGTGATTGGAGGGTGGAGTTTTCCGGCCTCTGACGTCACCAGGACCGTTTTAAGCGCAGTGGTTGCAACCAGCCCTAGCTGGTTCTCACGGATAAGCTGACTCCAAGTTCCTGTAAAACAGCGGGGCTGCCAGAAGCTGGAAAGGTATGCAATTAAAGAGAAGGGGGGAGGGCTTCCCTGGTGGCGCAGTGGTTGAGAGTCCGTCTGTCAATGCAGGGGACATGGGTTTGTGCCCCCGTTCGGGAAGATCCCACATGCCGCGGGGCGGCTAGGCCTGCGCGCCATGGCCGCTGGGCCTGCGCATGCGGAGCCTGTGCTCCACAACGGGAGAGGCCACAACAGTGAGAGGCCCGCGTACCGCAAAAAAAAAAAAGAGGGGGGAAGAAAAGGAAAGAAAAAATGAAAGCGAACTTAATCAATGAAGGCAGTTTCTAAGCAAAGGGGTTTTAACAGGCTGTTCCCTTACCTGTTGTTCTGTAAGATGAGCTCAAGAATTTCTGTTAACAGCTTTTGTTAACTCTGTGGGGCACGGTTTCAGGAAGTATTGCTGATAATAGGGGAAGTATGTGGCACAGCCTTCGGAGTCAGAGCAAACAGTAATAAAATCCTGGCTCTCCCATTTAAAGTATGAGATATTGGAAAATTGCTTAGTACTCTTAACCTGTTTCATCATTGGGGACAATAAATATTCACAGTGTTGATCAGATTAGATGAGACAACACATATAACATGTTTAGTACAATTCCTGGCATTTAATTATATCTCAATAATGCTAGCTATTATTGTTATCACTATTATTAAATTCTTTAACCTACTGCCTATGACCAAGATAGCCTTAACCTTCCCCTTAGCTTGTCCAAACTATATATGGGCCTTTTCCTGACTCAGGGCCCCTGACCTCCTTTTTCCTATAGCATTTACTTTAGAGAACTAGGTATTGTAACTTTTTTTCTGCCCCTTTGAGATTTAAATATTTTTAAAAGTCTCTGGACCCTGGGGCCATCCCTTTGAAATTTAATCAAGGAAGAAGCACCTCTGCCTCCCAGTCTCTGTGGGAAAGTGGGAGCCTCAGTGGGCATCTTGCTCCTAGTTGTAAAACTTTCTCTTGCCTGGAGAAAATTTACTTTTCTTTTGGGTAAAACCTGTTAGCAAATACAGATCCTCCAACTATCCTCTATCTCAGCTTGTAAAATCTCTCCTGCCTTTTGTTTCAGCAGAACTGAGTTTCCAGACTTGGTCTGTGGTCTCTCCTCTTTTGCCAGCCATAGTATCAAAATAAAATAAATTTCTCTATGCCCATCTTGTCTGGTGCAAGCTTTTCTTTAATAACTAACTCATAGCAAGTACTTAATAAATGGCGGTAGTATTGTTTTTAGTATTATTAGAATAGTGGTACGAAGAATCACTTTTTTAAAAACACATTTGCTTGAAGAATAGCTATAACAGAGGTGTTTGCATAAAAAAGAAATGTAGAAGTTTCTGATGAGAGTATAGTGTTTCTGCATTATTTATTTACAATAAGAATTTTGGGTGAAGACAGGATCCAGGTGTAGATGTGAGTATGAAGAGGCTGAGTTGTGGATGATTTTGCTGAAGATGAAGCATAAAGGAGCTATGAAAACTAGATGGCCTCATAAAAAGATAAAAAATATAGAAAAATTGTCAAGTCTTGGAATAAAGAAAACCTGTGATTCCTGTGTCCCAGTGATGGTTGGCTAGGAGGTGCCAGCTTGTGTGGGGTTGACAACGACAGGGAGAGGAAGATAATAATATCCTTAAAATAGGTTGGAGGGAAAGGGCCTGGAATTGGTAATGATCTAGAACTGGTACTAACCTGGAGCTTTCTGTCCTTTATTCACATCAGCTGATGATATCCCAGGATTCAGTTCTCAACATGTGGTGCCTATACCAGCAGCATCAACATCACCTGGGAACAACTTGGAAATGCAAACTCTCCACTCCCACCCCACTTGGGTGGAGGTTCAGAAATCTGCATTCAGTAAGGCTGAAATATAGGTAAGTTATTATTATTCATTTGTTAGGTAAAGCCTTCCAGTTAAATGTGTTCTCATTGTTTATGTTTAACAGAAAAATTCCAGAGGGTTCATTTCAGCCTTGAATTTTATCTACCCCTATTCTTTTTCAACTTAGCGAGTTTAGTGTTAAGGTAAAATAAAAATAAGAAAAGAATAAAAAAGAAAAAACAAATGTAGGAAAAAAGAAATAAAAACCAAGAGGGAAAAAAGAAAAAGACCTAAGACCAAATATGCCTTGCATAGCAAAAGTTCAAGAAAGGAGAACTTTCTGTCTCACATGTAAGAGAATAAGCAAGTTTGTTTTTAACGCCTATTCTGATTTTTCTGGGAAAACTGCAATGAGAAAAGAAGGTAGCACAAAAGACTTCTGTATCAGGAAAAGCAAGTCAGAGGCTCTCAGACTTTTTAGTTTCAGGACACTTTTACATTCTTAAAAGTCATTAATGGCCTCAAAGAACTTTTGCTTGTGTGGGTTTTATGTATTGATATCTACCATATTAGAAATTAAAACTGAGAAATTAAAAAAGATAAAATTTATTTAAAAATAACAGTAAGAAATTTATTACATGTTAACATAAACAGACGATCTTAAGGAAGATTATTATATTTTCCAAAACAAAAAAATATGAAGAAGAGTGACATTCTTTTATATTTTTGGAAATTACTTTAAAGTCTGGCTTACTAGAAACTAGAATTCTCACCCCTGCTTCTGCTTTCAACCTTCTGCAGTATTTTGTTTTGGTTGATGAACATGAAGAAAATCCAAACTTACACCGGTCTGTAGTTGAAAAGGAAGAATTTCGTGAAATACCCAAAAGGGTGTTGGGGACCTCTGAGAGGTTCTCAGACCTTACTTTGAGAACTGCTGGGCTAGATTATCCTAGATTCTCCAAATCTCAGTAGTTTACCACGAACGCCTCCCAAATCTCAGAGACTTGCTCCTTGGTCATGCTGCATTTTATGTGAATCAGCTGGGGGCTTTGCTCAGAGACACAGGCTGTCTGAACAGCCACTGCCTGGGCATTGCCAGTCGTTGAGAAAGAGGAGGATGAGCATGGTGATACATGCACTGGTGAAGATACATACTCTTCGTTGCGGTGCGTGGGCTTCTCATTGCGGTGGCTTCCCTTGTTGCAGGGTGTGGGATCTAGGCGTGTGGCCTTCAGTAGTTGCAGCACGTGGGCTCAGTAGTTGTGGCTCACAGGTTCTAGAGCACAGGCTCAGTTGCTCCGCGGCATGTGGGATCTTCCCGGACCAGGGCTCGAATCCGTGTCCCCTGCGTTGGCAGGCGGATTCTTAACCACTGCACCACCAGGGAAGTCCCCTGACTAGCTTTTGATAAAAGTGTTATTTCAAAAGGAAATCATGTTTAAATAGTTATTACAACATTATACTGTTAGATGTAATTTGGTTTCTGTTTTTCTGCTTCATTGATGCCCTCTTAAGAAATGATACAGGCTTCCCTGGTGGCGCAGTGGTTGAGTCCGCCTGCCGATGCAGGGGACACGGGTTCGTGCCCCGGTCCGGGAAGATCCCACATGCCGCAGAGCGGCTAGGCCCGTGAGCCATGGCCACTGAGCCTGCACTTCCGGAGCCTGTGCTCCTTAATGGGAGAGGCCACAACAGTGAGAGGCCCGCGTACCGAAAAAAAGAAATGATACAGCAGGCAAGCATATAATTTTTAAAATATCTAATATTTCTTTTGAACATTAAGCATGAGTTCTTGGTAAAGAATATGGTCTTTGAGAAAATAAAACATGCCAAAATTTAAGCTAGCAATATTATAATAAAAATGACAACATTTTCAAACATTTACTGAGTACCAGCTGTGTACTGATGTACTATGCTATGGTTTTAGGGTTTTACCTCTTACCTGGGTTAATTTCTGAATGGATTCCTTTTTGTGTTCATGTGTGGAAATTGTGATACATATAATAGTAAACACAAATAAAGGTCTTGAAGATAGTTGAAATGACTTTGATAAAAAAAGAGTTTATCAAAATCATTTCTTCAACCCAGAAATAAACTTTATTGTAGGTGCTAATGACTTAAAAAAAAACAAAGATTTTTCTTTCTTTGGAAAATAGTAGTCATTTCATGTGATGATTTATCTTCTTACTAATATATTAGTTTCCTATTGCTGCTGTAACAGATTACCAAAAACATTGTGGCTTAAAACAATACAAATTCATTATCTTTCATTTTGGGAGATCAGAAGTCCAAAATGACCTTATAGGCTAATATAAAGGTGTAAGCAGAGCTATGTTTCTTTTGGAAGCTCTTGGAGAGAATCCATGTCTTTACTTTTTCCACCTTCTAGAGGCCTCTTGCAATCCTTGTCTCATGGCCCCTTCCTCTGGTTCACAGCCCATCTCTCCAACCTCTGTTCCTTCTTCACATTTGCTCTCTGGTGCTTCTGTCTCCCTCTTATCAGGACCCTTGTGATTACTTTGGACCATCCATGTGATCCAGGATAATCTCATTTCAGGAGCCTTAACTTAATCACATCTGTAAAGTCTTTTTTTTGCCATGCAGGGGAACATATTCACAGTTCTGGGGATTAGGACATGAACACCTTTGGCTGGAGGAGGAGTTCATTATTCTGTATCCAATAGCTTTTATTCTTAAAGAGTGCAGGGAGATGTCTGTCGGTTTCCAGTTACTTGTGGGACCATAAGAGCTGCATATTTAGAATTTAGGTGAAAAAAAAATGTGTTCTTTTATATCCACAAAAACTGCAGAGGACTGCCAAATACCTTTCCTTACTCTTAACTGCGGATCACTTTATCCATGAAGATTGATAACCATTGTATCTTACAGGTTTTGGATACTATTATTATCCACATTAAAAAATCTAATTATCTCTTCAGTTTCCCTGAGTTGTTTTCATACATAGCTGGGCAACCCAGCTATGCCCCAGAATGAATGGTGGAGATCTTTAAAAAAAAAAAGGCAAAGCAAAAAACATGATTTAATTGCCTAGATTTTTTCCAGTTAAGTATTAAATAGGAATGTGCCAAGATTACCCACCAGTTTCAAGGATGTTTTTCTGTTTGTCACTCTCTGTAACACATTCCATGTCACTACCTCAGGTAGATCACTTAGATCACTAGGAGGAAGTATAATAGAGGATAACTCAACTGAAGAGCTGTACACTAGAGGCTGTCAGAATTACCACCTGTCTCATTTTCTTTAGACGAAAACAAGAGTCAATATATAGACTGACCTATAAGACAATGGCTTTGTTATTCAATAAACATTTTAGAGTTAATTTCAATGGGAATGATTTTCCTTATTTGATTTTTTGTTAATACTGAGTTTCTTATTTTTGAATTAATGTGTGCAACATATATTGAATTCCTACATTTGCCAGGCTGCATATAGGCTCCTCACACATGTTCTCACCCAATGCTTTTATGAAGCACATGTAATTGATACTAATCCATGTGTAATCAAGGCCTATCTTGTCTTCTCATCCTTAGCTATTTATGTCTTTGTATTCAGGTAAAAGTTTTGCTCGCAGCTAACCTGGGTATGGACCTAAGATTTCTTCAGGTTGCCTATGCATATCTACTTTAAAAAACAAAACAAAACAAAAAAAACCTAGGGAGCAAATTGAACTTACAGAAGGTTTTATAATAGAGATAGAAGATGGGTTTACATATGACATATCTGTGCTATTCACAGTGTGATCCAAAGACTGGTGCCTGACCACAAATTATTTGTTACCTGATCAGTGGTGAAGTAAGCACAACAATTTTATGTCATGGGGATGAGAGATTACCGTAGTGTTTCTAAATATTACTCTCATTATCTATGCTTGTCTTGTCATGGACCAATTATCAAGCAGTTTCTGGACTGACATTGTTTGGAGTGTTACATTTGAGAAACACTACTATACTGTAGAGTAGATAAGTTAGAATAACTTATTTGAAAGTGCCATGCAAACTGTGAGTCTACTTGAGGTTTTGCCTTATGCAACTTTCCCTAATCCGGGTCCACATTTCTATAACCATTATGGCCCCTCCCCCAAACTCAAATTCCTCATTTTTTGTTACTTGATCAATTGCTTGAGGTTATAACCTATTCAAAGCAATTTATTGAGAACTATTTATGAAATATTCTCCTCAAAAGGAATTTTTTTCTCAGAATGTGATCATAAGAAAACTCATAAACTCATACACAAAACTAATACAATGAGAATATAAATCAGATCTATGTGATTCCAAAGTCTGTGAGTAACAACCCTCTTTACAAAGACATTTTATAATACTATAGGTACATGTTAGACAGTTGAGTTTGTTTTTTACCTTCTTTACATTTTTATATAAAATCTGGAAATTTTGAAATATCTAGCTGAAAATACTCTGAAAATAAAATTGAAGATGTCCTTTATGTGTTTGATGAGTAATTAATACTAGTTAATACTATTCTATCTTTGGAAAAGATAACTTTGGAATAATAAAGCGAGACCTGAAACTCCCAATTGCTACCAGAAGGGGTAAATGCAGGCAGTGATCAAGTAGTAGGAACAGAAAAATAGGTTACTGGTAAACTGAGAACCTCAAATTAAACCCTGTGGGAAAACAACCCTGTTATGTATTTTTAATCTAAATATACATCCTGGATGCATGACCATTGTATGATCTTGTTTATGAACCTACCATTCCAAACGCCCAATACTAAGACAAGGCCAATGTCTGTTCACAAAATTTTTATCAATTGGCTGCAAATTGATAAAAATAAGGATTGCATAGTAGATCTTTAATAAAATAAAAATACTCAATTTAAAGAACAGATTTTTATTTTTAGATTTCCAAAGTAAATTTAAAAAATTACTCCATTCTCCAAAACCTTTTTGAAATGTTTACTTGTCTGTGAAATTCAAAGGTTAAGGCACTGCAAATCTAGGGCAAAGAGTACAGGTGCAGGAATCTGGGAATTTCATAGTTTAGCCATTTTGTATATATAACTGAAGATACAAATACCTCCCTCTGATATATGGACACTGTATGTAGACACTGATTAATTGATTTAACGCATAGATGGACATAGAAAAAATAACGATCATTTAATGTAATTGAAATATCTTAGTAAAAGCCATGGTCAGGTACACTTTTCACAGTTTGAATCACTTAAGGAAGTTGGGGAGTTGAGTGATTGATCATGCCACAAGTTTATGGCAGACTATTTAATTTTGGAAAGAAGAAATAATTTTTCTATTGATGTTTTTATCCACCTGTACCTAATTAAATTGGTTTTAATTATCATTTAGTGTTCGCATGGGTAAAGGAAATGCCTACATTTTTTTGCTAAGAGTGGATAGCCATTTTGCTCCTTGCAAAAGACAATGTGGTTTGGAAGTGATGTGCATATCTTTCTCTTTGCTTCTGTTCTTTTCAGGAAAAGATGCAGGAAATTGAACAGAAGGGTATGACAGAAAAACCTCCTGAAATGAAAGAAACAACAATGTATTCTAACCCCTTCTATGTGAGGCGATACTGGATGCTAACACAATAAGAACATTACAATAGCTCATTGCTGATGCATAAACATGTAGAAAGGATGCATTTCATTTATATAAAAATTCTCTGAGGCAGAAAGGCATTTATGTTTGGAAAATAGTTTAGTCCTTGTTGTAGAAACTGAGGGCCTAGGGCCTGTTTATTGGCTCAAGATAGTTTTATAAAGGAGGAAAGAAACCACTCTGGTCAATTGAAAGTGAATTTGAAGCTCCAGAGGAGAATGCAAAGAATAGAAAGTGAGCAGAGGAGGAGGGTAGCAAAGCAATGGCAGAATGTTTTGTGCTATGTAATATAAATCCTCACTAGAATACCTACATATCTTTAATTAAAAAATAAAAATCTAAGGAACCAGCAACTATGAGGAGATAGAGAAACTTGAACTAAGTTTTCTTGGATATCTGGTAGGTGTGGAGATCTCCGTTGAGATTTTGGTTGTGCTAAGGTTGAATTTCTGTTATAGTTGTTTGCTACTGCTGAGGATTAAGTATTTCATATTAGGTTGTGTAATAGCTTATTTTATATTTCATCAGTTAGGATTACATTTAGAAGTAAATAACATAAAACCCAAGGAACTATGGTTTAAATGAGTAAAAGACGTTTTAATCTGATAACAATATGAAGACCTGGTGAAGGCAAAACTCTCCCCAAAAATGTCATCAGGGGACCCAGACACATTCCACTTTTCTGTTTCCCCATCTTTAGCATGTGGCCCTTACCATGATGCTTGTCAGCACTGGTGCAAGATGACTGCTAAACCTGTAGGCATCATGTCTACATGCCAGAGAAATAGAGAGAGGGAGAGAGAAAAAGGGAAAAGGAAAGAGAAAGAGAAAGAAAGAGTGCTGCTAGCCTGCCAAGGCTGTCTCTTTTTTAAAAAGCTTTCTTTGGAAGTTCCACTTATTAATTTCTGCTGTTTCTCATTGGCAGAGCTGTTTCCACTGGCCAGATCTACTTGGAAGGTTGCTAGAGAGAACAGAAAGCCAGCACACTAAGAACTTGTGCCACAAATTTCTTCAAATTAATTCATTCTTTTTGAATATATTGATAGTATTCAGTTTAAATCAGGTATAATTATAGTTAATGTTACATTGATGACAAAATACTAACCAAACAATTTAACAGATTTTTAAAATTGAAGTATAGTTGATTTACAGTGTTGTGTTAATTTCTGCTGTACAGCATAGTGATTCAGTTATACATATATATATACATTCTTTTTTTATATTCTTCTCCATTGTGGTTATCATAGGATATTGAATATAAGTCTCTGTGCTAT
This sequence comes from Lagenorhynchus albirostris, assembly GCF_949774975.1. NCBI lineage: Eukaryota > Metazoa > Chordata > Mammalia > Artiodactyla > Delphinidae > Lagenorhynchus > Lagenorhynchus albirostris. Next base: position 53,735,347 of record NC_083095.1, on the reverse strand, counting down.
ACAGTAGGACCTTGTTGTTTATCTCAATAGATTGTTGATGTCCTAACTAGGACATCAATTAAAACTACTAAAACATTGTCCTATTTAGTAATTTCTTGCTTCTACTGATAAATTATTGAGGCACAAAGATATTGATAAAAGTTATTAGAATAACTATACAGTTATGAAGACTGGAATAGTTAAAATAATTGTCCAGATTGTGATTAAAAATATGGACAATTTTCAATATTGATAGTAAATACTTATCAAGTGTTTGTTGTGTGTGTTGTGCGTTAGGAAATATTTTCATATTTACGTTAACTTTCAGCTGTGCAGCCACAAGAAATAATTGATGGGGATGGAGAATGATCAGTTCAGCTGCCTGATATTGTATTTGCTGAAGATTCACACCTTCCTCAGGGAACTGTCATACATCTGTCTGTCAAAATACAAATATTACTGGAAGGGTAATACTCTTTAACTTCTAATTCCTTTATATTAAGGAGTTAATTAGAAACCTACTTTAGTGATAGAATGGATTTGGGACTGGGCCTGACTTCTAAGATTTTAGGATATAAAGACATAAGTCAGGAGGACACTGAATAGAGAAACGAAAGAGTCTAAAATGTTTCTGCTTTGCAATTTTGGCTAAACCTGATGCAGGGAGGAAGCTAAAGAGTTAAACATTTAATGAGACCTGTTATAGCTTCTAGAATTTAGAGGTTATCAGTATGAAATCTTTATGACATTCCTCCCTGAAAATCTATTTCTGCTTGAATAATTTAAAAACATATATCTTCTGCTTATGAATTATTATTATTATTTTTTTTTGCGGCATGCGGGCCTCTCACCGTTGTGGCCTCTCTCTTTGCGGAGCACAGGCTCCGAACGCGCAGGCGCAGCGGCCATGGCTCACGGGCCCAGCCGCTCCGCAGCATGTGGGATCTTCCCGAATGGGGGCACGAACCCGTGTCCCCTGCATCGGCAGGCGGACTCTCAACCACTGCGCCACCAGGGAAGCCCTTATGAATTATTTTTGTAAGAAGTTTTCACATCCAACTTAGCAAAACACCCAAATGCAAGGAGATAAATGATGTCCTCTCTGGTTGGCAACATGTTGAGGTTTTTCATCCCTAATTCTGTTATGCTATGGTCATCATCTCCTCTGAATTATGTATATATACTGTCAATTAAATTAAAAACCTTTCAATGAATTATGCTTAGAACTGGAAACAGTGAATCAATTCTGAGCTAATGTGATATTCTCTCTTCATTATCCTTTATTGGTTTAAGAAAAAAAAGTAGCCTCTGAACCTTCTGCTAGCATATAATTTTGAGGCACCACTGGTTTAAAATTAGGAATTCTCTCTACCTATCAATAATTTCACAAGTGAACAACAGGAAAACTAGTTCAGATACCTTAGGACTGGTAGTTGGTTATTCATCTATATTATTCAATTGTTCTAAAAAGTAATGTAGATAAAAAGCTCCACTAGAACCTATCTTTCCTGCCTTGACGTTCTGTTGGCAAAAATCACCACACATAGCCTCCTTACTGTGATATCCAGGATTAGGAGAGTATACTCTGAGGTCTGCAGAAAGGAAAAAAAAATACAGGGAGAAGAATGCACGTTATACTATTTTTCTTCTTTTTTAGTTTGAAATAATTTCAAATTTACAAAACAATTTGGAAGACTATTACAAAGAACTTTTTCTCCTGAACTGTTTGGGAGTAAATTGCCAGCATGATGATCCACCATCCTCAAATACTTGGGTTCATATTACCTGCAAAAAGGGGAATTTCCTGTATAATCACAATACAACCCTCAGCTTGGGTTTTTCTGATGCTTTCTCATAATTGCATTCAGCTTATGCATCTTTGGCAGCGATATCACAGAAATGATGCTGTGTTATACTCATAGTATCCTATCAGGTGGCACATGATTTTGATCTGCCACATTGCTGATGCTGATAATTTTGGTCATTTGATTAAAGTGGTGGTTTTCCAGTTTTTCCACTGTAAAGTTACTCTTTTCTCCTTTTTATTAATAAGTATTTCGTGGGGAGATAGTTTGAAAGTATATAAATATTCTATTTCCCCCTCCAAATTTCACTTACTACTTTTAGCATACATTGATGTTTCTTGGCTTAATTACCTTTTGCTTTGATAATTGTCAAATGGTTATTTTCTAAACTACTGTTCCTTCTACATTTATTAATTTGCATTCCTCTGTAAGAAGAAGTTTTCTTTTTAAAAAAATTATCTCAGTATGGACTAATGGATTTTGTTTTGCTTAATGAGTTATATGTTATTTGCTGTTATTTACTTTGTTGCTAACATGTCCAGATCCAGTCAGTGTGAACACCTTCAAGATGGCTCTTGAGTTAATTTTGCTTTGTTTTGTTTCTATGTTTGTTTTGATATGCCCCCATCATTAAGCACTTCCTTGCTTTCTGGCACAAGATGTTCCAGGATCGTCTTATTCTTTCCTAGCCCCAGGCCTGGACTCAGCTATTTCTACAAGGAGTTCTGGTTCCTTTTAGTAGAGAATACTATTTAGAAACCAAGATCTGTGATCTTGGTGTGGTCATTGCCATTGGGGTGTTGTTTTTCTCAGGCCATGCAAGTCGATAGAGCTACAACACACATGCGCATGCACATATACACACACACCCTTCCTTTTACACTCATACTTAATTCTGTATCTTTATAGATTGAAAACCATATGATTTCATTAATACCTTTAATTCCAGTAGATCGCTTTCTATATTAAAAAACCACAAATTCATACTAATACCTCCTATTCAAACTGATACCTCAAATTCCTATTCTATTTCAGCTATACAAAGTGCGTTTTCGTTTTCTCCTTTTCTATATCTGTAGTCCTCTCCTCAAATAGTAAGAAGCCTAGCTCCATTCACCCACAGTATATTTACAATTGGATTGGTGCTCCCTTCATGTAACCAGTTTCCCACTGTCACAGTAGCCATCCCCTCTGCACAGGGACCTCCTCATCCTACTTGGGCTCCAGCCACCAGCCAGGATGTCTTTTCACCACTTTTCTTCTCCTTCTCAGACCATTGCTCATACTGTTCAGGCTCTGAGACACCACACTGGGCTCCTGTCGTATGCCCTCTTACACCTCTTAGGCTCTGATAACACATACACAGCCTCTGATGCACTTCCTCCCAAATGCCTTTTACTCCATTTGGGTTTTAATACTCAGAGTTGTGCTGCTGCCTCATCCTCCCCCATAGACTCCTGACCTGTTCAGACCACGTAATAGTTTTAGACTGAGAGGGAGAAAGGAAGCAGGGAAGGAAGGATGGAAGGAAGGAATGGAGGAAGGGAGGAAGGGAAGGGAGAGAGGAGGGATGAAAAAAGAAATGCATGAAGGAAAGAAAATAGAAAGCAAAGCAAAAAAGAAAGCTATACAATTATTTAAAATTTCAGAGAATGCCAATCTTCATTTTACAGGTCTGAGTGTGGACACTTACCACATACAGCTAGAGGCACTCATTATTTCACCTCTTTAACAGTAAAATTTAACTGGAGGTTGCTGAAAACAGTAATCATGTCAGAAGGTGGTGATTTTATAATAAAGTACAAAGTATGCAGAGCAGAAGGATTTAAATCTGTTCAGTGATCTTTGAGGTCACTTTAGTCTGTATAATCACAGGATTCTTGGGGGAGAAATAGATGGGTACAGGAATATGAAGAAAGCTTTTAGAGAATTTTGTATTGTCAGTGATTCACTATGTGGTCTGTTTTTGTTTGTTTCTTTGTTTCCAGAAAACAAATACCAGAGAGACAGAAGATTAGACAGTGCAGGATTATTATCATTCTGGTTTTGGTTTATAGGTTGATTATTATAATTTGATTGTCCACAGCAGTGACTAAACACTGATACACAGTAGAGAATAACTCTTGAAATCAAAGCCTAAACTTAGTGCATTGGCAGTGATGACAAGTCACATCCATCAACTGTTTCTGAAGATACTGGACTGAATTAGATTTTTGCATATTTTCAGTTTCAAACTCTCATGCATTTGGATCAAAATCCTCATATTTTAGGCAAATATGGTCAATTTTCTTACACAGTCAATATTTATGATGCTAAGCCTGTGTCAAAATGACTCTAAATCATCGTATTTGGCAAAATATTATATGTAACAAGCTCAGAATTAAGTACGAATATAATTACTGAGCTGAAGAAGGGATAACATCCAAGAGTTGTTAGTTTATGCTGTTCAGAAAATGCACATATACACAGACATGCACCACAGTAACAGGCAGTAATTAGTGGTTTATACTTTGGTAAGCATTCTTTAAAGGAAATATATATTTTCCTAGCATCACTTTTATGTCTGCACCTACAAAGATGATTATTTCCATGTGTAGCGTCACCTAGAATGAAGTCCTCTACCATTTGAATAATTCTAGAATAGAAATAGTCACAGTAAATAATCAGTCTCTATTAAAATAAAAAATGGCCCCACTGCTGTCCCACAGCATGTTAAAGAAACATCATAAGGTTGATAAGGAAAAATTATTAATGTTGAATATTGAACATTTACTCTTCTTACACCGCATATATACACGTCTCAACTTTCACTAAGAGGGGCCCATCACAGGACCTGCTCTGTGTGGTCTATAAATAATAGATTATGAAAAAAGAATAACAGAAGTGCCAGGAAAGCTTAAATTAACCTACATATTACAGAGCTTAGAAAGAGTGACTGTTATTTATATTTAATTATGTTTTACTTGAATCAGTATTCATTGCAAAGACTTTTATAGCAAGACTTCCTTCTCCATTGACAAAATCTTCACTTGGATTAATCAAAATAAGTTTAGTTGAATAGTATCTTCAGATAGATTTGGTATATTTTTGAGCGTATGAAATTTGAGGATTCCTTTCTGTTGATTTCAAACATGGACAGTAACACATGACATCTAATAACGTACAAGAGAAGTTTAAGATGAGTTTGATTTTTTTAGATTAAATTATTTGTAAGTGGACTGCTTTTTTTCCTGCCTGTTTTGATATGAGATTTTTGTGTCTATCTTTAGGTAGACACAAAAATGTCACTAGGTTCTACTCTGTTGTTTATTAAAATTTTAATTAAATTCATTACACTTTCTGGTTACATGGAAGCCCCTTGGATTTGCATGTTCAATTTTTTCTTTATTTCAGATATTTAAAAAATAATAACATTATTAAAATTTTTAAAATTTTATTTTTTGGTATTTAGTCTTTTTAATAAAATATAAATGCTATTTTTTATTGATTCTGTTTTATTTATTATTTTTTCCAGTCATCCAAACTATTTTGACGTTTATCTTTGTGTCAGTCTTCCAGGCCTTTCTAATACCTCCGTAGCTCCACTTTCATCTGTTGTTATCCTTTACTTTGCATTATAAGTGATTTTATCAGTTGTCTTCTTCACATCTCTGATTTGGTTTTCTACATTGTTGAACTTATTCTTTATTGCTTCTGATAGCACTCATTCAATTACGTAGTCCTTCTATCTGTCTTCCAGTTCTCAGAGGTTCATCATCTGCTGGTTTTTTCTTTATTTGCACTTCGTATGCAATGTGCGTACTTTTGGTTAGTTACAGAATATTTCCATAATTCTACATTGCTGTCAGTGGAGTAATTTCTGTCCAACCTTTATATTTGAAAAATAAAAATATTGCAAATGGAATTTTCTTGGCTTCCCTCTCTGTTTACCTAGATATATCTTGAATCCTCTAGTTAGAGCTTTTATTGAAATTATGTAAGTTGAAGGATGATATTCAATAAGCTACATGGTTTGGACAGGTGGGTGGGGCTATGGAAAGTTCCAGGCAACGTTTTGTCTCTGTCATGTTTTTCTTTATATGATTCTTGAAAGCATAGAAATTCAGGGCCAATTTTGCCCAACTGAGCAAATATTCCTTGCTATTGAGTGAAGGCCTTCAAATTTTGCTGTGTTGCTTCATACGGTGGTGAGCCCAGACATAAATGAATAAATGAGTGCCTGAATAAATGAGTATGTCAAGGCATGGCCAGCTTCTATACTTTGGGTCCCAAGAATGCTTTCCATATGTATAGGAAAAGGGACTCCATATAAGAAAAGCCTCCCACGTACTGCAAAAAAAAAAAAGAAAAGCCATTTTTTCCCAATTCTCTCAATTAGAATATTGATAGTTAAATTGCTCTCTAAAGAGAGGGATTATACTAACCAAACAACTTAATTTTTCTAAGTGGGTGAAGGTAGGTGAAGGAAAGTAAAGTCCCAATTTTCCTATTTGTTTACGTTGTTATTTTCTTTTTAAAAAAAGGTCACTCTTACTAATATTCTATCATAATGCTCTGCTTTTGGGAAAAAGTAATTTTATACCATTTTACCATGTCCTGTTCAGTTTTGACATCATTTAATTGTGTCCTTGTTGGTATTCTTAATTTTTGTATATTGTATAACAAGATATCCTAAAGTTTTGTAGCATAATATTGGAATGATTCCTAGTTTCAGCATTTTGGCATTGGTGATATTTCCTTAATGGTTATCTTTTGCTGCTTCTAATCATTTTGCATTCGCAATGCCATATTTCCTGGACATCTTATTTCCTTTTCTCGATTTCATCTCCATACTCCTAGATAACCAGAGACATCTAAACTTTATAGAAGCAAGTGTAACAGTAAAATTTCTGTACTTTTCCCACACCATTCCCGGTGTTCAGTGTGACAAACCGTAGATGAATATAGGTAGTCTCTGGTTATAAAGTAGCTGTTAAAATCATTCATGCTTCCACTTATATTTTCAGTTTATTTCTCTTCTACTTCACAGCCTGGCCTTTCCATCTTTGCTTACATGATACAAATATGGGAATGTAAAGGAATGGAACATTCTAAGGTTAACAAGTCATTCTGCTTTTTTCTAAGAAGCCAGAATCAGCCACAGGCTGATGAATAGACAACCCATTATTTCTACTTGTCAGAGTTAACATCCTGATGTCGTTCTTGGTAAGGAATGTTAACTAAAACTTTTCATATGCAAAGATATTTTAAAATCATCTTTATAGCTTTCATTTCAGGAAGGTCTCATCTAGTCATTTTATATTTTGACTTCATGAAAACTCTAAGAAAAGTTTACATGTTATATAAAAACATAATGATTGATATAACTTGACATGGAAATCATTTAAAAATTAGAATATTTTTTCTTATATAATTGAAATATATCTGAAGTTGTGTTTATAAGTTGCATATTTTGGTAATAATATATACAGGAGTGTTTTCTATTTAAAGTGATCCTGTTTGAATCCTACTCTAAAGGGAAGAATCATTTTCCATATAAGATGATTATTTTCATGTCCTGTATGTATATTCTTTGGTATATTTTTAGGTGGTATGTGCATGTGAACAGAAGTGCCTGTGTGTGAGTGTGTGTGTTTTTGTGTTGGTGGTATTATGAATAAATATCTTTCTCTTAGTAATAGAATTCCTTCTTTGGAAGGGACCTGTTACTATTGAGTCAATATATCGATAAGTCAGTCGAAGTGGAGGGTGAGATTTCCCTAAAGGCACTGTTGCATGTAGTAGGCTGCCTTTTGAGATGGTCTGCAATGATCACTGACTCTTGATATTGCAGTGTGTCTTCCCCCTGCCCCACACTTTCTCTCCCCCTCCCTCTCCCCACTCCTCTCTCTCTCTTTCTCTGTATATATATATGTACATATATATACACTCACACACATACACACACACACACACACACACACACACACACACACATATTGCTCCATTTCAGTGTGGGCTTAACCTAGTGTATCTCTTTTAACAAATAGAATAGTCCGAGAGTGATTTGGAATGCCACTTTCAAAATTAGGTTTCAAAAAGACTGTGACTTCTCTCTTGCCTCCGCTCTATCTCTTCCTTCTTGCTCTGATGAAGCAAGCTGCCACGTTTGAGCTGCACAGTGGAGAGGCCAACGTGGCAAGGAACTGGGGTGGCCTCCAGACAACAGCTGTGAGGGGCTAAGTCCTACCAGCAACCATGTAACTGAATGTGGAAGTAAACCCTTCCCTGGCTGAGTCTTGAGATGACTTCAGTCTCGACTGAAATCTTGATTGCAGCCTGTGAAAGACCTTGAAGTAAAGGACCCAGATAAGCTGCACCTGACTCCTGACCTACAGAAATTGTGTGATTGATAATAAGTATTGTTTGAGGCCACTAGTGTTGGGGGTAATTTGTAGTAACTAATACATTGAGTTAGAATATATAAACTGTTCTCTGAGAAGTCATGGTCTGCTAATAAAAGGACTTTTATTGGTGGGTGAAGAAAAGTGAAGGCCAGAGATAAATAGTTCCCAAGAGTAGCAAAATAGGTTTTTACTGAGTGGGGCTTGGGAGGAAGAATTGAAGTGCCTAATGAGAATCACAAGGGAATTTTGCAATGTGATATGCAATATGAAGTTTCTTCCTAGTTTTCAAAGGAAATTTTTAGTAAAATCTACATTACCGGGCTTCCCTGGTGGCACAGTGGTTGGGAGTCCACCTGCCGATGCAGGGGATACGGGTTCGTGCCCCGGTCCGGGAAGATCCCACATGCCGCAGAGTGGCTGGGCCCGTGAGCCATGGCCGCTGAGCTTGCGCGTCCGGAGCCTGTGCTCCGCAACGGGAGAGGCCACAACAGTGAGAGGCCCGCGTACCGCAAAAAAAAAAACAAAAAAAACTACATTACCTACAAGTATATTGTTGAGTTCAATCTCTGTTGAAGGAATGTGATAACATATTGTGAGTGAAGTAAAGGTGACAACAGGGGACAGGGGAAACCTTGAGGAAGTTCTTGGGAGCCCAACCACATTGGAATTGCACCTTGTTTATTTAAAGTTAAGTTTACCTCTTTGTCAATTGCCTAAGTAATTTGGCTGCAACTGAGTTAAATTACAGGCATTTTTATTTTAGATCAAAACCTCTGAGATGAGTTATGGACATAGATTACTGTCAAAATTGGTGAATAGCACAACTTTTAATATTACTAAACATTTGGAAAGAAATATTGACTAGGAAACATTTATAATACATGTTTTGTGTTTATAATTTCTATGACATTTTCTATGACAATTTTATTATGTAAAAAATATGGTTTTGGCCTTTATACTTTCAGGGAAAGTATTAAGGCTGAGATAATGCAAAACCGAACTTCTGGAAAAATCTGTCTAATTTACATGTAATAGAAAGATAGCAGGGATAAGAAAAAGCCCAGAAAATAGCATATTGGTGCTCATGAATTAGAGAGGAGTTGATGTGGAAAAAATCTGCATTAACATTATCTTTATTTTGTTTGTTTTTTAATTCAGTTACAGATAAATAACCAGATGTGAAAGACATTCAGGATTTTGTGTAGATATCAAGTGGTATAGTGCTCCCAGGTCTTTGCCAGAGTCTCAACTTAGAATCCTTACTTAGGTGAAAATATATGCAATACTCATTTCCATTGAAATAAATGGAACTCTACTGTGTGTAAACAGAAAACAATTTGACTTTCACACCTCTTGTCTCCCTGCATAGGTTTCTTTCTTCGCTATCCTTAGGGAAATCTGTTACAGATAACCACCACCCTTTCTATTAGTCTTAAATAGTAAACACTCTAGTAATTTCCAGACATGATTACCATTACATTTCACTAATATAAAATGAGTGACTCAGTAACAGTCAAAATTCTAAATTTCATCAAAGCTTGAATCTCTCCCCTACCTCAGATTTCCTTTAAACCTGAAAGTCTACAGAGTGGTAAAGGGAAAACTAATTTTCTCACTTTTTTCTTCTGTTCCTCCACACCAGCAGTCTGACTGTGTGTTCTGATCCCTTTATATTTGGAGCTGGGGGAAAGGAGTGGTGAGGCAAGATGTTGCTTGACAGGCACTGTCTTTTTCTGGTGTCAGTTCTCTCTGTGCCTGGCATATAAAGTAAGGGAGCCTCTGGGTGTGAGAAAGGTCTTGAGAGCTGATCCTTTCTCTTATAGAGGGCTCTTTGGGTTTCTGGAGGACCCCTTATCACAGGATTTGTTACCTTTGGTTCCCTTAATTCAGATAATGTCTCCTTTGCTAACTTTTTGGGTTTTTTTAACGGTCCTTTCCACACATACGTATTTTGTTAGGGTCTCATGGCTCTTCCAGATACCTGTCTTGGGGGAAAAAAATCCCATTACAGTCTCTCCAGACCAGTTCTTTCTTCCTTTGTGGTCTCTAACAAACTGTGCTAGGACAGGCTGTTCTCAGCATTGCCATTTCACTCTCCTTCATTGTCAAAAAAGCAAGTCAGACACAATTTTAAATTTGGTTCTTGCTCTGTCTTTAGTAACCCACATACTACTGGGGTCATGGGCCATGTTCTCTGGTCTCCATGAAGTCCTTCGTCTCTTTCCTGTGGGGGTAAGGGTGTGATTGGGAGGAGAATATGCAACAGAACCTCACAGTCTTTTTCCAAACAAATTATTTCCCTGTTTTTGGTTAATACCACTCAATTTCTTTTATATTTTGGGGGTGGTTATTGAACCAAGGATTGCTAGATATTTTAAAATCTTTGCATAGTTCCACATAGATGACCTTTGAAATATGGAAGTATCAATACTTCCTAACTTTAAACAGAAGGTGTCATATTTTAACATCCTGTTATTTATAGAATTAGGGCTTGATGTCTGAAGGAATGGGATTAGCCAAGCTGTTACCATAAGTACTGCTTGCTGCAGGACAGGCCAGTCAATCAGGAGATGAGGTGTTAGGGCAGGGAATAGTGACTTTATTCAGAAAGTCATCAGACCAGGAAGATGGTGGACTAATGTCCTAAAGAACCATCTTTCCCAGGTTTGGATGCTAGTTTCTTTTAAAGTTGGGGGGTGGAGTGTGAGGAGATAAAGTTTTAAAAAGGAGATAAGTTGCTGTAAATATTTCCTAGTTCTGTCCAGACTCCAGAGGGAATGTGTTAAATTCTTCTTTCCTATAGCCATTCACAGGTGGGCCTGGTCAGGATGTTTCCTGTGAGCTAAACAAAGGTATTTTAGCTTAATACTCAGGCATGGGAGGCAGGGTACCTGGAGATGGGCCATTATGTATATTTTAAGCTACAGGAAAGAACCCTTTAGTGATTAACTTGCAGCAAAGGCAGTAGTATATAAATATTAAAGTCAAAGAAGCAGATCCAATATGGAGTCAGACTTGTTCATTCCGATTACGAAGGTACTGAAATGAGGGGGTCATTAATCACAAGAAATCAGTGGTTTGGCATAAAAACTAACCATGTCTTTAAGGAAACTTTTTACCATTTTCTTCTACTTCACTGAAGTCTTAATAACTTCGCAATTCAGGTTTCTTTTAAGGCATTTAGTTGTGTGCTGTCTTTTCTGGATATTTGGTATTTTAAATATGTATATTAGATTTTCAGCTGATTTTTTAGTTCCTGAAAGGAATAGTTTCTTATATTTCTTTGTATTCTACACAACAAAGGGGGAATGCATATAATAAGTACTAAGTAAGTATCTGTAAATAAGTTTGTAAGTTTATCTCAATTGCAGAAATTTTATCAGGGGTCAGTGGTCCATAGAAGTCCAAAACTATTTGGTAGGAGCTCCAAGGATTCTTAACTACAGATGAAGTTGAGTAAACACAGGACTCTTGTGGTGATAGGAGACTAAAATATAAATTCTGTGTCATTAACAAACCTCTCTTTTATACATGCAGTTGTATGTTCACATACTCATAATTAAAAAGTGTGTTGGTAACAAAGATTTTGAGAGTATCATTTGGGCCAGGTGTTATAATTATATATTTTTCCTTGTTAACATCCATAAGAATAAATGAGATTCCATGTGAAAAAATTCCAATTAATTTTATATTATACTTTGGAAAATAATTAGTAGAATTTTTGTTTGTTTTATTAGGCAGTGTTTATTCTGGTGGTTTTGAATTAAATTGAAAGTCTTAGGTACTATAAAAATAGATCTTTTCTGACAATTATGAACATAATCACAACAGTGTGTTGTCACAATTCATGCCTGTTGGGAAAATATGATTAATGAGAAAAAGTATTTCTTAGTATGACATATTTATGTAACTTTTCCATGGTTGGCTCATGTGTTAGGAAATGAACCCCAGATTTAGATAATCCTTCACTGTTTCTTATGCGTAAGAATATGTCAGCACCAGTGAGGAGCTCCAGGAGGAAGGCACTAAGCTATTGGTCTTTTTCAATATATGTTCCAGGGCTGAGAAATGATAAATCAGTATGACTTCAGAGGAGAAGCTTTTAATTAAATGATACCCGTAAGTCACCCTTTCTGTTTCCTTAGAGTTCTTTGTGAAAATCTCTCCAATGTGGCTTTGATGCTTAAATGTATGAATATATTCACTCTGTCTCCAAATTGCTTCACAATTTTCACCTCACTTCTTTCTACATATTGTAAAGTGTCAACTTTAGCATTTCCAGAGTCTTTTTTAGGCACCTTATTTATTATTGCCCAGCTACAGTCAGCTTTACAAGCTTTAAATATTTATAAATAGGAAAAAGCAACACTTTATAAAGTCTTTAAGTGTTGTAACAGAAAAACAAGCTTAAAAAATGAAATTTAACTAGAGCTTTACTGAGTTCACAGACCATTTTCACAGTAGTGTTGTGACAGTGTCTTTTAAACCTCAATTTCAGGAGAGGTTCAGGTGCCTTTGAATATATACTACTTACCTGTCTGGATAATCCTAAAAACAAGCCACAGGTCAGTGAGCTCTGAAACCAATAATAAAAGGAATTCAGTACTATCCTTTCCCATTTACACACACGCACACACACACACGCACACGTGACCAATATTGGAAGGGTTATATAAGAGAATAAAATGTCTAATTTCTGAGGACCTACAAAAACCTACGTAGCATTCATTCAGTATCAGAAATTTTAGTCTTCATAACAGCCCCATTATACCTCCCTTGGAGAGGTTGAAACTGAAAATATTATGCATCTTGCCTGGAGGTATATAGTCAGGGATGGGAACTCAGACTAGGGGTTTCTGGTGTCACAGTCAGGTCTTCCCCACAACCCCTACTCCCCCAACATAATATACCACTTGTGTTCCTGGGGGACAGTTCTCACTAACAAAGTTTAAAATTTTGCATACAATCTAGAAAGAAACAGAGGCCCAAATTACTTGTGATAGTAACTCTTGCAATTCCTTTATTTATAGTATTTTATAATTTATTTTGTTTTTATTTATAGAGCGTGAAGGAGAGCTAGATAATTAACTAATGTTAGCTGAGGATAAACATAAAATTGGTGTATAATCCCTGAAGATAAGCAGTCAGAGAAGTAGCAGCATAAAGTTTCCAGACACTCAGAAAACACAGCTACCTGGGGTTAGCAGAACAGGTTGTTAGAATATCAGCTACAGAAAAAGGAGTGGATTAGAGGACAAAAACTATTTTGATCAGATTTACTATAAGCAAAAACATGAAAGAAAACAATATTTTATCAGCTCAAATAAAGAAAAGCTCTTTCTGTCAGTCAAGACTGATAAGACTGATAGGAGGTGTCTTTATAGGCAATTGTATGTCAATTTGTTTATTCAATAATTTTAAAATTTCTAGAACTAATAAGTCACTGATTATTTAGTCAATGAGAAATTGGTATATCTTATTGTACTAGCCTACTGTTATCAAAATGTATTACAGGAAAGGGCAAAATGCAGGGAGAACAAATGGATAGTTTCCAGTTTTACTCAACATTCTACTCTGAGTTGTAGCTGGGAGCTGTCAGCTGTGATAATATGAGAACAAGGGATAAAACCTCAAATTATCTATTCAAAAGATGCATAAATAACTAAGTGAAATTTAGTCAAGTTTACAAGTTAATTTTGGGGTGTAAGAAGTAAAATGAATTTGGGCTTTATTAAGTATTTGATGCTACCAAATACTTAATTATATTTTTAAAATTTACTTAATATTATCTGAAAATTATAAAATTCCATTGTAGAAGATATTTCTGCTCACAGGTATATGAACATTAATATTTACAAAGCAGATCTACTCGAATTTTTTTTTTGTACACAGAATCACATTTAGTGCATATCAAGTACAAAGCCTAGCCAATCAGGTGGACAATAATGTGGGAGGTGGCCACAGTCCAGGATATGGCTCCTAGATTAAAATACAACAAAAAATTAAATGTTACAAATTTACCAGAAATGAGCATTCTACATGGAATAGATCCTTGCTAGCCAAACTCTTAAGGAGTTGATATGCAAACTGTAATGACAATATGTACTCTATTTCCTGCAACTGCAATATATGTATTTGCTATTTAAATCATCTACTTCCTAGAATTAAAGACAGTCAGATTTACCACAGTAGACATCAACTGCTGCTTTTATAGGCTCAGAGGACAGGCTTTGAGACATTTCATTTATATGTTAACTTTCTTTCTTGGTCTCACTTTCATTCCATGTATAGAATATTAACTTGGGACTTTTCTGCCTAAATTTAGAGTTAGGAAGAAAGGCTAAGAACTAAGCCTGAGACTTCCTTTGCCATAAAACAGTAGATGGCAACCCTTTTCACTTTCCAAAGCAAAGCAAAGTGCTAGATTCTAAGCAGTACTATAAATGAGATAACTAAGAGTTTTGTGAACCATAGTTAACCACCTATTTATAATTTAGATTGAGAGGCTGTGCACTGGACATGGGCTTATTTTGGAAAGGTTGGGATATTATTCTCAACTTTTTTTTTTTTTTTTAATTTCATATGAAATCACAGGAACTTGGAGTTTGGGAGACAGTGGACTATGGTCATAAGAATCTAAATGACAAGAGGCTGGCTCCTGTAACCCATGATTATAGAGTAGAGGACTGCCATTGGGTAGTATCTGTAGTAACAGTGAGAGTGGGCCATTGGCCTTATTTTAACATGATCCTATGTGTAGGCCACGTTATCAGCTGATATCTGACTGTGACCGCATGAGAAACCCCAAGTGAAAATCTCCCAGCTGAATTCAGTCAACTGACAGACCCGTGAGAGTAGTAATTCATTCTTTAAGCCATCAAGTTTTGGAGTCTTTGTTCTGTAGCAATAAATAACTAGAATCATCTGTAATCCTAAAGCTGTGGTAGGATAGTCACTTCACTTTTGCCTATATAATTTCTTGGAAGTGTAGAATAAAGAAATCTTATTTTATGCTATTATGTCTTAGCTTGGGTTCTCAAAAGCAGAACCTATGTGATGCTTTATTGAGGAGTACAAACGCAGAGCAGCAATAGTGAAAGGAAAAGGAAATGAGGCATAAGAGTAAAACAAATGTTGGTATATTACTAAGGTGGCTACAGTTTCATAAACACAGCTGTGTACTCAATCAAGCAATGTCTCTGGCTAGGCCATCTGGGGCTACTGTGCCTCAGAATAACCCTTTGGAGAGCAAGGGAGAGGAATTCATTCTATGGCTCCTTCGCATATATTGCCTCTCATTGGTCAAAATCTGCCCAAAGGGCATTTGTTCCCTCACCCTTCCAGGTTGTGTTGCCTGCACCTCCTGGACAGCTGCTGAGGAATGCAGAATCATAACCTTGAGCTTGGCACTTCATTTGAGTCTGGAATTTGTGGGAAGAGCCAAAGCCTCTGTGGGTGGGATCAGTCTAGGCTTAGGTGCCATAGTTGTCGGAGCTTCTGCTCCACTGGGGTAATTGATACTCTGTCAGAGACTGGCCCTCACTCTGGGAAACCCTACAATATTTAGGAATATTGAGAGATGAGGTCAGAGCAATGGCAGTTAGAGTACTCCATTGCCCAAATGCCTAAGGAATCAGGAGGCAGGTAAAGCCAAGTGAACCAAAGGAGACATATGAATTGGATGTGATTCAGTCTGCCCAATGGACTAATCAGATCCTCTCCCATACTTCAGTGATACCCAGTTATGGTTTATAGAATAAGAATAGGTTGCCCTCACTTCTTCTGCTAATGAAGGGGATGTGCAAGTCTAATTGTTCAAGGTAATAGCTATTTACAATACATTTTAAAAGGCTATAGAGAATTATAAGATTGAGCTACAAATGGTACTTGGGTTACAATTATTACTTTCCATCTCCCTTTTCCAGCACTCATTCTAGAGTTTATTATCTTTAGCCAGCTCATTTTGGCTGATCATGTCATTTGTATTGTTGAATGATCCAGAGTATCATATCTGGAGTATTTATCAATTCTACTGAGGGAGCTTCACTGACCCTTTCAAGGTTGAAAGTGTATAATGTAATTGATTTGTCACCAAATAGCTGGATGACCTCCCTGAAAAATGGTGCCATAAAAGGAACTCAAAATCAGTCTCAGATGTTGGCAGGCTGTTTATTCAGTAAGATCAATAGCAGGATCCGCATAGTGAGAGGAGATCTATGCTATTATCTCATCGGCAGCTACCACTTTTGCAAACATAATCCCTCCTTTTATGGGCCCACAGTGAAATCACTGGAGTGGCTGATGAGAGTATCTGTCTGATATTGTCAGGACAGGTCATTCTGTCTTCTCTGAAGTGTATCTTCTATGGTTGGTATTATGTGAGTTATAAAGATGCATGCACTTGTACACTCTTCCATATATGGATCCATATGCTTCTTCCCCAGACTTTCTTGTCCCCAGATCTTGCAGTTTTGGTCCTTTGACCAGTTTCTTGACCCAGTAACCAAGCTGATCCCACTACCCAAGAGTTATTATATATCTACATAAGACCAACTTCTCTTTCACATAGGTCTATAATCAAGTCCTTCTGGACTGCCCTTTAAGGGCAGCAACCATCCATTTCTGGCTTCAACCAACTTACGGCACTAACACATTTGTGAATCAGGCCTAAGTCCTTTCATTTTATGTTAGTTGGTTATAAGAAACACAGAGAAGAACAAAGGTGTGAATTGGGGGAGAAGCATCAGTGCTGCAGAGGTAGGGAAACTGGACGTGCCTTTGAGCTTATTTACAAGTAAATAAATCATTTTCACCATATTCTGTTTTTCTACTATGTCTTGTTATTTGGTAGATCTGTTAATATTAGCTCATAATAAGTTTCATTGGTCTCAAGTCATTTAGTGCCCTATATTCAGTCTCTCTTAGGGCCTAATAAAGCACATTAAGAGTTGGGTTTTCAAATGGAAAATGTTTCTCTACCTTAAAGGACATGCTCTTGCTCTATGACTCTAGGGGTTTATGTAATAACATGTAAATATGACAATCTGAAATGTAAATATTTTGTAATATTTAATTCATTTTAATTTTTTATGCTATTGTGATAAAAATGTTAAAAATTATTTCTCTGATTTTTAACACAAGAGATTCTATTATAAATGTTTCATCAAATTATAAAATACTTTTGTGACTTAAAACAAAAACACACATGCATGGACTCATATAAATAATTTATGAAGCATTTCTATATCTGTTAGAATTTTGTCTATAGTATTTTTAACTTTAGTCAACAGTAAGTATAGTATAGAGAAGGGAGCATTAGACAGAAGTTGAAAATACGGGTACATTTTTGTTTTCTCTACTTCCTTGTTAAATGTCCTTGGACTGTATTTCACATATCTAAACCCCATTAATTTGCTAAGTGCCAGTCACAACTCTAAATTTAATTATAATATCTGAATACAGAGGATGAAAGAGACATTTTCTTTTATCCCATTTCTATTCCATAATTTTAGGAAACTTTCTTTTTAAATTCTGTGCCCACACTCAGATGTTTTGGTTAGTAAGTATGAGCATTGACATGATTGAAATATTTGGTTTCAACAAGTAAGATTACCATAAGTATGTATAAATGCATTAAAAAACTAATTATTCCTGTGTATTAACTCCGAACCATTCCAGAGAACATATGGGTTTTGAGATTAATTAGTAAAGTGCATATCTTTTAATTTAATGATATATGATGAGGCGGTGTTCTATCACAGTGTAGTGGATGAACTGTAACTTGAGAATGTTCCACATACAAACGTTTTTTCAAAGGTTAAAAATTTAACAGACTATTTTGCACTTACAGAAAAGAAGTCTGTCTTTTGGCTGCACTTATTTATCTTTATCTTATCTACCCACATATGGATTGGTGCTCAACCCTTTGGAAAATAAAAAGAGCAAAATTATTTTCATATAATGTTTACTTTCTCATGAGGCTTATATTTGTATTTTTACTCATGTTTTCTTAAGATAAGCCTACTATTTCCTTACATTAAATAAAAATAAGTTTTGGTTTTGATTGTTTTCTTCATAAATTGGCTTTCCTTAACTAAAGTTTGCCTCCCAGTTTGTTGAAATACGTTGAGTTTTGTGTTACCTTATATATGGTTATTGTGGGGTCTTTTTTAACTTTTATTTTGAAATAATTTTGAACTTAGAAAAATATGAGAAGAATAATATTACAAAAAACTCCAGTATATCCTTTACTCATATTCATCAATTTTTAACATTTTGGCATATTTGCTTTATAGCTGTGTCTTTACTTCTTTTTGTTTCTAATAATATTTTGTGTATATTTCTTTTAAAATCATAATACAATTATGAAATTCAGAAAATTTAACATTGATATGATACTTTGATAATCTGTATCTCAATCCTGTCAGCTACCCAGTGAAAATTTAACATTGATATGATACTTTGATAATCTGTATCTCAATCCTATCAGCTACCCAGTGGCTAGGACCCATTTTCCTTTTATAATATTTCCACCTGCAATACAGGATCTTCTCCATGATTACATACTGCGTTTAGATGTCATGTCCCTGTAATCTCCTTTAATCTGGTGGTATTCTTTAGTCTTTCTAAGACACTGATATTTGTTTTTAAAATAAAATATTTCTTATTTTGCGTTTGTCTATTGTTTTCTCATCAGAATCCTCCCTTAGATGTGGAATCTATTAATGAGTCTTGCCCAAACAATTTTTATTATTCCAACTTTACCACTTATATTAAAGGAGCCATGAAATGGTCCAGAGGGCCAAATAAGGGACAATTTATGCATAAAAATAAATAAGTACTGGAATATAATCCACTGAATGAAATAAATCATTAGTCGATATTCCTTTATTGATCCTTTAAGGGTATACAGTTATTCTAATATCATTTATTGAAAGAAAAAACCCACAATTATCCTTTCCCTAATTGTTGGTAGAGATCATAGAGAAGACATGACCCAAGAGCTGGTTCCTCCCCCCTGCTCTTTCCTTGGAATGTATGTCACACCCACTACTCTCACAGTGGGAGCCATTTTCAAGGACACAGCCTTGAGATAGTAAGGTGGTGTTGAGACCATCTGGACAGTATACATGACTGAACCCAGTTAAGGCTTCTATATAAACTTTTAAGATTCTGGAAGGTGAGTGCAGAGATCTACTCATCTTGCTGCCACCCAAGACAAACCTCATATGTAAGTTCCCTTGTTTATTAAACCTGCCACCTACCAATTTGTTGTGGTCTTCCTCTTTCTTTGGTCACTTCTTGCCCTCTGTGTTTGAGGACGAGTTTCAAAATCACCTGGGGAACTCCTGAGGTTGTGAACCAATACCAATGAATTATCTGGCATCTTTGGAGAATATCAGTTGACCTTGTATGGATTTCTTTTCTGACTCTGTATGTTCCACTAATCAGCATACATACATGTACATGTATAATATGTAAATGATGTATAAGTATATATAATAAGTGTGTATATATATGACATATATCTATGTCAAGATGATATGGTATTGGTGTAATCCATATACCAATACCATATCTTTTGTTAAAATAAATTTATGTATTTTATTTATTTATTTTTGGCTGCGTTGGGTCTTTGTTGCTGCACGCGGGCTTTCTCTAGTTGCGGAGAGCGGGGGCTCCTCTATTGCAGTGGGCATGCTTCTCATTGCGGTGGCTTCTGTTGTTGCAGAGCATGGGCTCTAGGCATGCCGACTTCAGTAGTTGTGGCATGAGGGCGCAGTAGTTGTGGCTCGCAAGGCTCTAGAGTGTAGGCTCAGTAGTTGTGGTGCACGGGCTTAGTTGTTCTGCGGCATGTGGGATCTTCCCAGATCAGGGATCGAATCCATGTCCCCTGCATTGGAAGGCGGATTTTTAACCAGTCTGCCACTAGGGAAGTCCCCATATCGTCTTGATTACTGTAGATTTATAGTAAATCTTAGAATCAGGTTGTAGATCCTCTAACTTTATTATTCTTTTTCAAAATTGTTTTGGATATATTGTATCCTTTGCATCTCTACAAAAATTTTATAGTCAATTTGTCAATTTATGCAAAAGGTTGCTGGAATTTGGATTTGTTTGGTTTATTTATAGAATCTATAAATAAATTTCAGGAAATTTGACATCTTAGCACTTATTAAGTCTTCCAATTCATGGACATGATATCTCTCTCCATTTATCTTGGTCTTCTTTAATTTCTTGTGGCAGTGTTGTGTTGTTTTCAGTTTCTAGGTCTTATACATTTTTTGTTAAATATGAACTTTTATGCTATTGTGAATGGAATCTGTGTATTAATTTCATTTTAGGAAATTTTTGGTTAGTATATAGAAATAAAATTGATAAAATAGAGTTGTGTATATTTACCTTTAACCTGCAGTCTTCTTAACTTGATACACAGCTATTAAAATTTTAAATTTCTTTGTGAGTCACTTTTGGTAATATTTGATTTCAGACCTTTTAAATCTATTGAGACTTATTTTATGATCCAGCATACATTCTATCCTGGTGAATTTTCCATGGCTGTTTGAAAGGAATATATATTTTTGTGTTGTTGGATGAAGTTTTCTACAATTGTCAATTAGATCATGGAGGTTGATATTGTTTTCAGGTCTTCTATATTCTTACTGATTTTCTATCTATGTTTTCTATCAGCTACTAAGAAAATGTTAATATCTCCACCTATAAATGTTTCTCTAATTTTTCTTTTAATTTTCTAAATTTTTGCTTCATGTATTTTGAAGCTCAGTTGTTAGGTACTTTTACATTTGTAATTGTTGTATCTTCCTGTTGTATTGACTTTTGTATAATCATAAAAATCTCAATCTTTATCTCTACTAATATTTCTTGTTTTAAACATATATTTTCTGATATAAGAATAATTGCTCATCTTTCCTGTGATTTGTGTTTGCATTCTGTTATTTTCAACCCCATTGTGTCTGATTTTAATTTGAATCTCTTATAGAAAGCATATGCTTGGAGCTTTCTTTTTTACCCTATTATAACAATATTTGCCTTTTCTATTATGTTATTTAAGCCATAAACAGTATTTATTGATATGATTGACTTTTTTGCCACCTTAATATTTATTTTGTATCATAAGTTTGTTCCTCTGTTCCTCCCTTACTGCTTTCTTTTGTGTAAAAATGTTTTATTATACAATTCTAATTCCTCTATTGAATTTTTAGTTGTGCTTATTTATATCGTTTTTAATAGTTTCTCTAAGGATTACAATACGCATTTTTAGTTTATAACGGTATACTTCAAATAAATACATATTTGCTTCCATTAGATATAAAAACAGCATTAGTATAGTTTCATTTCCTGTTTTTTGTGTGTTATTGTGATATGTATTACATGTATATACAGTATCAATCTCAAAATATAATTTTACAATTTTTGTTTTAAACAACCATGTCTTTTAAAGAAAGTCAAAGAAGGAAATGCTGTATGTATACTTTTATATTAACCTCCATATTTACTATTTCCAATGTCTTTATTCCTTCTTGTCAATCCAGATTACCTTTTTGTGCATTTTTCTTCAGTCTCAAGGACTTCCACTAACATTTCTAGTAGCACAAATCTGGTAGCAACAAATTCAGGTTTTCTTTACTTAGGAACGTCTTTTTTTACACCTTAGTTTTTGCAAGGTAGTTTCACCAGATATAAAATTCTTACTTGACAGCTAATTTTTTTTCCTTTCAATACCTTTGATATACCATTCTTCTGGCTTCCATTGTTTCTGATGAAATGCCAATCATTAATACTATTCATTGCCCCCAAATGTTTTGTATTTTCTCTTGGTCTTGTTATTGTATTGACTTTTAACACTTTGATTGTGATGGATCTATGTATGATTTCCTTCATGAGATTTGTTAAGTTTCTTGGATCTGAAAGTTATTGTTCTATAGCAAATTGGAGATGTTCTTGGCCATTGTTTCAAATATTTTTTCTGCTCCTTTCTCTTTTTCTTCTCCTTCTGGGACTCCACTTTCACTTACTGTGGAATGCTTGACATGTGCCACGCATCTCTGAGATTCTTTCATTTTTCTTCTATTTTTCTTCTGTTTTTGATGTTAGACAATTACTGTTAGTCTACTTTGAAATTCATTGAGTCTTTCTCTGACATCTCAAATTTGCTGTCAAACCCATCTGGAGAATTTTGATTGTGTATTTCAACTCTAAAATTTCCATTTGATTATTTCATAGTTTCCATTTCTCTAATGAGATGCCCTATTTGTTCACTAATTCTTAGCACATAATCTTATAATTCTTCCTTTTTCTTTAAGTTTTGAACATATATATAAAAGCTGCTTTGAAGCCTTTGTCTGCTAAATCCAGCATCTGGGCACACTCAGACATTCAGAGTTATTCCTGTTGGCTCTATTTTTCTTTCCCCTGATTGTTCATGAATATTCCATATTTCTTTGCACAGCTAATAATTATTGGAAAACTGGACATTGTGGACTATACAATGCAGCAACCTCTGATTCTATTTTGATTTACTGAGAATTTCTGTATTTTTATTTGTTTATTCATTTCATTTAATTAGTTGTTTAATAGGCAATTAAAATTTCTGTGTTCATACTGTGAAATCTATCTCCCTCTAGTATGCCATCTCTGCGTTTTGCTTTCTTTTTCCAATAGCATAGCTTCTTCCTGCATACTTTTTTTTTTTTTTTTTTGTGGTACACAGGCCTCTTGCTGTTGTGGCCTCTTCCATTGCAGAGCACAGGCTCTGGACGCACAGGCTCAGCGGCCATGGATCACGGGCCCAGCCGCTCCGTGGCATGTGGGACCTTCCCGGACTGGGGCATGAACCCGTGTCCCCTGCATCGGCAGGCGGACTCTCAACCACTGTGCCACCAGGGAAGCCCCTTCCTGCATACTTTAAAGTCAGTCAAAGGTTAAGGTCAGATACTTCAAGCAATTAAGGCTTCCACCCCTTGCTCTCTGAGTTGTGTGTGTGACTTGAGGAACACATTCAAAGAGACAGAAAATTCTCAAGTCTCCCCAGGCTTTCAATTTTCACTGGGCTTCTAGGGTCTCCTTAGGTGTAGGTACTTTAGTCAGCCTTCAGCCAGGGAGGCTTGTGTGGTAAGTTTATTTTCACAGTCAGTCTTCAGGTCTCTCATTTCCAAAATCTGCCTTTTAAAATACTGGAAGCTCCTGATGCTTGCCTCAAAGGGTACTCAGTACCTCTGGCTGGTAAAGCGGCAGGCTTTGCAGCTCTAAGTGAGGGTGGGATTATGGGGCAAGAATACCAAAATTCTGTGTACTTACACAACACAGTAACAAATTATCATGCATAAATACTTCTCAAGTTGTTATCTGAATTTTTAGTTCTTTTTCTTAGTGCCTGAGGTGTTGATTTTAAATAACATTTTCCAATTTTATATTTATTTTCTGCAGAGGGGATTGCAGTACTGCCTCATGACATTGTTCCTGGAAGTATGGTCCTTCAGTTTCAATCTGTTAAAGTAAGCAAATTATGCATGTTTCATTATTTCTTCTTTCTTACAGTTTGGGTGGGTGGGTGTGGGTGTTCATTTGCACATTGCTTTTTACACTTATGCTCGTGTACCACGGTTTATTCAAGCAAAGTTCTGTGTTGGGACATTTAATGGTCTCCAGTGTTGTTCAGTAGCAATCCTATAATATATAATCCCATGCATATGTATTTTTGTATTGTTGTGGTTGTATCTTCAAGGTAAATTCCTAGAAATGGAATTTCAATGAGGAAGAATAAACAGCATATAGTTTTGTTAGTTATTGCCAAATTTGTTCATGATTGCCTTCCCATCAGTGATGTATGAGAGCCTCAGTTTTCCTATAGCGTTTTTTTTTAAATTTTTATTGGAGTATAGTTGATTTACAATGTTGTGTTAGTTTCAACAAAATGAATCAGTTATACATATATATATATCCACTCTTTTTTTTTTCTTTTTTTAAGTTTCTTTTCCTGTATAAGCCATTACAGAGTATAGAGTCGATTTCCCTGTGCTATACACTAGGTTCTTATTAGTTATCTATTTTATATATACTAGTGTGTATTTGTCAATCCCAATCTCCCAATTTTGCCTAATTTTTAAATTTTGGCTGATCTGATGGGTGAGGAATTGCATTGCACTATAGTTTTAATTTTTGTATCCCTTACCATAAGTTTACATCATTCATGTTTAATTTTATTTTTTATTTTTAATTATTCATGTCTTTTGCACTTTAAAAGAAATAGGATTTGTTTGGGACAAACTTATTAAGTTATAAATGTGATAAAATTCACCCTTTTAAAGTGTACAAATGTGATGAGTTCTGACATAGCCATGCAACCAACACTATAATCCAGAAATAGAATATTTCCATTACTCTAAAAAATCACTTGTGGCCCTTTGTAGTCAGTTCCCCCCTGCCATTTAAGGCTTCTTTAGTTCCTCTCAGCAAAGTTTTGTGGTTTTCAGTGTATAGCTATTGACCATATTTTTGTCAGCTTTATTCCTAAATATTTTGTATTATTAATGCAAGTGTACATGGTATTGTTTTTATAATTTTAATTTCTGATTGTTGATCGCCAGTTTATAGATATGCAGTTAAATTTTATATATTTTATCCAATAATTTTGCTAAACTCATGTGTTCACTTATGGTAGCTTCTTAGTAGATTCAGTGAAATTTTCTATAAATTATTATGTTTTCTGTGAATACAAATTTAATTTCTTCCTAAGCAAATAATATACTGCTACTACCTCCATCATCATACCCATCATTATTTTCATTATCATATATGCTTATTGCATTGGCTAGAACAAGGGTTTGTAAACTTTTCTGTAAAGAGCCAGATAGTAAATATTTTTGACTTTGTGGGCCTGTAGTCCTTATCACAAACTGCTCAACTCTTACACTGGTAAAATAGTCATAAACAATATGGAAACAAGTGGGCATGTTTGGATTTAGCCCAGAGGCCATAGTTTTCAGACATCTTCTTTTTTCTGTGTTTCATTTTGGAGTGTTTCTATTGCTACATCTTTAAGTTCTCTAATCTTATCTGTAAATGTCTAACCAATCATTAATCTCATCCAGTGTATTTTTTTATCTGTGACATTTTGTTTTCATATCAAGATGTTTGATTTGAGAGTTTTTTATATTATCCATGTCTCTCCTTAACATGTTCAGTCTTTCCTCTAGCTTTTTGAATGTATAATAACTTTCAACGAGTACTAATTCTATCATTTTCTGGGTCAGTTTTCAATTAGCAATAATCGCGCCTCGGATAAACCTCATTGGCTACGATACTGCCACTGCGCAAAGCTTGGGTCAGTTTTAATGGATTTTTCTTCCTCATTTAGGGATATATTTTCATTTTGTAATTTGTGTCATACTTTTTTGCATTCCTGGTGATTTTTTAATTAGATTCTGGACATTGTGAATTTTATCTTTTTATGTGTAAGGGCAATTTTGTTTTCTATAAATATCCTTTACCGTTTTATCTGGAACATGATCAGATTACTTGGAAAGAGTTTGATCATTTGGGTCTTACTTTTTGTTAGGTGAAACTAGAACTGTGTTTGGACTAATAATCTTTCCCTACTACTGAGTCAAGACTCTGACTATTCTAGCTGTGGCCCCATTAATTACAAGTTGTTTTTTTTCACTCAAGCTGGTGAGAACAGGAATTTTTCTAAGCCCTGTATGAACTCTGTTCCCTTTTTCTTATAATCTTTTTAGGTGATTCTTTCTAAGACCTTAGTTTCCTCATACAAATGAGCAATCTGTATTCAACTGAATATTGATAGGGACCCTCTTCAGATCTGTGACATCCTCTCCTTGCTGGTACGTGCAGCTCTCCCTCTCCAGCACTCTGTCTTATAAAATTTCTCTGTGAAGCTGTCTAGGTTTCCTTAGATCCCAGCTCCATTCTTCAACCAGAGAGACAATTGTATTTGCCTAGGCTCTCTTTCCTTCACTCTTCCCCAGAAACTTTCTCCAGGATGTCACCTGGGACAATTGTCAGGCTCACTTAAGTTGTTTCCAGTCTTTTAGGGAGGGCTGTCCTTCACTGTCTGTTGTCCAGTAACTTGAGTGTCATTGTATCGTATGTTTTGTCATAGTTGTTTCAAATGAGGGGATATTCTGATCCTTCTTACTCCATTTTGACTAGAAACTGGACTCCTTATTTTCTCAATTAAAAAAAAAATCCTTGATTTTTATATATAATGGATTTTGTCTTTTGTCTGATATATTTTGCAAACATTTTCTCCCAGGTTTTTTGTTTATATTTGACTTTGAGGTATTTTTAGCAGTGTAAAAGTATATACTTTTAAATTTGTAGTCACATTTATTACTTTATTCATTTATTACTTCTGCATTTTGATTTATAGTCTGAAAGCTTTCCCATACATTCAGGTAATCAGGGAATTCAGTCATTTATTTCTCTTAGGATTTGTGTAGCTGTGTGTTACCTTATAGGATCTGATTTCAAGTTTTTCTAAATGGCTTCCCTATTGTCCCAACATCATTTATTAAAATGTCTGTCTTGGCCTAGTCATTTGAGATAATTATAATGTTTCCCATCCATCTATTGTTTCAAAATTATACTAATTTTCTATAGCAATTTCAAACCTAACAATCTGGTGATGGTTTTTCTTTCATAAAAGGTCAAGTAGAATCAAAGGAGGAGGGAATGATTTCATTTGGACAAGACCCCAAAGCCATTGGGTTTAGTAGGATTTTGATGTTTATTATCTCTTCAGAATTTACATGTTGATTAAATAAGATAAAATGGGATAAATTTGGCTATTATATGAACTAATTTTATTTCTGTCTACTTAGAATATGTGAACAGTCCACATATTACAAAATAGAAAGCTTGCTTTTTTATTCCTGGACTATAGAATCATAGAATGTAAAGTTTGAAAATATATTTTTGTAACATTTGACCCTTGTATTCTCTTTAGGAGTCTAAGAAAGAAGTAATAAATTTATCCATGTTTTAGTACCTTCATTAACAGAGAAATCCATTCTTTCCCAAGAAGTCTTTTATACTTTTGAACAGTTAGCTTACACACTGTAAAGTAAAAAGTCTGTTTTCTCCTTTCCTCACATTAATCTCAGTACCTCTGGTCATCAAATATGTGGCCCATTTACCATCTCAGTTCCTCTGTTTTCAACAAATAACTGTTTGCTTCTCTCTTAAAATGTGTGCCAAGGATTGTAAACAATCCTCTAGGAGTGATCTAAACCCTAGATCTAACAGACTTATACTAACATGTCTCTACCACAAAACATTTCCTAAGTTGTGCTAAATAAGTTATAGTCAGATGGGCTCTCTAAAATCTCAAATTTTATGGAAATAAGTTATTTTATTAATCACATTTTATATGTGTTGTAAAAGTGCTGTATTGTCCTTTTAATGGGTATGTACTCAGTTAAATAAGTATTTATTAAGGCAAGTGACCACTTAAAAATCTATATATTTTGCCGTTATTTCTTACACAGTACTTTGTCAAACCCCCCCCCAATAACAAATTATGTACCACAGCACAATAGTTTTGAGACATACTGTACAAACAATAAGTTCCATGATCAGAAAACCTTGGGAAATCCTGGAAAATCTTCCTTTTGAGAAGTCATAATGTACATTAACATATTGCCAGTTCTGAGAGATCCAGCGTTAAAACAATTGCCAATATTACTTAGCTCAGCCTTTTAGACTAGGAACTATTTATTAAATTGAAAAAATGTATTACTATTATATAATTTATTGATGCTAACAATGTATAAGGTTATGTGCAATGAATACTGCAGATGAAATGAAATAGGCATTCAGTAATATCAGCTGAATGTCAGAATGCCCTAAAATAACTATATGCAAATTATAACTAATGAATAAAGGGTGAAATTTTACTCTATTATTTTTAAACAGTTGAGTTCAAAATAAGGATAGATTTCATTTACCTGATTGAAAGTATAGAGAATTCAGAGAGGCTTGGAAATTGCAAATATTTTTTGAAAAGAAAGTTTATTAAAATACCACTATTCTTGAAGGATAAAAGTGGTTTGTGTATATTTACCTAAGAGTAATTTTTTTGATGCAATCATTATGGAAATGCTCTCAGGCTGTATATGCAATGCTATAAAGTATGCAATGAAAAGAACACACTGATGAAATAATAACTACACTGTATTCAGTGTAATCCAAACAAACATCTCCAAATGCTGGTTCATGCTTAACATAAGTCAAAAAAAAAAAAAAAAGTGAAACTTCTCATTTATCCATTTTATTTTACATAGTTTTGTGGTCTTTACAGCTTAATATATTTGTAAATGATCTGCTTCTTGAATTAACTCCTAGAGTAGTGATGTTATATTTTAATGCTACAAATTAGATATGCAAATATATTTTCAAATTGCATGAGATTAAATTGAATAATTCTATAATATTACATATTAATAATTACGTATTAATAATTATGTAATAAGTTTCATTGTTTCCTTTGTTGATGGAAAACTATCTAAGAAAGTAATGGAAAATTTATGTTTGAGCCAAATTATAACCTGGGAATAGCATCTCAGAAAGCTTTGAGAACTGTTTCACCCATTAGAAGTCAAAACATGATTATATAAGTTCTTTGAGTCAGGTCTTCAAGTACAGGTCTTCAAGTGTGTCATGTGACCCCTTACAAGATCAAAAAGGAACGTTATCTTTTAAGGAATTGTCTTATTATTGCTAGGAGAGTGTTGCTCTTTATGAGCAGATATTTCTGGCAATGGGGGAGGTTTTGTCCATGCATAATGCAGATATACAGTGCACAGTAGAGGGGAGAGAAGAGGCCAAAGGGCAGAGAAAAATGTTTAAATTTTATGTTTAAATTTTTCTTGTCTTGCCATAAAACATGAATTTTACCTCACACCTTTATATTTGCTTTAGCTTTAATATAAAAGTAATAGATAGTCAATGGAGAATGCATTTAAATATATTCCTTACATATTTAAAGACTAAATTAGAGGTTCAAGATCACAGTATTGTTAAACAAGCTAAGATAAGAGAGAGAGAGAATTTTAAAGTTATGCTTCTACAAAACTCACATAGTGTGTTCACTGGCCCTGCTTATACATACTAAATACGCTATTAATAAACAAGAGACCTTGACAAAAAAACCCTGTGAAGTGAATAGGAGAACTTATTTCTAGTTCAGCATTTTTTTCTTCTTTGAATATATACCTGTTTCTTCAAATAAAATTAATTTTATTTAAAAATATTCTATATTTGTGTGTATGTGTTTGTATATATATACACATATATAAAGTAAAAATTAAATTATAAGGTGATGAGAAAAATCAATTTTAAAGATAAAATATAAATAGTTTTAGAAATAAACAGGTTTAGGAAAAAGAAGAAAAAAATTCATTTAAAGTGAAAAATAAAATTCTGTTCCAATAATAATTTAGAAAACTACAAGGTATTATGAGCAGAAGAAGCAAATCAAATAGAACTAGGCAACTCTTTTGTTTTTCTTTCATTGCCTGAGTGAGCATTATGATAAAGAAATGGCAATTCTAATCTCAGTTATGATAGGTTGCTATTTTACATTCCGAAGTAGAAAGAATACAAATAAAATCAATGAATAAATTATCCCTGAAAAAATAACCTCATTTCTCAACTTGGTGGTGGCCAGAAATTGAGGAGAGATTTCATTTATAATACCTCATTCACATAAAGTTTAATAATTTTTGGACAAGTAGATAACACTCTTTAAAATATTAGGTGTTACTTGCTAAGGTAAAATTATGGAGAGTTTGTTAACATGATCTTCCAATGTAATATTGTTTCTAAATGAATTTTCAAATATATTACTTATCTGAACCTCAGTATGGGTTTATTTGTATATGATGTTTATTTTTAGTTTTTAAAGGAATTTTGCTAAAATTTATAGATATTAGTACTTCCTAAAGTAAATTTTCTAGACTAAGATTTTTTTTAAATGTGATGACACAAAGTGAGAACCTTGAGATTAAAACTATGTGTTTAAAGCTACAAATGATTTTTGCACTTATTGCAGCCTGGTCTTGCCCCAAGACCTGCAGTAGCAGCATCTTCTTTGGTCACGTGTGGGACTACATAAAGTTACTCTGAATTTACTCAGTACTGAGAAGCACTCAGTATTCTAGGCTCTTAAAATTCCAAGTGTGTTCCACAGACCAGCAGTATCTGCATCAGCTTGGAACCGTTTAGAAATGCAAAATTTTGGACCCGACCTCAGAATTACTGCAACAGAATCTGCACGTTAATAAGATCTGAATGAATTCACATGCACACTAAACCTTAAGAAGCACCCGCCTAGGTCCTAACTCATAACCAACCCCATGAAACATTAACTGGTAGGATTTACAAAGCTATATCCTAAACACGGGGCTTACTCAGTTTTGCACATGATCTTTAAGGTTAATTCAAATCTAGGTGTCATTTATGCCCGATTTCTTTTCCATGGTACTAGTGATTTAAAATGTTCTGCCTGGTATATAGTAGGTAACAGTTAATATTGTCAAATGAATGGAAATGATTTGAGTGAGATGACTAGTATGTAGGCATATGTTTTATGTTTTGAGATAGGCATAAATAAGGAAAGACTACAAAACAATTTCAGAGTAAAGTTTTCAGATCAGCTGCACATCTGGCAACCATTTCTCTAGCAGGTGACTTCTAAATCATTTGATCTTGGAATTGGTAGTAAACCTCTTGGTTTGGGGCCAATTTCATTACCAGAATTTTTGTCGGAAGAGTCAGAGCTGACAAGAGAACTGCTGCCTCTCATCCTTCTTGCTGTCCTCTCAGAATCTGATCAGCTGTTTCTTCTTGGGGACTCCATGGCTGTGTGTACTGGAAACCTCTAGGAGCTGTTTTATTATCTAACAGATCCTCAGAATGATGGTTGTTGAACAGTGGCATGCTTCCCATCATCCAGAACCTACTAGCTTTATTTATGAAAACAGTGCACCACTACCAATTTTGATACTGTCTTTCCACATCATGAACACCCCTGTCTCAAGAATTTCTCAAAATCTTTCTAATGTAACAAAGTCTTACTTTGTGAGCAAAAATGTACACATACCTTCTTTGATAAAGTTTCAGTTTAGGGGTTTTTTTTTTTTACCATTTTTAATTGATTTCTTATATTTTCTGGATACAAGTCATGTTAGAACTGTATATGTTTTACAGATATTGTTGTCTAGTCTGCACTTGTTTTTTTCATTCTCTTAACAATGTCTTTCACAGGCAGATAGTAAAATTTATATTTTCTTTTATAAGTTGTGCTTTCAATATTTATTTATTGAATAATAATGGTTTTACAGTGTTGTGTTAATTTCTTCTGTACAGCCAAGTGATTCAGTTATATACACATTTAAAAAAATACTCTTTTCCAGCATATTGAATATAGTTCCCTGTGTTATACAGTAGGACCTTATTTACCCATTCTATATATAATAGCTTACATCTGCTAACCCAAACCTCCCACTCTATCCCTCCCCCCAAACCCTTCCCCCTTGGCAACCACAAATCTGTTCTCTATGTCCTTGAGTCTGTTTCTGTTTCATAGATAAGTTCATTTGTGTCATATTTTAGATTCCACATATAAGTGATATCAAAAGGTATTTGTCTTTCTCTTTCTGACTTACTTAGTATGATAGTCTCTAGTTGCATCCATGTTGATGCAGTGGCATTATTTTATTCTTTTTTATGGCTGAGTAGAATTGCATTGTATACATGTACCACATCTTCTTTATCCCTTCATCTGTCGATAGACATTTACGTTGTTTCCATGTCTTGGCAATTGTAAACAGTTCTGCTATGAACATAGGGGAGCATGCATCTTTTTAAATTATAGTTTTGTCTGGATATGTGCCCAGGAGTGGGATTGCTGGATCATATGGTAACTCTATTTTTAGTTTTCTGAGGAACCTCCATACTGTTCTCCACAGTGGCTGCAACAACTTACATTCCCACTAACAGTGTAGGAGGGTTCCCTTTTCTCCACACCCTCTCCAGCATTTGTTATTTGTAGAATTTTTCATGATGGCCATTCTAACCAGTATGAGGTGGTACCTCATTGTAGTTTTGGTTTGCATTTCTCTAATAATTAGTGATGGTGAGCATCTTTTCATGTGTCTATTGGCCATCTATATGTCTTCTTTGGAGAAATGTCTATTTAGGTCTTCTGTCCATTTTTGGATTGGGTAGTTTGTTTTTTTGTTTTTGAGTTGTATAAGCTGTTTGTAAATATATTTTGGAAATTAAGCCCTTGTTGGTCACATCATTTGCAAATATTTTCTCCCATTCTGTAGGCTGCCTTTTTGTTTTGTTTATGGTTTCCTTTGCTGTTCAAAAGCTTGTAAGTTTGATTAGGTCCCATTTGCTTATTTTTGTTTTTATTTCTATTGCCTTGGGAGACTGACCTAAGAAAACATTGGTATGATTCATGTCAGAGAATGTTTTGCCTGTGATGTCTTCTAGGAGTTTTATGGTGTCATGTCTTAAGTTTAAATGTTTAAGCCATTTTGAGTTTATTTTTGTGTATGGTGTGAGAATGTGTTCTAACTTCATTGATTCACATGCAGCTGTCCAACTTTCCCAACACCACTGTTGAAGAGATTGTCTATTTCCCATTGTATGTCCTTGCCTCCTCTGCCAAAGATTAATTGTTTGGGTTTATATTTGGGCTGCCTATTCTGTTCCATTAATCCATATATCTGTTTTTGTGCCAGTACCACACTGTTATGATTACTGTAGCTTTGTAGTATTGTCTGACATCTGGGAGTTATGCCTCTGCTTTGTTCTTTTTCTTCAGGATTGCTTTGGAAATTCTGGGTATTTTTTGGTTCCATATAAATTTTAGGATTGTTTGTTCTAGTTCTGTGAAAAATGTCATGGGTAATTTGATGGGAATCACATTAAATCTGCAGATTGCTTTGGGTAGTATGGCCATGTTAACAATATTAATTCTTCTAATCCAAGAACGTGAGATATCTTTCCATTTCTTTGAATCACCTTCAGTTTTGTTTATTAGTGTTTTATAGTTCTCAGCATATAAGTCTTTCACCTTGTTGGTCAGGTTTATTTCTACGTATTTTAATTTTGGGGGTGCAATTTTGAAAGTTATTTTTTTTTTTTACATTCCCTTTCTGATATTTCATTGTTAGTGTAAAGAAATACTACTGATTTCTATATGTTAATCTTTTTTCCTGCTACCTTGCTGAATTCATTTATCAGTTCTAGTAGTTTATGTGTAGAGTCTTTAAGGTTTTCTGTATATAGTATCATGTCACCTGCATGTAAAGACAATTTTACCTCTTCCCTTCCAATTTGGATACGTTTTATTTCTTTTTCTTGTCTGATTGCTGTGGCTAGGACTTCCAATACTATGTTGAATAGAAGAGGTAAGAGTGGACATCCTTGTCTTGTTCCAGATTTTAGCAGGAAAAGCTTAGAGCTTTTCACTGTTGAGTATTATATTGGCTGTGGGTTTGTTATAAATAGCTTTTATTATGTTGAGATGTGTGCCTTCCATACCCACTTTGGTAAGAGTTTTTATCATGAATGGATAATGAATTTTGTCAAATGCTTTTATTGCATCTATTTAGATGATCATGTGGTTTTTGTCTTTTCTTTCATTTATGTGGTGTATCACATTGATTGATTTGCATATGTTGAACCATCCATGTGAAATTGAGATGAATCCCACTTGGTCATGGTGTATGATCTTTGTTATGTGTTGTCGGATTCGGTTTGCTAATTTTTTTAAAATTTTTATTTATTTTTTGCGGTATGCGGGCCTCTCACTGTTGTGGCCTCTCCCGTTGCAGAGCACAGGCTCCAGATGCGCAGGCTCAGCAGCCATGGCTCACGGGCCCAGCCACTCTGTGGCATGTGCGATCCTCCTGGACTGGGGCATGAACCCGCGTCCCCTACATCAGCAGGTGGACTCTCAACCACTGCACCACCAGGGAAGACCAGTTTGCTAATATTTTGTTGAGAATTTTTAAATCTTTATTCATCAAAGATATTGGCCAGGGGCTTCCCTGGTGGTGCAGTGGTTGAGCGTCCGCCTGCCGATGCAGGGGATGCGGGTTCGTGCCCCAGTCTGGGAGGATCCCACGTGCTGCGGAGCGGCTGGGCCCGTGAACCATGGCCACTGAGCCTGCAAGTTGGAGCCTGTGCTCCGCGACGGGAGAGGCCACCGCAGTGAGAGGCCCGCGTACCGCAAAAAAAAAAAAAAAAGATATTGGCCTGTAATTCTCCTTTTTGGTGGTGTCTTTACCTGGTTTTGGTAAGGGTGATGGTGGATGTATAGAATGTCTGGGAGTGTTCCTGCCTCTTCAGTCTTTTGGAAGAGTTTGAGAAGGATCAGTATAAATTCTTTGTATGTTTGGTAGAATTCTCCTGTGAGGCCATCTGGTCCTGGTCCTGGGCTTTTGTTTGTAGGGAGTTTTTGGTGTTTTTTTTTGGTTTTGTTTGTTTGCTTTATTATGGATTATATTTAATTCTAATGATTGGTTAATTCAGCTTATCTATTTCTTCTTGATTCAGTTTTGGTGGGCTGCATGTTTCTAGAAACTTGTTTATATCTTCTAGGTTGTCAAATTCATTGGCATATAATTGTTTGTAGTGTTCCCTTGTGGTTTTTTGTATTTCTGCAGTATTGGCTGTCATGTCCCCTTTTTCATTTCTTATTTTGCTTATTTGGGTTCTCTCACCTTTATTCTTGGTGAGCCTGGCCAGAGGATGGTCAATTTTGTTTACCCTTTCAAAGAACGAGCTCCTGGTTTCATTGATTTTTTTCTATTGTTTTTTAATCTCTATTTTATTTATTTCCTCTCTGATCTTTATTATTTCCTTCCTTCTGCTGACTTTAGGTTTGATTTGTTCTTTTTCTAATTCTTTTAAGTGGTAGGTTATGTTGTTTATTTGAAATTTTTCTTATTTTTTTGAGGAAGGCCTATATCACTATGAAATTCCCTCTAAGAACTGCTTTTGCAGCATGCCATAGATTTTTGTATGGTTGTGTTTTCATTGTCATTTGTCTCAAGGTACTTTTAATTTCTTCTTTGATTTCATCATTGACCCATTGATTTTTTAGTAGCATGTTGTTTAGTCTCAATGTAATCATTTTTTTTCTCATTTCTTTTTCTGTGGTTGATTTTTAGTTTTATGTTGTGATCAGAAAAGATGCTTGAGATTATTTCTATACTCTTAAATTTGTTCAGGCTTGGTTTGTGCCCTACTATGTGGTCAATCCTAGAAAATGTTCTATGTGCACTTGAGAAGAATGTGTATTCTGGTTTTTTTGGATGTTATGTCTGAAAATTTCAGTTAAGTCTAGCTGTTCTGTTGTATCATTTAGTATCTCTGTTGCCTTATTGATTTTCTGTCTAGAAGATCTGTCCGTTGATGTGAGTACGTTGTTAAAGGAATACTATTACTGTATTCCTGTCAATTTCTCCCTTTATATCTGGTAGTATTTCTTTTATGTAATTGGGTGCTCCTATATTAGGTGCATATATGTTGATGAGTGTAAAATCCTCTCCTTGATTGATCCTTTTATCATTATACAATGTCCTTCTTTATTTTTCTTTATGGTCTTTGCTTTAAAGTCTATTTTCTCTGTTATGAGTATTGTGACCCCCACTTTCTTATCATTTCCATTTACATGGAATATCTTTTTCCATCCCCTCACTTTTCATCTATGTGTGTCCTTTGCTCTAAAGTGGGTCTCTTATAGGCAGCATATTGTAGGCTCTTGTTTTTTTATCCAATCTGCCACTCTATATCTTTTGATTGGAGCATTTAGTCCATTGTCATTTAAGGTAATTATTGGTAGGTATGTATTTATTGCCATTTTAAACCTTGTTTTCCAGTTGATTCTGTTTCTTCTTTGTTTCTTTTTGTTTTTATTTTTGTGGTTTGATGATTACTTTTTATCTTATGCTTGTGTTTTCTTTTTTGGTTTTTATGAATCTGTTGTATGTTTTTGAATTGTGGTTATCCTGTTTTTCAAGTATGTTAACCCCTTCCTATACCTAATTGCTTTATACTGATAGTCATATAGGCTCAAACACATTCTAAAAAAACCAGAATCTACGTTTTCTTACTCTCCTCCCCCACATTTTATGATTTTGATGTCCTCTTTTACATCTTCATGTTTATCTTTTTGCTGTTCATTGTAGTTATCATTGTTTTCACAAAAATGTTTCATATGTTTTTTTAAAATCTGTATACTTATTTAAGTGATTTACTTCCCAATTGTGTTTTTCTCTTTCCTGTAGATTCTTGCTTCTTTTCTGTTTAAAGAAAACTTTTCAATATTTCTTTTAGGACAGGTTTAGTATTGATGTATTCTTTTAGGTTTTGCTTGTCTGAGAAATTATTTTTCTCCTTCTATTCTACATGATAATCTTGCTAGGTAGAGTATTATAGGTTGTGTATTTTTCCCTTTTAGGATTTTGAATATATCTTGCCACTCCCTTCTGGCCTGCAATATTTCTGTAGAAAAAAAAGCTGATAGCCTTATGGGGGTTCCCTTATAATTAACTTTGTTTTTCTCTTGCTGCCTTTAGAATACTCTCTTTAACTTTTGCAATTTTTATTATAATATGTCTTAGTGTAGGTCTGTTTGGGTTTATCTTGTCTGGGAGCCTCTGTGCTTCCTGTACCTCAATTTCTGTTTCCTTCTTTAGTTTTGGGAAGTTTTCAGCCATAATTTCTTCAAATACATTTCAATCCCCTTTTCTCCTTCTTCCCCTTCTGGGAGCCCTAATATGTGAAAACTGGCACATTTATATTATCCCATAGGTTTCTTTATATTATCCCATAGGTCTCTTATATTGCTTTCATTTTTTTCCATTTGACTTTCTATCTGATGTTCTAATTGGGTGATTTCCTTTATTCTGTCTTCCATATCACTTATTTGTTCTTCTGCAATATTCATTCCGTTATTCTTTGCCTTTAGCTCAGCTTTTGTCTCAGCAAATGAGTTTTCTAATTTTTCTTGGCTCAGCTTGGTAGTTTCTAGTTTCTTTTTATAGTACTCTGCATTTCTGTTGATAGCCTTTCTTAATTCTTTCAGTATTTTCATTATCTCCTTTTTGAAATTGGTATCTTTCATTATTTGTTCTTTCAGGGGAATTCTCTTGGCCATTTAACTGGGAGCAGTTCCTCTGCTTCATTTTACTTGTATTTTTCTTACTCTGTGAGTTTAGGAGAAACAATTGTCTACTGTGGTCTTAGAGGGCTGTATGCATTTTGGAGCTTCCCTGTGTAGCTTGTGTGGGTTTAATATTTTTGGTGTAAGGGCTGTTTTTTAGGAAGGATGCCTGCCATCTCTTTCCTCAGTGTGTGCTAGCTGTTATCCCTTTGATAGGGTGTGTGCAGACTTGGCAGGTGTTCCCTGTTCCTGGGGCTCTAGGTTGTGGTGGCAGCTCTTGTGCCCCCGGAAACTGTGATGGCAGTGGAGGTGGCTTGCAACTGCTCCTGGAACCTGGGAGGGTGGTGGTGGCTGCTTGCATGCGCTCCCACAGCCCACAACAATGACAGCTCGCGACAGCTCCTGGAGCTCCTGTAGGTCATGTCCTGTTGCCTGAGAGCATGTGCAGGGAAAAAAGCTGCAATGGCGGGTCCCTCTTCTTGTCCACCCCCCAAAACAATGATGTCTGACCTCTAAGCTGGGCCAGGGCTTCCTCCACATACACCCTCAGTTGTGGTCACACCAGACTCCTACCAACTTCGGGCTGTTTCCATGCAGCCAACCCCAGTTCTCTCCCCAGGTCTGATCTCTGAAGCCCAAGCTCAGCACCCAGCCCCTGCCCATACCAGTGAACGTGCCTCTCATGCTGGGGAGTGCAGGGCAGTGGCACTGACTGCCTGTGCAGGTTTCTCTCTGTTCTGGCTGCCACAAACCGGTTGCTGTGCTCTCCTCCGAGGCTCCAAATCTCCTCCTCTGTCGTGGCTGATCTCCCTGCTGGTGAGGGCACTTCCCCAAGTGCGGGAACCTTTCCTCTTTCACAGCTCCCTTTCAGTGATGCAGGTTCCATCTCAATTCTTTTCTCTTTCTTTTTTTCATTATTCTTTTGTCCTACCCAATTATGTGGAATTTTTCTTACCCTTTTAGAAATCTGAGGTCTTCTGCCAGCGTTCGGTAGGTATTCTGTGAGAATCATTCCACATGTAGATGTATTTTTGATGTATTTGTGGGAAGATGTAAACTGCACGTCCTACTACTTCACCATCTTCATCTCTTCCCCTCAGTGTTGTATTTAAAAATTATCTCCTAACCCAAGGTCATAAAGCTTTTTTATCATAGTTTTTTCTAGATGGTTGATAATTTTATGGTTTACATTTAAGGACACAACACATTGTAAGTTAATTTTTGCATAATATGTGTAAGATATGAATTGAGGTACATGATTATATATATGGATGTCAAAATTTTCAAGCAGCATTTCTTGAAAAAGACCATTCTTTATCCATTGACTTCCCTTTATTCTTAAAAAAAAAATCATTTGACAGTATGGGTCTGTTTTGGGCTCTCCACTGATTGATGTGTTTATCGTTTGCATAATGCCGTACTGCCTTGGGTTCTGATCTTATCTTTACTATTGCTGATCTTATTGCTTGATTTTAGTTTAGTTTGCTCTTGTTTATCTAATTTCTTACTGTGGAAGCATAAATTACTATTTGACTCTTTATTGTTTTTTCTAATATAGGCATGCAGTGCCAAACATTTTCCTATAAGCGTTACTTTAGCTGCACCCCAGAAAATTTGATATGTTGTATTTTCATTTTCACTCAGTTCAAAATTGAGTGTATATTAATATTTCATCTTTGATGCATGGGTTATTTAGAAGGGTGCTGTTTAACTTCCAAGTATTCATGGGATTTTTCCAAATAGCTTTTTGTAATTGATAATTAGTCTAATTATATTATTGAAAACACATTTTGTATTCTTTCTATTCTCTTAAACTTGTGTAAATTTGTCTTATGGTCCCGAATATAATCTACTTTGGTAACTGTTTCATGTGTATTTGAAAGAATATGTATTTGCTGTTGTTGGGTAAAATGTTCTTTCAGTGTCAATTAGGTCAACTTAGTAGATAAAAAAAGTTTAGTGGTTGCCCCATGGTCTACAATATACATCTTTAATTAATCATTCTACCCTCAAATAATATACCACTTCACATATAGTGTAAGGAATTTATAACAGTAAATTCCGAATTCCTTCCTCCCATCCTTTGTATTATGATTGGTATACATTTTATTCTTTTTTGAAATATTTATTTATTTATTTATTTATTTATGGCTGTGTGGGGTCTTCGTTGCGTGCGGGCTTTCTCTAGTTGTGGCGAGCAGGGGCTACTCTTCATTGCGGTGTGTGGGCTTCTCATTGCGGTGGCTTCTCTTGTTGTAGAGCATGGGCTCTAGGCACGCAGACTTCAATAGTTGTGGTGTGCGGGCTCAGTAGTTGTGGCTCACGGGATCTAGAGTGCAGGCTCAGTACTTGTAGCGTGCAGGCTTACTTGCTCTGCGGCATGTGGGATCTTCCCAGACTAGGGCTCAAACCAGTGTCCCCTGCATTGGCAGGTGGATTCTTAACCACTGCACCACCAGAGAAGTCTGACATTTTATTCTTACACATACTATAGACATACAACTCTTTCATACTATTTTTAATCACACAGTTATGTTTTAGAGCAATTAAGAATAAGAAAAAATAAAGTAAAATTTATTTTATTTTCATTTATTCCAGTGTTTTTTCTTCTACTGTGCAGATGCATATCTTGCTGTCTGGTGTCATAGTCCTTCGGCCTAAAGAGCCTCCTTTAACATTTCTTTTAGTGTAGATGTGATGGAAATGCATCCTTTCCAGTTTTGTTTATCTGCAAAAGTCTTTATTTGTCCTTTGCTTTTTTGAAAGACATTTTTACTAATTACAGTGAGGTGGGTATAACTTTCCTTTTGCTCGGCTTTTAGTGTAGGTGTTTGAATTAATGTAGTCAGTGCTTGGGCAGGGTTTGAGATTTGTTGTTGCTGTAGTTACCCACAGTGCACCACAGGCTTCAGATTCCTCCAGCAGTACCTTTAGGGTGGGGGGCCCAGTTTGCTTGAGGGTTGTTTAGGGTGGAGACCCATTTATCATTTCTCAGTGTCAGCTGCACCTTCAGCTTTCAGTGTGAATTTTGCCTGTTTGAAATTTGCCTCTTGCTTTTGTCCCAGGAGGCCCAACCATTACTTGTAATTTGCACTTGTTATCCTAGTCGCACATGGCATGGTGGCGAGTGTTTTCTGATAGTCTGATTATGTCTTAATCCTGGCCATCCCAGTACCTGAATAATGGAATTATGGCCTTTACAGTTGCTCTTGACCCGCTTTAACTGTAGTTTTAGGCACAGGATAATTTCCTGCACCTTAAGTGTCACTGGTTTTCTGTTTCTTTCTCCCTTTTGCAGTTGTTTTTTCCCAGTACTTAAAGTTGACAGTTTTTGTTGTCTTTCCTCCTACAAATGAAAGATTTTGTTCCTCTTTGGAACAAAATCTGTTTATAATATTCTAAAGCTAATGATATCCTGTTATGGTTTCCCAGTCTGCAGCTTTTGTTCACTCCCCAGGGTCTTCAAGGAGCTGCCTTTTGCATTCTGTGCAGGATTTATAGCTGTTTCTTTGGGGGCTGGGGGAGCCCCCATTACAATCTTATTCCTACATTGCCCCCTCGCATATATTTTTCTACATGTTTTTGCTGCTCTTGTCAATCTGATCACGTCTCTCAGGAATTATTTATAATTTCTAGAGCCACAATTTCAGCATTTTTTATTTACCTTAAATATGGATATAAATACAAACACAGAAACAAATACAAACACAAATGTGTAATTATAACTGAATGTATTACAACAAATTTAAAAGTAATAGCTCATTAAATATAAGTACCTATTTCCTGTAGGAGCTGAAGTATCACTCTATTTAATATACCTTGATCCAGTCTTTCTCAATCCTTTTCCTAAACAAGTTCCTCATTTAAAATTGAAAATGACCTTACATCTTGTTCTATAATCTAGGAAGATGTTTACAATTTATTGCCCATTTCCCCAAAGCCTTGTAATCTCTCCAAACAGCTTTTAATTTCCAGGAAAGATTCCTAGATGTAAAATGCCATTTTATGAATAATTCCTCTATTCCCCTTTTGGGCAAGCTGCTACTTATCTGGCAAGATTTAAAAGCTATTTTCAGAAAGACTTCCAAGGGACTGGTAATTAGCTTCTTTTAACTTTCAAAAACATTCTATTTGGATTTTGTTCCATATTAAGAATATTTTATAAGATATTTCAGAGGACATTTATTCCTCTTTTTAAATGGACTAAAGGGAATATGATACAATATCTATGAATGAGTGTAATTAAACTCTTTGCACTCAGATTGTATATTCAGAAACCTTTAAGATAACCATGACACATGACTATATTTAATAATCATGCTAATTATTATAAATTAAATTCTCTAGGATGTTAATATTGAAGGTACAATGTTAGATGTTTCTAAACAACCAGCTATTCACTTTTAAACAAAGTTTATTTTTATTCTGTCTTAATGCTAAAATATCCTTGTTTACATATCTTAAATATTTTAATAATTCATTTTACTAGTACTATAAAAATTAGTGATATTAATCCTCAGAGTCCACTTGAAGCTATACCATCCTTGTATGCCATTCATATAGCCCTGCTCCTGTTATAATGCCTTATCTGTACATGAAATAGTGAATGATCAATTGCTGGTAGGGTGTAGCAATACATCATAAAGTTGCACTGGCTCCATACTCAGAAAAAAGGCAAAAAAAAA
Source organism: Lagenorhynchus albirostris (assembly GCF_949774975.1). Lineage (NCBI taxonomy): Eukaryota > Metazoa > Chordata > Mammalia > Artiodactyla > Delphinidae > Lagenorhynchus > Lagenorhynchus albirostris. The sequence goes on along the minus strand of NC_083095.1, from coordinate 53,693,265 downwards.
ATGAATCATTCAGACTTACCTCACCTTATGTAGAGCAGATTATCTATTATGTGTCTCCTCAAACACAGATAAATGCTCTGCTTATTGGTGATCCAAACCCAATGGATGAATTTTTACTAATTAATTCCAATGATACCTTGAAGATATCTCTCTGGATGAATTATGATGGGAAGTATTATAAATGGTAATACATTTTAACATATTTAAGCTTAACATTATCTGGCTTCTGTTAGAGATAATGTTTAAAGGACTTATGGTCTTGCATAAATTTTCTGCTGATGCTTCACATGGTTTTCAAATATTTGGAAGAAACCAGTTAGACTTAAGGTTATTAGGTAGTCTTTAATATCTACTGTATTATTGACAGGTATTGAACTGGATTGCATAGATAATAAAACCACACTTCTATTATAATGACATAAAAATGAAAAGAACCAAACAATTGACTCAAGTAGCCATGGGGTAGACAGCACTGTATGACAGTCCTTTGTGTGCTCATTGATATGATCTACCTTATCTTAAAATTTAAAAATAATGTAGTTAAATTGTATGTATTTAAACATACCTTTGAATAAAATAACATTTTCTATGTAAAATACTTAAAAAAAGTAAAGATAATGGCACTGCATTTTGAAACTAATACAGTGCAGCCCAAATATTATTCATAGGAAGTTTCTTGCTTTTAAAATTGTTTTAATAAAAGATGAGATTATTAAAATAACTATTCAAAGCTTTAAAAAAGATTAAACCTTATAAAAACTTAAGGAATTGGATAAAATTTAAAGTTACACATTGATTAGAAAAGAAAAAGCAGAATAGAGGAATGACTAATAACTGGTCTATTGAATGAATAATTAAAAGAATAAAAAGAATAAAGCCAGCACATCTCTGGAAAATTTGACCATAGGAGATAAAACACACAAAAAGGAAAAGAAAAAGAACAACCAAGATTGGAAATGAGGAAAAATCCTGCCAAAATTTTTAAAGGAAATTGTAAGTTTTTATAAAAATAGGATATAAAGTTATATGTACACATATATTGAAACATTCAGCTATTCTCACCTCTAATAAACTTATATAGCTTGGAGCTTGATAGTCTATGGTTTATGCGCTAGAGATATACCAGTGAAGTTTACCTCCTGCTGACCTCTCCAGGTGCCAATGGAAATACACTACTTGCATAGTGCTCTGATGGCTTTGGCAGGTGAGAGAGAGAATAATTGCATCCATCTTCTGCCTTTTGTTAGAGATACTGTTTAGGGGTCTAAGGTATTACAGAATTTAAGTAATTCAGCTTCTTAAATTTATCCATATGCCTCTTTTTTGCCCCAGTGTACATCATACCACCAAATGGTTAGAAAAGGATACTTCAGTACAGCCTCAATATTGCACCTCAGACCACCATTCCCTCCCTCACCTCTGGCATGTGGTGTTTTTTTGCCAGTCGGCTTCCTCATAATGATTTTTTTTCTTAATCTGCTCATTAATCCCCCATGAGATCTAACTCCTCCACATCAACATACACATTCCTTAATGTGCCATAAGCCCAATTAATGATAAAAATAGTTTGTTTCCTTGTTTGTTGATTGGTTGGTTGGTTATTATTATTTCTAAAATTAAAGCATTTCTTGGAAGGATAAAATGAAATTGTCGTTGTTGTCCTGTTGATATCCATATGTTGAAGTCTTGATATTCCACAAAAGAAATAGAAGTGATAGATACACAGTAATATAGCAGTTGCCGTGGCACCGCAGTTTCTTACACAATATAGTTCATGAAACAATATATACAGGGGAACTTGGGCATGTTGTTCTGTATAAAATATATATGGAAGTCTAGCTTCCCCATTAACAGACCCCAATTCTTTTGGCTGGCAATAATTTTAGGATCTCAGTTGATCATGGGTCTCTCTAAAACCAGAAGTTATTTTCTTTTTTTTTTTTTGCGGTATGCGGGCCTCTCACTGTTGTGGCCTCTCCCGTTGCAGAGCACAGGCTCCGGACACGCAAGCTCAGAGGCCATGGCTCGCGCGCCTAGCCGCTCCGCAGCATGTGGGATCCTCCCTGACCAGGGCACAAACCCGCGTCCCCTGCATCAGCAGGCGGACTCTCAACCACTGTGCCACCAGGGAAGCCCAGAAGTTATTTTCATTGCATGTTCTGCTAGTGTAGATTTGGCCTATTTTTCACTTCTGAGTGATTGATTCTGGTGACAATGAGTTGCCTTTTCATTGCAGCAAAAGAGAACGATTTCAAATCATTGTGTGTAATCAGTCCAAGGGAGAGAAGCCAACCAAGCCTCTAACTTGAAGATATTTCCTGTTTCAGTTTTCATTTTATCTCTCTGATTCATCTTTTAATCACAGCAATGCTATTGTCTGATGGAAATGCAATGTTGGAAATTTAAACATGGTATAATTTAGTATATGTCGCTGAACCTCAGAAGAGAAAAATCTCTTTCCTTTCTCAGGCACCCAGTTACTTTTTAAAAAAATGACTACTTATGAGTTGAAATATCATTACTACAAAAAAAGAATGTGTAAGGTCACTCCAAAATGCACAGATATTCTTACCAGCTTTTCAAAGTAATTTCAAATGTGGTACATTTTTAGTTCTGTACTGATATTTGTTTTCCAAAGATGATTATTTGGATACAAATATAAACATGTTTGTATGTATCTTCATAATATTTAACGATATGTCTGCATGAAATAGATACATATAGAGACATACAGCAATATTAAAGCAAATTAAAGATGTACAGTAATATAAGCTTCCTTAGAATGGTTTATCTAGTATTTTTTTTTACTTAAATAATTGCTTAATGAAGAGAAAAAAAGGAAGAGATCCATTTGAAAGCAAAAAACTGACAAGTCTAAACTTTAATCTTCATAAATATCAATAAAAAATTCCCTGAGCTCATTGTTTCTGAAGCTTGTCTACACATTAGAATCAACTGGGGATCTTTTAAAACTTCAAAGCCCAGGACACATCCCATCCAAATTAGATCATAAGGACATTCTTATAGAGTATCTTCTAAAAGGATTAGAGCTTTGCCTTTCACATTTAGGTTTTTAATTTCCCTAAGAAAAGTTGGAGTTCTAATTAACTTTTGGGACAACATCAGCATTCATTGAACCCATTTCTTGTTTTTGAGTTTCATTTCTTGAGTGCTTCTAACTGTATATAAGGACTGATACTTTAGGAACTTTATTCTTTATTAAAAGTCTGTCAGAGGAAAAAAGGAGTATTTTTAATAAACAAAACTCACTCTATCTGCAGTTACCATATGATACGTGGAACCCTTTTATAAAGTAAAGTTACATAACAGGATCTCAGTGATCTTATTTTGAAAGACCTGGCTATTTTATCATAGTGGGGATTGTCATTACTCATCAATTATTATCAATGATGCTTTAAAAAAGACTGAAATAATAAGAAAGTAGAAGATTAATGGATTTTTTTCTATAAGGCTCATGCTGAAATGAAAACAAACAAACCTTCGTCATTGAATCACTCTTATTTTTCTTATTGCCTTATCCAAAATATTGTAGCCATTTCTCAAAAAGTAAAGAAGATGATTCGAAACATCATCTCTGTAGTATTGTCTTACCTTTCTTGAACACAGTTGAGAATTTTCTGCTTATAATGGTGAAGAGAAGAAAATTTATGAAAGAAGAGTTTTCACAAATATGATATGAATCAGGAGATAAATCAGGTGGTGAGACAGCACCACAGTGAACCCTAGACTCTTAATAATGATGATGAAATAGATTTTATAAGCACAGTCTCAGCTATGAGTCTTCAGATTATGATGTCTGAGATGAACTTTCTCAAATTCAAGAATCAACAAGTGAACAATATATTTCTAAGGATAAATGGAAAATATGATATTCTCATTCAGTTAGTCATTCAGCTGGAATGACATCGTCGCACAAAATTTTGCAACAAGAATCCGGACATTTTTAGGATGGACCTAGAGGATATTATGCTAAGTGAAATAAGTCAGACAAGGAAAGGCAAATACTGTATGATTTCACTTATATGTAGAATTTATAAAACAAAACAAATGAACAAACAAAACAGAAACAGACTCATAGATACAGAAAACAAACTGTTGGTTGCCAGAGGAAAGGGAGATGGGAGGGTTAGGCAAACAGGTGAAGGGGATTAAGAGGTACAAACTTCCAGTTATAAAGTAAGTCATAAGGATGTAATTATTACAGCATAGGGAATATAGACAGTAATATTACAACAACTTTGTATAGTGACAGGTGGTTACTAGACTTATTGTGGTGATCAATTCATAATGTATATATATGTCAAATCACTCTGTTGTACACCTAAAATCAATATAATGTATTCAACTATATTTCAATTAAAAAAGAATCTGAAATTTTTTTTGAAAGGATGTGTGACAGTATTCTTTCATCTTTTATTATGTTTATTTACCAAAATGTTCCTGATATGCTCATAAGTGGACAAATGCTAAGAGTAAGATTGAAAAAAGACATTGGAAGGAAATAGATGGTGTAGACATGAAACAAAATCCACTGGTTTCATCAATCTAGTTCGTATTTATAAACCTAAAACTGAGACTACTTTCCAATTTTGGAGCAGAAGAAAAGCACTGTGAGCTGTCAAAGTTTCAAAAAACTTTTTCATTGTGTATTGATTATATAAGTGCTAAAAGAAGAACAAGAAGTAATGACGAATTTGAAATTATTAGAGATGTATTTGCAATCTGGAACCAATATTTATAAGCTGGATATGTTCATCATTCATACATTGCAATAATGAAAAGTTGGTTTTATTCAGAAGATATTGTCCATTTTAGGTATATATCTTCAAAAATAGGAAAATATAGAATAAAATTTGGACTAGCCATGTTTAAATTCTCATTTAAATTTCTAATAAAATAGCCTCTAAATATCCCTTTATTCTTAGTTCTAAAATTATCCATGACATAAAAATCTAAAAAATTAAGATCTCTTTGGAACAAGATATTATATGGTGATGACTGTTTTTTTGTTTTGTTGGGTTTTTTTTTGGCATACTGAATTTTTTTCCACAGTTGACACACTATTTTCCTAACACAACTGATTAAAAAAACCATGCTTCCCACTGTCCTTCAGTGTCACCACTGCCATATATCTGCATTGTGGACATTATGTCTGTTTCTGGGACCTCTATTCTATTTATTTATTATAAATTTATTTATTTATTTTTGGCTGTGTTGGGTCTTTGTTGCTGCGCATGGGCTTTCTCTAGTTGCGGCGAGGGGGGCTACTCTTTGTTGCAGTGCGCAGGCTTCTCATTCTGGTGGCTTCTCTTGTTGCGGAGCACAGGCTCTAGGCGCACGGGCTTCAGTAGTTGTGGCCCACGGGCTCAGTAGTTGTGACTCACAGGCTCTAGAGCGCAGGCTCAGTAGTTGTGGCACATGGGGTTAGTTGTTCCACAGCATGTGGGATCTTCCCGGACCAGGGCTTGAACCCGTGTCCCCTGAGTTGGCAGGTAGATTCTTAACCACTGCGCCACCAGGGAAGTCCCTCTATTCTATTTAATTGGTCTGACTTCTATGCTGCCGTAAAATCTCACTGTCTTAATTACTTTGCTTTATAGGAAATCTTGATATTTGGAAAACCAGTCCTCCCTCCATCTTCTTCCTCAGCAGTAACTTATTTATTTTTAGTCCTTTGAGAAATTAAATACATTTTAGAATCTGCTTATATTTCATCAAACATAGAATTTTAATGATAACTGCATTGAATTAATAAATCACTTTGGGTAGCTTGACATCTTTATACTATTGAGTCTTTAAATCTACATACCTATTATTCTATCTGACCAGTCGTATTACTTTTCTGGAACTACCTTCCATCCATCCTTGTAATCACTCTGAAAAAACTATAGCCTATTTAGCAAAAGTTAGTAGTCCAGAGATAGGTTTTTGATAAAAGGTAAGAAAAGAGATCTATCCTCTAAGAATTTTGGAATTGGGATAGAGACAGATATCTTAAACTCAGTTGTTTTCTGAAGAGTAGAGGGATTTGCCTAAAAAGCAGAGGAACTGGTCTGCAGCATGAGAAAAAAACTGAAGGAAGTTACAGAAGGAAAGAATGTGAAAACAAAGAGAGACTGAGGACAGTCAACCCGCACATTTCAATTTGTTCATGAGATACAGCTGCATTTTTGTCCTTCTATTCTGTGAAATACATATGCTTATTAATAAAATTTTCTCTTTTCTGAAGCCAAATTAAGTTCAGCTTTTGTTTGCTGTTGAAACATTCATAATTATCACAGTTCTTTCTTATAGGCTATTTATCAATAATGATTATTTTTTAGGCATTACTTTTCCTTCAGATTCATAATTCATAGTCAATTTAGAAATTATAGATTTAAGGACAATTTCATCATACTTTATAGAAAAGTTCTTAAGTGTGCTTATGAATGATTGGTAATAAAGTCATACAACATGACTTAGGAATTCTGGTAAAAATGATGGGAAGGGTTTGAAATTGTTAATTTGAAATAGCCTTGATTTTTGGAAAATATTTGTCTTTGAAAAGGACATCAAAAAATCTATGTCAAAAACTGATAATAGATTTTCCATTTATTGATGTTTCTTACTTTTTAAGAATAAAGGCCTAATCTAATTATTTCTGACTGGTAATCATATACTGCTACTTTGGGTTAATAATACTTTTACAAAATGAAATCTAGGTTTTAGTGTCTAATTATTATACCAACATTCATGGACAAAGTTGAAATAAATTTTGGTTAGAACACTGAAAACTTTTTTTTTTTTGACACTGTTTTATTTTATTCAATAGCAGTCTGCTCACACATGGTCCAAGAACTCCCAAATAATAAGGCAAAGATTGGTCTTCAAACATCATAGCCAGTGATGCCATGCTTGCCTATGATCTCGTCAACATAAAGCCACATCCACACCTCAGTGGCCACCAAACCATTCAGTAGAGCTTCCTTAACTGTGAGCTGTTTGAAGCTACCAGTTTGAGCACTATTGATAATGTTTTTCAAGCTCTGAATAGCTGTAGGGATCTCAGCAGGGGTTGGAGGAACCACTTAACCTTAGCACAGTGCCAAAATGTGGCCAGTCGAGGCTTCGAGTAAGTCACGGCAGCGTTGACCAGCACCGGGGCCTTCTCCATGAGGTTACAGACAAACTGGGCCATGGTTCTAGGACGGAAAGCCTGTCACCCCAAGTGGCCGACTTGAAAACTTTTAATTCTGAGCCAACATATGGATTTTTTAAGGAATATAAATGAGCTCTGTACAAATACATAAATTATGCTTATCTTCTGTTTACAGGAATAATAAATACAAATGCACTTAAAGCTGCCTTATAGTGAAATTCACAGCTTATAATATGGAATTAAGTATTGGTGAAACTTTAAACAGTGGAAAGCTGAGCGTTATTGAAGTAGACTTCTGGAAATGTTAGCTTTTTTTTTTTAAACAAAATTCACATTTTATTTAGGTGGAAATAAACTATACAAAATTGATTTTCTTCACCAAAAATAACAACATTATTTTCTGTATTATTCCTTATAAGTGTTTCATAAAGGCAAACGTATAAATAATCCTATATGCAAATATCCCAGCTCAAAATACCCCCCTAACTGAAATGATCACTTGAGTATGAAAGACTTTGAACAATGTTAGAAAAGCTACTTAGCAGGATATTGCAATAGACCAATGAGAGTTAATGGATCCTTGTGTTACTTATATATCTATTGGAGCAACAGAAATAATGAGTGGATGGATAAAGAATATATATTTGAGGTAGAACTACATAGGACTTGCTGATGAATTTGATGTCACGGTTTAGAGAGGAAATAATGATTACTCCTAGGTTTTTGGCTGAGCATTTGGTGTGTACAGTGGTAGCATTTCCTGACACAGAGAACATTGGAATAGAAATAGGCTTTCATGGGAGTGAAACCGTGCAACTCAGATTGGACTTGAACCCACGTGCCAGTACTCGAACCCAGCCTAAACCCAGATTGGGACTTGAACCACTTTTAATTAAGATCACACACCTTGTCTCAGGACTTAATGAAACTCAGGTTCTTTATGTCTCATCACAGAAAGAATTCACTGAGAGACAAAATGATAGCTAAGTGGATTTATTTAGAGAAATACACATTCCATAGACAAGAATGCAGTCCATCTCAAAAGTCAAGAACAGCCTTGGGAGAAACACAGTCCACAGACAGAGTGTGGGCCATCTCAGAAGGCAAGAGGCCCTGAAATATGGCATGGTTAGTTTTTATGGGCTGGGTAATTTCATAGGCTAATGAGTGGGAGGATTATTCCAACTATTTCAGGGAAGAGGTGGGAATTTCCAGGAATTGGACCACCGCCCACTTTTTGGTCTTTTATGGTTGGCCTTGGAACTGTCATGGCCCTGGTGGGTGTGTCATTTAGCATGCTAATGTATTACAATGAGAATATAATGAGGTTCAAGGTCTACAGGAAGTTAGATCTTCTGCCATCTTGGACCTAATACCAGTTTTTGTCATGTCCTGTGGCTATGTCATTCTTTAAAGGTTTTGCCCTACACCCTTCCCTCCTGCTTCAGGAGTAGTACTGTTGGGGAAGCGACTTACTACTAGACTGTTAAATATTAATATGTGTGTGTGTGTGTGTGTGTGTGTGTGAGAGAGAGAGAGACAGAGACAGAGAGAGAGAAGGAGTTTGGTTGACTGATTCAGGGGAGAATCAAAGTTAGAAAGGAGGATAAATGGAGGCAGTTGACCAAGATGGCCTTAAAATTTCTCTCAGGTTGACTAAACTTTAGTCAGGCTTCTGACTCTTAAGCTCCTGATCTCCCTTTTCCTAGAGCATTTACTTTAGAACACTTGTAAATTCCCCTTAAGATATAAATCTTTTTAAAAGCCTTTTGCCAGTTTTATAACCCATGAATGACTTTCTCAAGGACCTGAGGGCCATCCCTTTGAAATGTAATCATCAAGGAAGGTAAAGTCCTTATCTCTCAGTTTCTAGAGGAAAGCAGGAACCTAACTTCAAATGGGCTCTAAATAGCAAACACAAATAGCCTAATAAGAGTTACACATTTGCAAACTCAGACATAACTCACTATACTCAACATCTCCCATTGATTAACCTTCCCTGTAACTTCTCTTAAATTAATGGAACATGACATTTGGGTCCTTGCTACTGTGATCTGAGGACCAGCAACAGCAGCCTTCCTGGGTGCTGGTTGGAAATGAAGAGTTCAAATCCCATCCCAGGTCTACTAAATCATAATCTGCATTTTTAGTTAGATCCTCAGGGGATTCATATACACACTAAAGTTTGAGAAACACTGCATTAGGTTACCTAGGGAGGGAAACTAGACTTCAAAGGCAGTGGGGGTGGGTAATGAAGAATGAAACAGTGGACTGGTTGTGTAAAGTTGAAATATTACTAGAGTGTGGGCTGCAGAATAAATTAGATGGAAGGATGGGCTAGCCTGGCCAAAGAGAGGGATGTGAATATAAGGTGAGTTAGTGAGGTTGTTGATAATAGCATGGTCAAATGTACAATCACAGTAGGGTTGGCTGGCAGTAATCTGGGGGCTAGATTTGTCTGTGAGAGGTCTTTAAAGGTTATGGCTGTCTAAGTAAGTATGTTGGGCAATGGCATGAGTATCAAATATTTTGTGTTTTTAAAAGTCAAGAGAAGGAAGCATGGTTTAGAAGTATCAATAACACCCTTGTGTTATCTTCCAGTTGTGAGGTACATATGAAAGGGAAATAAAAAAGTAGCCTTGTCCTGAGTGGGCTAGGTGGAGGCTGTGATCTCAGGAAAGAGCCAGGATTTAGATGAGACAGGAGTTGGCAAACTTTCTGTACAGGTCCACCTAGCAAATATTTTAGGCTTTGTAGGCCACCTGGTCTCTGCCACAACTACTCAGCTCTGCTCTTATAGTGGGAAAGCAGCCATAGACCTTATGTAAGTGAATGAGTGATTCATTAAAACTTTATTTACAAAAAATAGGCATCAGGCAGAATTTGACCTGGCTGTAATTTGCAGAGTCCCGAGTTAAGGTATCAAGGTAAAGAAAGTGATGATGATGATAGTATGGGGATATTTAATCCTGGATTTCAGAGGAATCTAGAAAACACTGGGATGCTGAAGAGCTGTGGTAGATTTGTGTCAGGTTAGGAGATATATAAAGCAGTATGGTACAAAGTGTGAGTGAGCTGGGATTTCTGCTGGTAATGTAAATAAAAAGCAACATGAGGCATGGAAAACTAGTCCTGATATTCTTTAAAAATTTTAAATTAACCACATATTTCACAATATTTTATACATACACAATAATATATTATAAACTATATAGAAGCTATATAAAACAAGATGAAACTCATGTGTCCAGGTTAAGGGACAGGATGTTAGGAATATTTTGAAGCCCCTGTGCATCCCCTCATATTCTTATTCATCTCCTCTTTCCAAAGGCGAGCTCTGCTCTAAATTTTGTGTTTATCCTTTCCCAGTTTTTCTGTACCTGGAACTCGGTTAAAGGACAAATCTAGAATTTAGAAGACTGAATAGAGACCTCTGGAGAGATTGAGAAATTTCTCTCCCAGAGGTGTGTATTTACATTACAAAGGCAGATAAAATCTGATGTCAGTCATTCATTTACATTCCAAAGGGTTAAAAATTGGGAAACTTCCTCTTCACTTCCCAGAGAAGATTTGTTTATCCCAGGAAGATAAAGTTTATTTCTCTCTCTCTGGAGGAGAGGGAGGCAGCTGGGCAGTGTGTAATCCCTATTTGCTCCCAGAATTATAATTTTGGGGTTTTTCTCCTTTGGGGCAAGAAACCTCCTTTGTGCACTTGCAGGCCCAACCATATGGCTCGCATTGCATCACCTGGAAGGGGGAAAATGAGGTATGGGGAACAGATGTGCTTACTGTCGTATTAATAATCTTCCCTGATCCAGAAACCTCGTGTTTGTTTTCAGGACAAAGTAAACGAATATAGATATCAAACACCTGCCATCATCAACAGCAAATACATATTCTTGTCAAGTGTGCCCTGGGTTCTGAGGGTTTAGAAGTCCTATTTCTCCAAGGTATACAACAGGTTCACCATGGACACAGCAAGAGCTTTATTGAATTATAAGCTGTGTCATCTGCCTGGAACTTTGGGCTTCCCCTGTTCAGGGGCTAGCAGATGAGAAGATTCATCACAGGGGCAATCGACTTGCTTTATCAGAAGGTAGGGCTGCTGTTACACAATAGGGACAGGGAAGAATATGTTCATGTACTTGGGCACTGCTTGATAATTCCTTATACAATTTTAATGGTCAGTGGACAGGTGTAACAGCCACAACCTGAGAACATAATGTCCAAGGCTCAGACCCCTCAAGGACGAGGGACTATGTCACACTACCCAGTAAGAAGTGCTAGTCTAGGAGAGAAGAATCTACAATGGGTGGTAGAAGACAGAGATGATGTCAGTTATAATCCTGACAGCAGCTGCAGTGGTGATGACTGTCATTTGTCCCAGTGACCGTCCTTTTATAAGTTTCCACTAGGAAAAGAAGCCTGTAATCCTCTATGAGCCACTCCCAGAATTTATAAGGATATTCAAGAAGCACAAGGAGTAGACTTTAGTGGACTCTATGCTGCACTGCCAAGATCCTTCTTTAAGATTGAAGGACTTATTCGCTCAGCCTCTGGGGGCACTTCTGTCAGACAGCCCTCAGTTGTCATCTCGCCCAAAGTCATATTCCCATCTTGGGGCAGCCCACATCCAGTGACTGTTCAGTGCAGGAGTATAAAGGCCTGCTCCTACTGGCCACCTTCTCCCTCTGCCCCTCCTCCTTTCTTCCGTTTCCACAGCTGTTGATTCCAAGAGTAGCCTCTTATCACTCCCCACATGCTAATTTCAGTCACTTGGTCTGCTTTGTTGGGAACCCCAGCAATAACACATAGCAGTTAATGAATTATTTTTAAAATATGTGTCTGAATGATGTGTTACTTTGAGGGATAAATATTGAAAGGGTCAGTTTATAGAAGTTAAAAAGAAATATTCTTAAAGTTAGAGTTAAGGGGAAAATACAAAACCTGCTGGCAACATTGACTGGAGCTTAAGCACCTGATACAGCACCTTCCCTCCAGGAGGAATGAAAATTCACAGAGTATGGGACTTTTGCTTCTCAACTGTGTGGCAATAACGGTAGCAGTGACTTTACCCAGGAGCTTGTTAGGCTATCAGGTTCCACCCCAGAGCTACTGAATCAGAGTTTGCATTTTACAAGATCCCAAGGTAATTCCTATCCAGTGATTTAGACCAATGATTCTCAACCCTGACTGCAAAACAGAATCACCTATGAGCTTTGAAACAAATGCTTATGCCTATGCCTCATTCTAAATAAATTCCATTAGAATCTCTGGGATATGGTGTCCAAGCATTAGTATATTATAAAAGTTCCCAAGGCCTTTTATAATGCATAGCCAGATTTAGTACTCATTGATACAAAGGGTCTTTAAGATTTCTTTTCCCCTTTAATGTCTTAGGTTAGTTACAAATGCCTATGAAATCCCTTTGGATTCCCATCACTAAGTCTCCATTTTTCTCTTAGAATTTTTAAGCTGTTTATCTCATTTCCATTCTTCCAACCTCAGAAAATCAAAATCTGAAACTGTATACTGATCAGTTTGTTTATTGTCTGATTCTAGCCTCTAGAAATTGCAGCTTTCTATCCTTTCTTCTCAATGGACTATGAATAAGGTGAAACTAATAAATGGCCATAAAGCTTATCTTCCAGGTACAAAATCAGTGCTCATACTCACTCCTTTCACAATGCTGTTTCAGTTTGGTTAGAAGGATTTTTAATTTCAATGTATTTTTTGGGTCAGTCAATGAAGTTTGGCCCCAAGACAAATCATTCAATCTTTTGTTCCTTCCCAGTGCTTTGAGACATAGGACCAAAGAAAGGGATGAAAGTAGATAAATAGCGACAATGGTATGCAATTCCCAGACCACTGATTCTTGCTAAAGCAAACAAGTACAGAAGACAAGTGGGAAAAAAAAGCCCATCACTTCATTCTACATAAAATAGGAGATAATTCAAATAGATTGAATTATGTAGACCTGAATAAAATAACATTATTTTAATAATAAAACACACGTATTACATAGCAATTTTAAATATGCTTGGTGTGTAGGTCTTTTTCCACATGTTCTAGAAACCTTTCATTGACTAAAATAAACCAGTGAAATATAGGAAAAGGACATAATAGTTTAATATTTCGAAGTTATTTAATGATAAATGAAGAAAGTCTATCAGTATGTCTAAATAGAAGTTTATTTGCATGAATATTCCTTGTACACTAAAGCCCATGTGAAAACAAATATATATTTAAAACATACGTTAGATCTAGGAATATTTTATCGCTGTCAAGGTGAGAGAACAGAAGAAGAAAATTTTGCTTATGTAAGTGGAAAATTTATCAAACTGCTATTAAAATTTGGAATTTGGCAGTTTTGTCATTATTATTATTATTTTTTGAATTATTTTTAAAATAAATTTATTTATTTATTTTTGGCTGTGTTGGGTGTTGGTTGCTGCACACGGGGCTTTCTCTAGTTGCGGTGAGCGGGGGCTACTCTTCGTTGCGGTGCATGGGCTTCTCACTGCGGTGGCTTCTCTCGTTGTGGAGCACAGGCTCTAGGCACGCGGGCTCAGTAGTTGTGGTGCACGGTCTTAGTTGCTCCATGGCATGTGGGATCTTCCCGGACCAGGGCTCGAACCCGTGTCCCCTGCACTGGCAGGCGGATTCTCAACCACTGCACCACCAGGGAAGCCCCTGTCATTATTATTTTTTACTTAGGAAATAATTTTTTTTTTTTCCTGAAGAGAGAATACATTAAGATTCTCATATGGGAGAGAATCAACCAAAGGTCAAGAAAAGAAACTTCTTCACAAATTATAACATGTGTGGTAACTTACTTAAACATTTAGTGACTTCAGGTAACTATGCATATGCAACCAGATGTTAACACTGGACCTGATGTTACTGTCGGTTGCCTTTATACATGAGTGATCAAATCCTGTGCTTGAGATGGTGAAAGGGAAACCTGCAGGAATGGCCACTGCACATTCACATGGAATTCTGCATTCTTTGGCTTTTTATACAAACTCTTTTAAAGATCATGATATCTCAACATGTATTCAGGACTATTTCCACTTTTAAGGAGTGGTAGATTATCACTCATCTTTTTAGACCTTCAATTGGCTAAAAAATACTGACTGGCTTTATTATATATTTTCTTTCTTTCATTTCCCTCTCCTCCCCAATTTAGATAATTCCTTCCATTGGCCTTAGCCATCTAAAATTTCTCATAATTTTACATTCATATACAGGTATCCTGCAGGCAGTTATTTCCTTAGTGTGTTTGTGTTTTCCCCTATCTTACAGTTAGTTGCCTTGACGAAAAGAAATGAGAGACCTAGAGATAATTTTTTTGAAATCGTTTGAAAATAATTTTGAGCTGGAATACTTTATATCTTGTTTTCAAATTCTAGCAAAATGATACTGTCATTTTTCTGACTATATACATGCCTAAGGAGGAAGATTCAGAGCTTATTGTAAGAGTCACACTGGTCTTGTAGCAGCATAGACATGTTAACTTTGAAGACTTGAAATTATATCACTATAAGTTAACTACCAAGATGAAAACTTGTTAATTTGATTTTACAGGTAATGGAAGATTGAATACATTTTATGAATACTTGTGAAAATTCAACATGTAGAAAAAAATTCATTTATAGTCCTCTAAAAACTCACGAATGGAGTTGTTTCACCTTGCGAATAACGTCAGGCCCAACTCTTTTCAGAGTAAGAAGTAATATTTAGCTCAAAGGAAGGAGAAGGAATCTCATTTGTGTTTATGATTGAGAAATTAAGTATTTGTTAGCTTGTTGAATAAACTTTTGTCATTAGGTAACCTTTTAAAATGTGTTTCCTTCAGAAAATTGAAATCACTAAATATCTGAAATATAAAAGGGATTTATAAGAAGGGAGGCTTTATATCAACAGGGTATGAAACTTCAAGTATTTTGATAATATGCACAATTTAATTATTACAGCCTTTTAAAGACCATGTCAAAACTTCAGTTATTTCTAGCTGTGGCTTCTGCCCTCAAGTAGCATGTTAATTAATTAAACATTTTGCCTACGTGGGTTTTTGCCCATAGATATTAAAGAGTATTGTTTGGGCAGTTTTCAAGGCTACTGTTAAAAATTATAGAATCACAGAATCATTGGCAGAGTCCAGTCGTGTCATGATGTGATGACAGGTTCTCTGACAGCAGAGCTTAGGGAAAATACTTCTGTAAACAGCTTTCCCAGATTAAGAGAAAAAATCCTGTTACTCCTTTCCCCCTCTGCTCTTGCTCTTCTTATCTGTTAATTTTTCTTTCCACTATACCAACAGCAGCCTGGTAGCTTTAGAAACTAAGTGCTTTGGCCTCATGAGACAAGAAGCTTATCAGACTTTTCAAACTTGAAAACCCATTCAGTTATCAGCAACCCAGTGACTGTCACAAACAGTATGTGCTGTGAATCACCACAAAGAAATGAAAAAGGTCCAAGTAACAAGTGCTCCAAAAATGTTTTCTGCTTCATGCTTAATTAACTCAGATGATAAGTCTTTGATGCATAAACATGTGAACGTCTTCACCAGAACATATTGTCAACAACTCAGGAAAACATTATGGTGCAATAAGCTTTAGAGTTAATTCTTTGCCTTTTGTTAATGTGTTTTGAATCGCAAACATTAGAATTCAGCCCTTTCAAATATGATGAAAAGGCCATGATTCCTAGAGCAAAATTAAAATCAGTATTATTTTTATGATTGCTTTCATAATTAGGAGTTAGTTTTTGGGAGAAATCCAAAAATATTGATATGCTTCAAAATCTCTAAATCCTGTTCTGCTTCCATAAACCATATATTTTCTTTTATCATGTACTACTTCTCATAGAAAGTACTGGCAGAGATTCTGTCACTTTAGACATTATAGTTAAAAGTAGATAGATTCTCTCTGTAAAACAGCCATCTATCAGCACAATCCTACCTATGTGGGAACATTTTAGAGTTACTCGATGAAAATATAGTGTCACTAATGTTTCCTTGTTTGTGTATCCCAGTTTTATATTCCTTAGCATATAGTAAAAAATTCCAAAAAGCAAGGCTAAAACAAAAGGCAGTAATGAAAACAAGCATAACTGAGAATTCAAAAAGCTCTATGCAAATGGAAAAGCATATTGAAAGCAGTAAAAATGAGTAGGGGTTTACTCTCGGCCATATTTTCTTTTAATATTATGTTTTATAGGTTTCTAAAAAATATAAATACATATAGGGCTTCACGTTTTTCCAATGTGTTTTAAGTTGCAAATGGCATAAGGAAATAGTGGTTTTTGTAAATCCAGAACATGTCAGCACCTATTAAAATGTGTAGATGTGCAGCACAGATACAAATATTAATTGCTGATATTCATTTTTAAATAACCAATTTAAAACTAACCTGTAAGTTATGGAGACTTGACCAAAACTCAGATTCTTTCTTATATGTTTCTTCATAAGAAAGATGATTATTTCTCTGATTCTATACAAATCAGACCTTAAGAATAAAACTACGTCTTCCAAAATTTGTAAAACTATATGTGAAAAATTATTTATCTAAGCTTATATAAGTGTTATCTACCATTGCCAACAATTCTGATCATGAAGTGGACTGATGTATACTGAGCATCTATAGTATAAATCTATTAAATACCTGCTTCTGTAGATATTGAGAAGGTTCTGTCTGCAAACTTTTTCTCTCTCTCTCTTTTTTAAATATTTTATTGAAGTATAGTTGATTTACAATGTTGTGGTAATTTCTGCTGTACAGCAAAGTGATTCAGTTATACATATATTCTTTTTCATATTCTTTTCCATTATGGTTTATCACAGGACATTGAATATAGTTCCCTGTACTATACGATAGGACCTTGTTGTTTATCCATCCTATAAATACTAGTTTTCATCTGCTAGTCCCAAACTCCCAGTTCTTCCCTCCCCCCTTGGCAACCACAGGTCTGTTCTCTATGTCTGTGGGTCTGTTTCTGTTTCGTAGATATGTTCATTTCTATCGTATTTTAGATTCCACATACAAGTGATATCACGTGGTATTTGTCTTTCTCTTTCTGACTTACTCTGCTTAGTATGATAATCTCTAGGTCCATCCATGTTGCTGCAAATGGCATTATTTCATTCCTTTTTATGGCTGATTAATATTCCATTGTGTGTGTATATATGTAAACACACCACATCTTCTTTATCCATTCATCTGCTGATGGACATTTAGGTCATTTCCATGTCTTGGCTATTGTAAGTAGCACTGCCACAAACATAGAGGTTCATGTATCTTTTTGAATTATAGTTTTGTCTGGGTATATGCCCAGGAGTGGGATTACTGGACCATATATCAATAATAATTCTGTTTTTAGTTTTCTGAGGAACCTCCATACTGCTTTCCATAGTGGCTGCACCAGGTTACATTCCCACCAACAGTGTAGGAGGGTTCCCTTTTCTCCACACCCTCTCCAGCATTTGTTATTTGTAGACTTTTTGATGGTGGCCATTCTGACCAGTGTGAAGTGGTACCTCATTGTAGTTTTGATTTTCATTTCTCTAATAATTAGCGATGATGAGCGTCTTTTCATGTGCCTGTTGCCCATTTGTGTGTCTTCTTTGGAAAAATGTCTGTTTAGGTCTTCTGTTTGGATTGGGTGTTTTTTGCTTGTTATTGAGTTGTATGAACTGTTTGTATATTTTGGAAATTAAGCCCTTGTCAGTCACATCATTTGCAAATATTTTCTCCTAGTCTGTAGGTTCTCTTTTCATTTTGTTTATGGTTTCCTTTGCTGTGCAAAAGCTTGTAAGTTTGATTAGGTTCCATTTGTTTATTTTTGCTTTTATTTCTATTGCCTTGGGAGACTGACCTAAGAAAACATTGGTACGATTTATGTCAGAGAATGTTTTGCCTATGATCTCTCCTAGGAGTTTTATGGTGTCATGCCTTATGTTCAAGTCTTTAAGCCATTTTGAGTTTATTTTTGTGTATGGTGTGAGGGTGTGCTCTAACTTCACTGATTTACATGCAGCTGTCCAACTTTTCCAACACCACTTGTTGAAAAGACTGTCTTTTCCCCATTGTATATCCTTGCCTACTTTGTTGAAGATTATTTGTCCGTAGGTGTGTGGGATTATTTCTGGGCTCTCTATTCTGTTTCATTGATCCATATGTCTGTTTTTGTGCCAGTACCACACTCTTTTGATTACTGTAGTCTGAAGCCTGGGAGGGTTATTCCTCCTGCTTTGTTCTTTTTCCTGAGGATTGCTTTGGCAATTCTGGGTCTTCTATGTGCAAACCTCTTCTCTTCTCTAGCTACACTGTATAGGTGAGGATTCTGGTTTTATTGATAATGTCAAATATCTTTCCAAAGAGGTTGTACCAGTTCATACTCCTGTCAGAAATATGTAAAAGTTCCTATTGATGAACATATTCACCTATATTTAGCATAATAAGACTTTTTAATTTTTTGTCAGTGTAACATGATATTTGATCATTTCCCTGCTAAAGATTAGTGTATTTTTATATGTTTCTTGCCCAATCATGTTTCCTTTCTGTATATGCATCTTTATGAATTTGGCCATTTTTTATTTCAATTTCTTTCATCTATCCTATATTTACTGTGGGAGAACTTTTCATGTTATATTGCCAGTCCCCAGTTTTATGTTTTGAAATATCTTTCCCCACTGTCTTTGTGGTAATTTTTAATAAACAGAAGTTCTTAATTTTAATAGAGCCCAATTCGTCAAAATTTTCTTTGTGATTTTGTGCTTTTTTGTTTTAAAAACTCCTCTTTAGACTTGTAAAGTGAGTCTCTTAAATTTTCTTCTAAGAGTTAAACATTTTTGTCTTTCATACTTTTGTCTCTCATACTTAAGTCCGTAATCTATCTGAAATTGATATGAGTGTATGAATTGGCATACTCTTTTCTTGATGGAAAACAATATACACCTTTGTCATATATCAATTTTTTTGTGTGTAGTTTATTTCCAGTCTCTCTCTTCTTTCATCAGTCAGTATTATACCATTGTGTTAATAATACAATATTTTAGTGATATCATATGTTAAGACCTATTATAAATCTAGATCATCCTTGTTCTTATTTTTCAGGAGTCTTGATTATTTTGGGCAGTTTTCTCTTTCATCTATTAAAGGTTTTGACTAGGATAACAGATCAATTTTTGGAGATGTTTTATTTTCTAGTATAAAGCTTTTCCTGATTATAAACATGGACTAGATCTAGGTCTTTCAAAATTTACTCAGCTCCTCTTTTATTGTTTTTATAACCTGTAACTTTCTATAGGTTTTATAATATTTTTACATCATTTGTAAGATGTATTCCTTGAAACCTTACTTTTTTTCATGATAATGTAAGTGGACGTGGATGGACCTTGATGTCATTAAGCGAAGTGAGATAAGTCAGACAGACCAAGAAAAATGCTGTAAGATATAATTTATATGTGGAATCTAATATAAAAAGAGAACCCATAAAAAGAGAGAGTAGAATGGTAGTTACCAGGGGTTTGGGGTGGGACTGTGGAGGAATTGGGGAGATTTGTTTAAGGATACAAACTTTCAACTAAGGGACAAATAAGTCCTGGAGTTCCAGTCACCAGCATAGTGATTATAGTCAACAATAGTCAACAATATAGTTTACAATACAATACTGTATTATAAACTTCAGAGTTTCTAAGAGACTAGATCTTAATTGTTCTCACTACAAAAAAGAAATAATAATTATGTGACATGATGGAGGTGTTAATTAACACTACAGTGGTAATCATATTGCAATATATAAATGTATCAAGTCAACATGTTGTACAGCTTAAACTTACACAGTGGTATATGTCAATTATATCTCAAAAGATTAAAAATAATGTAAATGGCCTGTTACTTTCAGTGAATTGAGAAGACACTATCAGAGTTCAAGCAGAGGAGTGATATGGTATGAATTATATTTGAAAGAGATTATTCTGGCTGCTTTATGAATAGACGAAGATAGGAGTCGGGCAAAGCTGGAGTAAGGAGAACCATTCAGGAGGTTATTACTATAATCCAGGAAAAGATGATGATGACTTGACTGGGATTGTAGAAATAGATATAGAGAAAAGTAGTGAGATTCTGGATATATTTTGAAGTTAGCAACAACAGGTAACAGTGATTAATTAGATATGAACTGTAAAGAAAGAGAAAAGTCATGGTGGACTGCAAGGTTTTTAGTTTGAGAAATGGAAAAGGTGAGGTTGCCATTTTAGGAAATGGGGGAGACTGCAACAGGAATAGGCTTGGGTGGTAGGAATACAGGGAACTCAATTTTGGAAATGTAAGTCTGAGATCCCTCTTGGACATTCAAGTTGACATGTTGGGTAGGCGGTTGGATGTAAGAGTCTGGAGTTTAGGGGAGAAAACTGGGTTGGAGATAAATTTGGAGGTCATCCAGTTAATAGGATTTTCCCAAGTCCTGAGACTGGATGATATGACAAAAGAACTTAGTATAAGTTTAAAAAAGGTAAGAGCTCTAAGGACTAAAGCCTGTTGAACAATATTTAGAGATGTGGTCATAAGGAGCAACCAGCAAAGGAGACTTATAGGGATCACCCAGAGATATATTAGAAAAAGTCCTTTTTTTTTTTTCTCCCAGTACGCGGGTCTCTCACTGTTATGGCCTCTCCCGTTGCGGAACCGGACGCGCAGGCTCAGCGGCCATGGCTCACGGGCCCAGCTGCTCCGCGGCATGTAAGATTTCCCAGACTGGGGCACGAACCCATATCCCCTGCATTGGCAGGCGGACTCTCAACCACTGCGCCACTGGGGAAGCCCAAAAGATAGAATTTTGATATAGAATCTGAATACCTCAACTACCAGTTTCTCTGAATACACAAGAGCCTAAAATGTACACCTGTTGCTCAACTTGAACCTTACAATCTGTCACAGAACTCCTCGTGTTCACTTGAATTACATCTCTTATAAGGTCCAAGTTTGTGTCTCATTGTTGCAAACAGGTATTTCAAATTTGGAAAAGAATGGCAGTGAGGATGGGGAGGAAGAGAGAGTATAACTTTAGACAGGATAGGTGTGATAATTCAAAGAAAACAGTCCATCTAATTTTCTGGAATCTCCAGAGCATATGATTCTTTAGGTCTGAAACAGAACCAGGGTCCCTTGCTCTTTCCCTGTGTGTTACATATGTAACACTCACAGACTGGGAATAAAAACTGGCTACTCTGCCACCAATGCCATTTTTCAGAGAGATCCTCGCTTCCTTGAATGTTCATGCACATGAAACATGCCTGCTCCTTTGAACTCATGTATAGTTCCTTTAAACTATCACCTGTGACACAGGCATCCTAATTTTGCTGCTTTAACTACATATCAGGGGCAGTTCCTAACCTGCACAGAGCATCTGGGCGAAGTACCATTTACCACTTCTTTCAGGAGATAATCTATTTTCCTTGTCTTGGTGGAGGGGGATGAATTTCCTTGCATTTACCTTCTGGATGAGCCACCAATCAGCCGTTATGAAACTTAAGACAGTTTTAAAGCTGCCATGGACAACAACGAATTAGAGAGGAAGGAAGGGGGAAGTGGCGATGGCAAGAAACATTGATCTGAGAAACGCATGTAAATCATCAGTGGAACTGTAAGTTCTCTTAACAAATGCATTAAAAATAGTTTTGTTTTCTGTAACCAAGTTTATGTTTCCGTACTTTAAAAAGAAAGGATTAATAAGTATTTACCATCAATTTGCTTAGTTCATCTAGCTTCACGTTCGACAGAGAGGGAAACTGGGGCTCTGAAAGAATAAACTTGGATGGGATCTCTGCCAGAGTCAGACACCTGGTTTGACAAGGTCTTTTCCTTGGGCCACGACCTGCTGGGGTTGTGATGTCACAGTGGCAGGGCATGGACAGCCCACCCTCCCTCCTGTCTCCCGCCCTCATCCTGTCCCCTGGCCTTTCCCTGAGATCTGGCCTGACACCTACTTCAGAATAAAGAGCTGTAAAGGGTGCTGGCCCAGGACAGGGGTTCTGGAGTTGAAACTTCCACTTTCTGCCAGGAGCTAAAATGCTATTTTCCATCTTTATCTGAATTTCTCCCACGGGCTTTAAAGAAACCCTGAAACCCAAACCCATAGCAAGCTTTTCCTCTCTTCTGCATCCCATACTCTTTGGTTGTGTTCAGGCAGTTTCTCCGTGGAGTAAAGTGTTTTCATGGATTTGCCTGAGAAAAAACCTCAAAGGAGGCCAGGTTTGTCCAGTGAAGATCCTTCTGAGTTCTCATGGTGGCTCTAACCCCAGAAGCTTCTCTATTTGTCTTACCGAAAACTGCTGTCAGGAAGGAATTCACACTGAAGCTTAAAGGGCCAGTTGAAACTAATGCCAATAATAGCTGACATTTATTGAGTGAGACAATATGCTCAATACTTTACATGCATTATCTCATTTAATCCTCACCGGCAACTGTTATTATCCCCAATTTATAGATGAAGTGGAGAGCTAGGTAGCATGCCCAAGGTCACACAGGTGACCTCTCTAAAGCTGGAATCTATGTTTTTTAACTATAAAGGTTCTGAGCAGGAGTGTGTGTGTGTGTGTGTGTGTGTGTGTGTGTGTGTGTATGCTTGTGATAAAATTCACCACTGTAATTTTAGAGTGTACAATTCAGTGGCATTCAGTACATTCACAATAATGTGTAACCATCACCACTAGTTCCAGAATTTTTCATCACCACAAAAGGAAATCCTGTACTCCCCATTCTCTGCTCCCTCCAGCCCTAGGCAACCACTAATCTAATATCTGTCTCTATGGATTTGCCTCTTCTGGCTATTTCCTGTAAATAGAATCATACAATATGTGGCTTCTTTCACTGAGTATAATGTTTTCAAAGTTCACCCATGTTGTGACATATATCAGTACTTCATTCCTTTTTATGGCCGAACAATATTCCACTGTTTGGAGAGACCACATTTTGCTTATCCAGTCATCTGTTGAGGGACAGGTGTGTGTACTTTAAAAGAAAGATAGCCTTTATCCTCAAGGAATGAATCTCTATGGTGGGATTTCAAGCATAACATCAAACTGGAGATAAGAGAGTTGGCAGCAAGGGCCTTTCTCAGAACTTTCAAGTCACAATTTAGAAATCACTTGTTCTGTGACTAGCTCTGTGGGAGTGGCAGTGAGGCCGGATGTCTAATGGTACATGCTCCCCACAGGCGTCAAGGCTTCCAAACCACTTCTGCCTGGTAGGGAGGTTACTACAGGATGGCATCTGGCAGGCTCTTGGAATCAAAGCTTACATCTCAGGCTACTCACCCCCCATTTCACTGGGGGAGGACATGTCATAAGAATAAGTAGGTTTCCACACACAGGCTGTTTGCACAAGCATAAAGGAAGGGAGGATCTGAGTGATCCCCTGGATAATTTAATCCTCACGTCAGCCCAACTGCTGTCTTGGGTATATAACATAACATGTATACACACATAAACTTAATTACGCAACTTCTAATAATGCACCAAATAGGTCTTAAAGGTAGTTAGATCAGTCCAGTTTGAAAACATTTGGCTGGGCCAAGCTTTCTTTGTGAGGCTAAGTACTGTAGTGGTTCAGAACACAGGCTTTAGAATCAGGTAGACCTACATTCAAATAGTGCCTCTGCTACCATTAGCTCTGGGAATTTAAACAGGAGATACAACCTCAATTTCTTCACCTATAAACTGGGAACAGTAGTTAACAGTACCAAACTCAGTGCATTCTTACCACCATATGTGAAGAATGCAGCATGGTGCCTAGGAGAAGCAATTTTTAATGTGATTATTAAAAATCACCGTCGTCAACTTTTACTGAGATTTTATGAAAGGACAGACTAAGGATCGCAACTGCCAACTCTACGTTATTCGATACAATTAAACCATGAGCTTAAATGGTTCAAATTTATCCCATCATCTTACATTCCTATAGATTTCATCCAGTAGCTGAATTTGGGGGAGGAAAAGAAAAAGGACCCACACAAAACTTTCCCAGTTGAAGACATTTTTATTTCGGTACGCACCTGGGTCCCTGGCAGGATGGGCCTGTCCTCCACGGGAGGACATGTTCTCCCCCTCCTTTGGGAGAGGATGGGGGCCCTGTCCTGAGGGGGCAGCTGGGGGATGAGGCAAAGGGCTATGTGACAGTGATAGGTCACAATGAGGCAAAGGGCTATGCGACAGTGATAGGTCACAAAGGGCCCAGAGGATAAATAGGCTGTGCCAGGGGGTTAGGCTGAGAAAGTGGTTACTTCTCTCACTAGGACTGAAGTTCACCACAGCCTCTTGGGGAGATAAAAACCCAGAAGCAGAAGTGAGGGGAGGCAGAGGGGGAGCCTACCATACCTCTCTACACACTTGAAGAGATTCAGCCTGGGGTCCAGGCACCCTACAGCGTCCCCGCTGTGATCATCTGTACCCCTACGCACGCCCCTGCCTCTGGGAGACCCTGAGGCAAAGGTGGGGCCTGTGGGGCGGGCTTGGAAGACCTGCCATAGGGCCGCCTGTGTGTGACTTACGAGCACCGCAGCTCGCTCTTCTGCCAGTGAGGCCGAGGGAGGGAAGAGCCAGGGGCCCACCTTAACCGCGCTGCCTGTCATGATCAAAGGCAGCCATGAGTGGGGACTCTCTGCTCCCGTATCACACGGCCCAGAGCAGCACCAGCGTGGGCCTGCTCAACACCACCACGGGGAAGCTGCAGCAGCAACTGCGCAATGGCGAATATGACATCTTCAAGTACGCACCGATATTCGAGAGCGACTTTATCCAGATCACGAAGAGGGGAGACCTGATTGACGTGCACAACTGTGTCTGCATGGTGACCGTGGGCATCACATCCAGCAGCCCCGTCCTCCCACTCCCAGACACCATGCTGCTGGCCCGATGGGCCACCGGCTGTGAAGAGCATGCTGAGCACAGCCAGGCCGCCAAGGGCAAGAGCCACGAGCCTGCAAAGACCTTAGAGCTCACCAGGCTCCTTCCCTTGACGTTCGTGAGCATCTCCACTCACAATCGCGAGAAACAACAGCTGCGCGTGCAGTTTGCCACTGGCCGCTCCTGGTACCTGCAGCTGTGTGCCCCTCCGGACGCACAGGAAGACCTCTTCACCTCTTGGGAAGAGCTGATTTACCTCCTGCGACCACCAGTGGAGAGTCTTAGCCACACCTATGCCGTTCCAGCCTGGGACATGATCGGCCTGCCTGTGTTCGAGGAGGAGGAGGAGGACGGCAGGAGCCCGGCAGTGGAGGATCTCCAAGAAATGTGGGATCAGGACCAGGTGAGCATCTGCAGCCTCCACACGTGCTCTGAGCTGTCCGGGGCCACATCTGCAGCTTTTGCTGGTGGGGAGGGGATCCAACTGGACTCCCACAAGTCCGATACCATGCCCGATGTGGCCACCGCAAAAGCAAAATCTACAGTGCTTGACAAAGCGTCAGCGTCGTGGGCAATGACAAAGGTGGAGACAGCAGGGGTGGCAGGAGGCACCGCAGCGGGTGCTTTGAGCGTGGCAGTGATCAAGTCTCCTGCCCCTGAAGAGCAGAGCACGGCCACAGCAGCCACAGCCAGCAACGGTCCAGGAGGAAGGAAAACCCACATAGCCACTGGGGGCACTGCCAGAACATCCCCGAGGAGCAGGAAAACGGTGCTGCGAACAATTCAGGGTATGCTTGGCAGGTGCCACGAACTGTTCAGGGTATGCTTCCAGCACGTCCACCAGTCTCTCCCCAGAGGCTGGCGTGACTGTGGTCGGAGCAGAACCCACCAGCAAGACTGCTGAAGGAAGAGCCGACGAGGAGGATGAGGGGACCCTCATCTCAACCTTGCCACAGGAAGGCAAAGTGAGTGAACAGGATGGCAGCTCACAGAGGGTGTCCCAGGCCCGCAAGGGAAGAAGGGAGAGAAGGGAGCACTGGGGAGAGGACAGAGCTCTTATGAGCCCCTCGCTCTGCAGTTCAGTGGAAAGCCACCACAAGGCAGCGGGGAACAAGACCATCCAGAAAGCAGCTGGCCCGTGCTCAGGCGGCCGCAGAGCCACTAGAGATGACCAAAAGGACAAAGGCCACGGCAGCCCGGGGGTCAGCAAGCAGGGCACTGCTCACAAAGGCATCAGCCGTGCTCCCATCACCAACGAGTCCAGGACCTCGCACAAATCGGGCAGGAGCTTATCTACGCGAGTTCAGGTCCCACCATCGAGAGACTCAGCAGGATCAGCTCTTTCTTCAGGAACGTCAGAGCCAGGCTTACTACAAAGACAGTGGCCTCCTCACACGATAAATATGTGAGCATCCTGGCGAAGCCAGTGGAAGGGACCCGAATGGAGGCCGTCGTAGAGACAGCAGAGAGTGGCCAGGGGCTGGAGATCACTGGAGGTGTGACATCTGACACCATGGAGCCAGTGACCGCTGAAGCCCATCAATAGGACCTAGAGCTGGGAGCTGCAAAGGGGACCAGGGCTCAGGGAAATACCCCTGGAGAGCCCATTTCAGCTTCCTTACTGCAATTTAAATAAAAAAACAAACAATCTGAGAATGCATGCAGTGTTTTGTCTGAATTTCTAGGTCCCGAAGCCCAGCTGTAGCCTCACAGTGGATTCTGTGATGTCAGCTGTGCCACAGTCTGAGACCCAGTGTCCAGTCAAGGGCAGCCCCACCTCTCACACATGCTCAGCGCCAACAGCAGTGCTGCATCTGGCCTCCACTCCTTTCTGGCTTTGCCCCCCAGGGCCATGGCTCAAAGTCAGACTATGGTCTGGGAAGCTCTCCTTCACTATCCCCCTATTCTTTTTATAAACACTTATTCCCCCTGAAGGTCTGTAAACAAAGCAAGTACAGGACTCATGTCCCCTCGGGCTATTCAGTGGATAGAAATAAGTATTAGCTAGCAATCAGAACCGCAAGCACTCTCATCTAGACTTAGCTGTTCCCTGCCCAGGTATTAGCTCGCAATCAGAACAGCAAGTATTAGCTAGTGTGCCATCGTAAGCATACCACCCAATGACATTTCACAAGATAAGCAACCCCACGAAACTAGCACCTGGCGAAGAATCAGAACATCGCTGCAACTCTGGAAGTGCCCCCTTGCAGTCACTCAAGGGTAACCACTACCCTAGCTTTCAACACCATAGATGAATGTTGTTTGCTTTTTCAACTTTACATACTGGAATCACATAGTATGTACTCTGACTCTGGTTTCTTTCCCTTAACATTATATTTATGAGGTTTGTGCATGACTTCCCTGGCGATCGTCCATTTATTTTCACTGCTATACAGTATTCCATTGTGTGATGATACTACAACTTATTTTGTTATTGATTTAAGTTATCAGTTTTGGGCTATTAAAATAGTGCTATTATGAACATTTATATACAGATCTGTTGGTAAAAATATACATAAACTTCTGTTCGGCATATACATAGGAATGGAATTGAATATATGCGTATGTTCAGCTTCTGATTATACTGCCAAGCTATTTTCCTTCCAAAATGACTGTGGAAATAATAATTCCCACCAGGAATGTATTAAAGTCCTGGTTGTTCCACATCCTTGCCAACATTTGATACTGTTTAGCTCTTTCCATTTAGCCATTCAGGTGGGATATAGTGACTTTTCTCCCTTTTTCATGATAAAAATATACTGAAAAATATATAATTGGGCTTCCCTGGTGGCGCAGTAGTTAAGAGTCCGCCAGCCGACGCAGTGGATGCAGGTTCGTGGCCCAGTCCGGGAAGATCCCACATGCCGCGGAGCGGCTGGGTCCATGAGCCGTGGCCGCTGAGCCTGCGCGTCCGGAGCCTGTGCTCCGCAACTGGAGAGGCCACAACAGTGAGAGGCCTGCGTACCGCCAAAAAAAAAAAAAAAAAAAAAATCAAGTAATCAGCTCAATAGATGCAGAAAAAGCATTTGAAAAAACATCAATAATCCTTCACGATAAAAATGCCCAGAAAACTAAGAATAGAAGTGAACTTCTTAAACTTGACAGAGGGAAATTCTGAAATAAAGCTACAGCTAACAACATACTTTATGATGAAAGATTGAATGATTTCCCAAGACAGGGAACAATGAAAAGATAACTGCTCTTAACCCATCTATTAAATGAGCAGGAGTGTGTGTGTGAGTGAAAAAGCCAAGACCAATTAGACCTGCCAAACTGATCCCAATGCAAACCTCCAATCTTCTGAATTAAAAAAAAAAAAAAAATTAAGAAAAAGAAGATACAGACAACAACAAACCCAGAATAATATGAAAGAAGGAACACTCAGGAAACAAGACTTCTTAGATATTAAAACTAATACAGTAGAAATGTATTCAAAGAAGGGCTAGAACACAAAATTGAGGAAATCACTCAGTAAGTGGTGAAAAAAAAGAATGATAAAAACATTTGAAATGAGAAAGTTAAAGGACTAAACTAAGAATTTCAATTCAGATGTGAACATAAATTTCAGAAAAAACAGAAAACTGAAGGTAGCAGCTTATTAAAGACATTTTAAGAATCCCCAAAATGAAGGGCCTGTGTTTCCATATTAAAAGGGAAGTCAGAACAAAAAAAATTAAAAGCATATCATGATCTAATTTTAGAACACTGAAGAGAAGGTCCTGTATTTGTTTTCCAGGGCTTCTGTAAGAAAGTACCCCAAACTGAGTGACTTAAAAAAAAATTGTTGTCTCACAGTTTGGGAAGCTAGAAGCACAAGATCAAGGTGCTGGCAGAGCTTGTTTCTTTCGAGGGCTGTGCAGGAAGGACCTATTCCAGGCCTTTCTCCTTGGCTTGTAGATGACCGTATTATTTCTGTGTCTCTTCCTGTTGTCTTCCCCCTATGTGTGTTTACTCTTTGTCCAAATTTTCCCTTTTTATAAGAACATCAATCAGATTGGATTAGAACCAACCCTATTGACTTCATCTTAAGTAATTGTATCTATAACGACACTACTTCCAAATAAGGTAGTGGGGAAAAAGACTTCACATATGATTTTTAAGAGGACACAGTTTAACCTATAACAAGTCCTAAAATCATCCAAAAGAAAATATATATAAAACAGATCACATAGAGGGAACTGGATTTAGAATGACATTGGACTTCTTAGTATACCCTCAAAGTTCTTTAGGAAAATGATTTTCAACCTAGAATTCTATTCATAACCAACTAATAATTAAATGTAAAGGTGGGCTAAAGACGTCTTTGGACACGCAAGGACTCAAGTGTTAACTTTCCCTATCCCCTTCTCAGGAAGCCACTGCTGCATATGCTTAATAAAAATGGCAGGGAGTGGGGGATTGGTGGATTTACTCTAAAGTTAATGAATCTTCAATTTTAGAATCCCTCACTTGCACAGTTCCCCCTTTCAATGAATGGAAAGGGCCCTAGCAATGTGGTGACATAATCAAATGATTTTGAAAACATTTTAAAGAAAGATAACCACTATTGGTTAAGACAGTCACATTTCCTTGTATAGGTGTGCTAGGCATTTTTGGGATCCAGCTAAGAAGAAGCTGTGTTGGAGACATTATATTGTGTTTAGTAGGATATATTTATGAGGCTTATGTCATTTCCATGTATAATTAAAGTTTTGCCAGTTGGAAGTGTAAGAATAGCTTCTAGTAATCTCCTCTTACCATTATGCTAACTGCCTTAGTGGCATCAAAGTTCAGAGCCAGAGATTTATCTCAATAAGAATGTGTCCTTTTGCAGCTGACACCAGAAAGATCTAGGTAGGGAAGGAGATGGAGGATGTGAAATTTACAGAGGCGGAGAAATCTACCAACCATCATGCATGCAAACTGTAAGTAGAGCATTCAGTTCTCATCAAAGCCCAGAAAAAAATGGACATTCTCTTCAGTCGGGAAAGTACTGGGTAATATAGAATTCGTGATTATAAATGCACCACAGTTTTTTTGATGAAAATTGTACAAAAATACAATTTATCTGAATTCCTGTGTGTTAAGGGCGTATACTTGTATATGCAGTGTCACAAACATAGTATATTTGAATGTAAAGTTGTATGATTTATAACTTAGCATCTTGTCCTGACAAATTTTGGCAGTTCCCGATGAAAACTGCCCCTGAGTGAAACAATCTCTGAGTGGAACCTGAGGAAATAAGTCTCAAGTGACAAAAACACTACATGTCATCCTGTGTATGTCAACGTATGTGTATAATACACATTTATGTAGCTCAAAACAGGCTAGCAGCAATTTGTAAATGCATTTGAATTTGTGGGACAGGAAATGAAAAGTTTTAAAGCCATTATTATCTTCAGGAGAAACAGGAAGTTGTAAAAGAGTTGCAGTCGTAGTGAGGTGGGAGGTAGATGGGCACCCCCAGGGTAAGCAGTTAGAGATTCGTTCCCAGTGGACTGATACTCCAAGATGAGAATAGCAGGACAATTGAGAGAGGAGGCTGGGCCCTTCCCAGATAGAAGATAAAAGACCACGTATTTCTCATTCTCAAAGTCAAGGAGACCTTCCCGACTAAAAAGCTCCTTGGAGGTCAAAAAGGGAGGGGGCACCACCCCATAGTAAGAGATGTCAACTACCCATAGACCACTTTGCTAGACTCCATCTTGGCTAAGAGATGCGCACACACACATGGGAGGATCCTGAGATAAACCAAATATGGGCTTAGAACCAGGCAAAACAAAATGATTGGCTAAAGGAAGCCTGGAAGAAATGCCCCATATAAGTGATTTAAACTACTACGAGTGTGCGACTCTCTCTGAATCCGCCTGTATCTCTCTCCATACGTACTGTACTCTTTTCCTCCTAATAAGCACTTATTTCACTACCTTCCGTCTTTGTGGGAATTCTTTTCTGCAAAGCCGAAGGGCCAGGGCCTTGTCACTGACCCCTGGTCTAGTGTCTCGGATTCGGTGTCTCACTTCCGCGACCCGACCTCAATCTCTGACCGGGAACCAAAACCCTGCTTCAAGCCACTGCAGGCCGAGGCCACCTGAGATCAGTAGTATACCACTTAGTCTCACTGTGAGCAGTATTAACCTCATCAGAATCCATGTAAGCACTGCACATTGATTTAGTTAATATTATGATGTAACTACATTAGGAAGCTATAGGGACTATGTATGGGAGTCTGTATGCTTGTGTGTCTGTTGTGTGTGAGTTATTTGTAAGAGAGGTAAATTCTCGTCTTCCATTTAAAACAAAATAACTGCCTAAAATTGAAAACTGAAGAAATACCATATAGGAATGTTAAATGCCTGAGGAAACAGCTAAAGGTGTATTAGGGGATGCTGTTGGAGAATAAGATTTATGGGTCAGGAAGAGAGGAATAGGAACTAGCTACATTTTGTTATAAACTTTGTAGTGCTATTTGCCTTTTAAAAGCATGTTTATATATTTTTAATAAAAATAAAATGTAACTGAAAAATGGAATCAGTTCTGACACACTTTCATAAAATGAGTCCTGTAAGCTTATTACACTTTTCTAGATTATTGCTAAAATTGATTCACATTTTATTTTTGCATTATATAATGCTAGTAGGAGTACTCTTTCAAGGTGAAGAAATGATTAAATGAAACTAATTATTTCTTTGAAGAAAACCTAAATCCTTGATAAACCAAATGAGAATTGAGATAGAGCAGCCTGTTTGAATATCATTGTGCAGAGCCAATACTTTTTTAAAGGAAAGTAGAATTTAAATATTTATGAAATTGAGTTTTCTTTACTATTTTGAAAAAGAAATTATTAAAATTTTACGACCTTTGTAGGATTTATTTTTCTTTCCTTTCTGTACTATGTAGGAAATAAATTAGTTTTACATTAATAAATCAGAATACGTGAAAAACTAATTGCTCACAAAATGCAACTGTATCAGATAGTAATAAAACAGCATTGTTGCTTAGCTTCCTAAGTTTGAATTTATTATATTTAATAAAATAAAGATTAAAAATGTATGCATTGGGGTTTCTAAATGTAGGCACCATGCATTCATTCAGGTTTTGTTATAGAAGAAGCATTGATTTTACTCTTGCATCTACGTTTCACAAAGAGAGTATCAGCGGAAAAAAGCTTGCCTCACAGGCAAGGTTGAAAGCTCAGTTTCATTTTATTTCTTATCTTAATAGCAGGAACCTGCTACACAATGAAAAATATATGCTTCAGGAAGATTGAACGTGCTACGTTTTGCAGAGTTGTTCATCTTTTCTAAAGGACAGTTATCAACTAAGCAAAAAATGAAGCTATTCTGTTTGGCTTGTGATATTATAGATCTATGACTGTGTAGTTAGAAAAATCCAAGCAGGAGAGGTTAGAGTTTAAAAATTAAGAGAAAGGTGATAGAGTGTTTTTGTTGAGAATATAGCTTCAGAGGAATACATATTATGGTGGGCATCCTGTAAAATGGCCCCCAAGAGTCCTTACCTCCTAGTATTCAGGCTTTTGTGAAATCCCCTCTCATTGAGTGTGCACTGGACTTGCTTCTAAACAATAGAATATGGAAGAAGTGATGGGATGTTGCTTCCAAGATTAAGTTATAAAAAAGAGTTTGGCTTCTGTCTTGGTGCTTTCTCTCACTCTCTCTTGGCTTGCCGAGCCTGAAAGACCTTGCCAGTTTTTGAGGCAGCTCTAGGGAGAGTTTCATGTGTGTGAGCCTGGAAGGAGATCTTCTGAGACCTGTCAGTAGCCACATGTGTGAGCGTTTAAGAGATCCTTCTCTAGTCAAGCCCTGGGAAAACTGCAGTCCCAGCCGATACCTTTACTGTAGGCTCTTAAAGGACTCTAATCAGAAACACCCAGCTAAGCCACTACCTAACCTACTGAAAGTGTAAGATAATTTTTTTTTCAGCTACTGAATTTTGGGATAGTTAATTATGGAGCAATAAGTAACTAATTCACAGGCCATAATTTAAACCCTGGCCCCACTTAATTTCTCTACGTCTCAGATTCTACATTATTAAAATAGGATAACAACTGTATGTAATTTTTGTATCATTGTTTGGGGATTTAATGGGTTAACTTATACTAATAACTCAGCATCTGTAACTGCACATATGGTTTACCCAAAAAAGGGAACTATTATTTTTATTATCCATATAATTTGGGGCAAAATGTATAGAATCAGCCTGTTCTTCTGTACTTAGACTGGAATATATCTTCTCAAAAGATCCGTAAACCATCATCCAACATATAATTTGCCTTTAATATTTATTCTAGACCAGTGTCAATCTTTGCTGCCTTTCCATAGCCATCACCTGCTATCCTTGGCTTTAGACTCAGTCGTATCCAACCACTGAACCAATTCTGATCAACACACACCATACCTATATTAGCAATCTCACAGTCTCCAACCAGCTGGGTTTAGAATTAATACTAAAGTCCTAATCCCAGGACAAGATTAAGGTTGGGGTTTGAGAAGTAATAACTTTTTAAACTACAGAATTGTCCCTATCTCTTGTTGGCTTTTTCCCTAGGCCATGACTTCCTGATTTGTACAACATCCTGAGATACCATGCCTGGTGGCTCTACATCTAAGTTTGACCCCCTAGACCAGCCATGCTTTCTCCCTTATTCCTGACACCACCATGATTCCTGAATTTCTGTTCTTCCTCAAAGGCAAAATGCACTCTCAGTTGGTTTATGTGGATTACGCAGCTATATTTGTTAGACAGAATTTGGATAACTCCATGATGGGGATGAGATCTGTTATCATTTCCTCAGAATAATAAATATTGGGCTGGCCAAAAAGTTCATTTGGGTTTTTCTGTAAGACGTTATGGAACTAACTTTTTGGCCAACTCGATAATTCTAGCTCTATTGATGCCTCTTCCTCTTCTTCCTCCTTTTATCCTATTTATCCACACTGTTCTAACTAAATCTTAATTCTGTGTTTATCACAAGATTGAAAACACTGCACTTTTACAAAAGCAGTAATTTATTAAAATTTTATATGTGAGACAGCATGCAAAGAAAATACTGTTTAGCAATTGGGATAAAGTATAGATACCTTCCCAGTAAAAGTAAATTTACATCTCCAAAGATTGATTTCATTAAAGCACCTTTTATCCCATAGAAAAAAAAATGAACTCAGTACAACCCTAACTCAAACTTGTGCACTAAAGAAAGTACACTTCTAAAAAGGATGATAACTATGTGTATCTATATGTAATGCTGTGGAATTGATATAAACTCTTCTTTATAAAGAACATCTTGACGTTTAGAAAATGAAGGATTTTTCTCTCCTAATTTAGCTAAGACTAAAAAGTTGATTTTATAATTCTTCAAGAATTGTAGATTTAAGACTATAAATCCAGCAGATTGGAAGACATGGTAGTGGTGATGGATTGTTGCCAATATCAAGTAAAATATCAGGACAATTTCATGATTAAAAAAATATTATAGAAAATCACAATCATTCTGCTCACACTTTCAAGGAAGTTAATCATCCCTAAGCTAAATGATCAATTTGTATAGTATTAGATTAATTTATTTAGATAAATATCTTCACTCAAGAGACTTAGCACATTTTAGGAATGATGTGTCGAAGTATGATAAAATTGTCAATCTGTACTATAGATTCTACCCTCATCTCATTTGTTTTTCAATAAGAATGGTGTTATAAATTACACATAGTGACAATGAAGTACGATAAATTCTAATGTGTAAATCCGGGTGTAAATATCTGTGTTATAATGCCATGCTAGCAGATTTCACTCCCAAACCCAATTTATAAGGTCTCTGATTAATACTATGGTGAACACTTACTCAAAAGTAAACTTGAAAGTCATCGTAACTACTAATATTTAAGCTGTTTATGAGTTATATGAAAGATCACTTTGATCTTAGCAGTTAATGGATGTGTGTTTTTTCTTAGTTATTTCCTTTTTATTTTTCATGCTATAATTGCCACCTTTGTTGTTTCTTCAAAAAGCATCATCCAGGAATTAATTGACAAAGCTATGGCTGGATATTAGGTCTACTGAGTGAACAACTGGGCGTTCCTTTTTACACTCTTGTGTGCTTTATATAAAATGATTTCTAAGTGGTAGCATTTAAAAAGTGTTTCGTTGCATTTGGTATGTCTATGCTGATTAATGTTCCTGATATTTTGACACAGGCAAAGAAAGATGATATGAATTGCAGTGGTTCTTGGCCAGGACCTTTTGAGCAGGACTAGTGCAGTTTTTGGCCATTTGGCAAGTGACGTTTCCTTCATCTGTGAACTTATAGAAATCCAAACTAGTATGTGCAGGACCATATCTATTATCTCTTGAGAATGGATGCAAAAAATGAACAAATAGGAAGGACAGTCTTTAGTTTTATAAAGAATACTCCTTTATATTTATCATAAAAAGCAGGACATGCTAGCTGAGAGGAGAGAAAACCTCCTAGTACCCCCAAATGAGAAAAAAAGTTATAATTGGATGTCATCACTGTCAATCATTTTGTCTGTAAAAAGGAAGCTTTTCGTCTCTAAGTGGAAAAACAGTGATCAGATTCTGTCTGTAGATGAGCATCTTTTGTCTTCCCTTACTGAGACTGAGGTAGGGTCAAATTGAACGTCTTCTGGATGTTGTAGAAACATCCAAGAAAAAAATTTTATGGCTAAGAATCCATGCAGGCAATATACAATTATTACTTCTGATTAGAGAATAAAGAAGGTTTGCTGAAAATTGTTTTCTGATTTATATGTTTCTTAGAGTTCATGCATTCCTTCACCTCAGAAGTATTTATTGAGACCTCATTATGTTCCACACACTCTTCCAGCCTCTAAGAACACACCAGAACAAAATAGAAATTCTTTCCCTCCAGGGTTCACATTCTACTAAATATTTCATTCTTTGATTTGCCAAAAGAACCAATTCATTAATTTGTGAATGATTAAGTATACGAATTTCCTCTGACCTTTTATTTAAAAGTTCTCCTAAAACAATGGCTTTGTGTAAACGTTTGGTGTAACACTGTTGCACTCCTCTCTAAATCTGAATTATAACCTGTGATTGTGGCAGAACCACTAAAACTTTTAGTAACATATATAGAGATTGTGTATCCTTAGAGACACAGTAGTTAAATGCTAAGAAGTAATTCAGATGCAGATTTGTGTCTATACCCATTTATATATCTACATCTCTATATTTATATCTAGATAGATAGGTAGATACTAGATATAGGTAAAATTATGGGTATAGAGATAGAGATAGCAGTTATCTTGCTAGAAAGGGTAATAAAACTACTGACAATTTATTGTATTCAGTAGACCTTTATCTGTCCTCCAATATATACAAGGCATTAGTCAAAGCACTGTGATGGTTTAGGCAGATAAGACTTCACTGATCTTAGATCAGGCTTATGTACTAAGTAAAGTGTGGGGTCAAGGTATAATACAATAAATGATATATAAATTCTGGAGTTGAGATGAACCCGGGGATGAGGGATTATTGATTATAGTTTAAGGGACTGAGAAAGGCTTAATAATTGAACAGGCTATTTGTTGAGCTTAAAATATCCAAACACTTCAGTCTAACACTATTTTATTAGATCTTTATCAGAAGGATCTAAAGTCCTTGAAAGAACTTAGCTCTAATTAAATATTTCCAAATCCATTTTCAAAGTCTTTCACTGGGCCTTGATGTTGAAAGTGAATGTTCAGTTGAAGGTAACTTTCGGTTCACCTTCTGAAGTTAGTACAAGAAGAAATGAGTTTTTCTCTGATGATTAGTGACTTCTCTGTCTGCCGCTAAGACATTTAAAGGTTTCAGAGAATCAGTAGTAGTCCCACAGTTTTTGTTCTGTCTTTTTAATGATCCTGAGTAATCTTGGATAAAAAAGAAGTAGGATAATTTTTTTTAAATAAATTTATTTATTTATTTGGCTGTGTTGGGTCTTTGTTGCTGCACGTGGGCTTTCTCTAATTGCGGCGAGCAGGAGCTACTCTTCGTTGCGGTGTGCGGGCTTTTCTAGTTGCGGAGCATGGGCCCTAGGCATGCGGGCTTCAGTAGTTGTGGCTCAGTAGTTTTGTCTCGTGGGCTCTAGAGCACAGGCTCAGTAGTTGTGGTGCACGGGCTTAGTTGCGCTGTGGCATGTGGGATCTTCCTAGACCAGGGCTGGAACCTATGTCCCTGGTATTGGCAGGCAGATTCTTAACCACTGCACCACCAGGGAAGTCCCAGAAGTAGGATAATTTTAAAAAGGATGAGGAGAAAGAAAAGCACAGATGTACACCTGAAAAAATAATTTTTTATGTATTTTTTCCCATTGTATTGTAAAGAGAGAGTGGAGAAGAGAGCTTATCTTCATCCCCTGCTGAGTGGAGGGCTGACCAGCTCAGCTCAGTGATCCATTCAAATGCACAGGGTCATCAAGCTAGTGGTCCATGGTTTCAGTTTTCTGGGTACAAATAAAAATAACACTAAGTCATTACTACTCTCCACCATTTCATTGTTTCTCTGGAGGAGGTGTCCCTTTTTAGGCTTATTTTGCCTGATGTTTTCACATGATTAGATTGAGATTATATAAATATTTTTGGTAAGAATATCACAGAAGAGGTGTGTTCTTCTCTGTATATCATATCAGTGGGCACAAAATGTTAGATGTCATAACTGGTGATATTAACTTTGATCACTTGTTTGATGTAGTATATGACAGGTTTATATGCTCTGGAATTACTGTTTCTACATTCTGTATTGATTAAGTACCTGGGGGAAGATATTTTGACACTATACAAATATCCTAGATCTTAATTTCTACTCAAAAGTTTGCATAATAATTTTAGCATGTAATCTCGCCATCAATAATTATTGTTGTGGAGTCCCAGTGGAAATTTTAAAAGTTTTCTTCAGTTTTTATACATTTATTAATTAGATTTATTTTATAAGGAAGAGCTATCTCTTCTCTCACTTTTATATATTTATCTAATTATTCATTTATATTAGTTGTCTGCATGAATATCTACATTATTCTATGGGTTATAATATAATACTATCATTATTTATCTTTTTGCTAAGATTTATCCAGGTTGGTTATTGGAGCTCTTTCACATAGTCTTCTGTGTTCGCATCTTTTTATGAGCATTTTCTTACTTTTGAAACCATAAGATGCTCCACTAATTTTGTATTTTTCCTTCCCTAGACCTGGAATCAAATACTTCACCAGGAATCTCAAGTTGTTTTTATTGGAAAGATCTAATGTTTAAACACTAAGGTCTGAATGCTTGGTGTGCTCTTTGATGCTAGGGTGTCATTGATTCCAGGACCTCTCACAGACTAAGCTTAGATTAAGCACACATACATAAAAAACATATTTGGATTTCTCTCTGTATCTAAATATTTGTATATAATATATTAAAAACCATAAGTTCATCATATTTCTACTTATAGTTCAACCCCATAGGTCTTATTCTAGCCTTTCGCTTTCAGTATTTGCAGTTGTCTTTCTTTGACACTGAGAAAGCTGTCTCTCATTATCTGCAATTAACTTATTTTTTCAGCCCTATTATATACATAAATTAACTTCAGATCTCCTAACCCATATGCATTTGAGAAACAGATTTACTAACTGTAGTACGTTATTTGTCTACTGTTCTGTCTTTAGCCTTATAATACCCAGTCAAAATACTGTTTTCCAAAGTTAACTAAAGTCAGTTTTTTTCTTTTCCATTCTCTACATCGTGGCCACGTTACTTATTTGTAATACATTTAGGCTCCTATATCGCTGTATTTGACTTTGTGTTCATCTCACATCCTTTTTAAAATTTATTTTAAATTTACAAACAGTAAAATTCATTCTTTGTGGTGTACAGCTTGAAAAATGCATGGAGTAATATATCCACCAACATAGCCTTGGCACAGAACAGCCCCATTGAAGTCTCCCTGCAAATTCCCTTGTAGTTAACCACTTTGTTTTTCCCCAGTCTCTGGCAAGTTCTGACCTGTTTTGTCTTTATAGTTTTGCTTTTTCCAGGAATGTCATATAAATAGAAACATACAATATGTCAACCAGTGGTTCTCAATGAGATAAAATTTTGTTTCCAAAGAATATTTAGCAACGTCTGGAGATGTTTTTGTTGACTGTAGTGGAGGGGATGTTACTGGCCTCTAGCGCATGAAAGTCAGGGATGCTGCTAAATATTCTACAGTGCACAAACAATTACCTAGCCTAACAAGTCAGTAGTGCACAAATTGGGGAACCCTGATACAGGTTTTTGGATCTGGCTTCTTTCACTTAGCAAAGTGTGTTTAAGATTCATTCGTGTTGTGTGAATCAATAGTTCGTTCCTTTTTTGTTTTCTGATTAGTATTAAGTTGTGAGCAATATCTCACATAGGTTGTTTATCCATTCACATGGGAAGGACGTCCTTGTTAACCAGTTTTTGGCAATTATGGATAAAGCTGTTAGAAACATTTGTATGCAGGTTTTGTGTGGACAAAGTTTCATTTCTCTTTGTTAGAGTAGGATTGTTATTGTTTCTTTCAGTCTGTGTCTTTTCATTATTATAACATTTCTTTAGTAGATTAAAATATTTTAATTTTTATAGAGTCCAGTTATTATGGATCATGCTTTTGTTATTGTATCTAAATATTCTTGACCTAAACGAAGCTTACACAGATTTTCCCTGGATTTTCATCGATCCGTTTTTTAGTTCTATTTTTTACATTAGTCTGAGATTCATTCTGAGTTAACTTTGTAAGATTCGAGGCACGGGTTGAAATTTATTTTTCTGCGTATGGACATCCAATTTTTCAAGTTTCAGTTGTTGAAAAGACTATCTTTATTGAAATGTCTTTCTCAAAAAATCTGTTGGTGTCAATTATGTAGTGGTTAAAAAATCAGTTGATTATATTTGGTGAGTCAATTTCTAGGTTTTCTATTCTGTTCCATTGATCTATATGTCTATCCTTTAGGGAATAGCATGCTGTCTTTAATTAATGCAGCTTTATAGTAAGGCTTGACATCTGGTTGTGTGAGTCATCTTAACTTTTTAATTCTTTTTAAAAGTTATTTTGGTTATTCTAATTTGTTAGTCTTTCCATGTAAATTTTAGAATCAGCTTGTTGATACACATTTAAAAGAAAAACTCCCATTGGCATTTTGATTGATATTACATTTAATTTCTAGTTTAACTTGCAGAGAATTGAGTTCTTGACAATATTGAGTCTTCCAATCTATGAATACAGTATAGCTTTTGATTTATTTTGGTCTTTGATTTATTTCAGTAAATACGTAATTGTAAGCATACAGAAACCTACATGTGTTTTCGTTAAATATATAACTTTCATTTTTTTGGTTCTATTGAAAATGGTAGAGTTTTTGTTTTTCAAGTAACTATTACTTACAATGGATTGTATGTATAGTACAATGGATTGTATGTATAGTAACATACAATGGATTGTATATACAATGGATTGTATGTATAGTAACCTTTTATCTTGAGACTTTTAAAAATTCACTTATTGGTTCTAGAATCTTTTTAAAGATCCTCTGGGATTTTATATGGAGGTAACCACATTTGTGAAGAGAGACATTATTATTTCTTTCTTTTCAATCTGTATCCCTTTAATCTTAACTCACTAAGACTTCCAGTATTATATTTTCTTGTTTGCAATCTTGGGTGAGAGCATTCAGTCTTTCACCATTAAATATGATGTGTTTAATACGTTTGTATATGTCCTTTAATAAGTTAAGGACGTTTCCTTCTATTCCTGATGTGTGGCTTTATTTTCATGAATAGATACTGAATTTTTGTCAAGTGCTTTTCCACGTCTATTGAATTGATTGTATGATTTTTTAAAATATGGTGTTAATATTAATTTTATTGATCAATTCTTGAATCCTGAACCAGCCTTGTATTCTTGGGATTAAACCTTACCCTTTTGTTATAATGTGTTATTCTTTTTATATTGTCTTTTGGAATTGATTTGCTAAAATATTTTGCGAGGATTTTTATATCCATATTCATGAGGGATCTTGATCTGTAGTTTTCTTATATCTTGGTCTAGTTTTGGTATAATAGTGTTGGCCTTATAAAATTTGTGGGTAGAGTGTTTTATTCTCTTTAATTTTCTGAAAGGTATTGTGTAGAATTGGTATTGTTTTTCCTTAAATGTTTGGTAAGGTTCACCACTAAATCCCTCCAGTTTTAGAAAGATTTTTTAAAATAAATTTTTCACTACAAATTCAATTTCTTTAACAAAATGGTACCATTTAGGTTGTGTATTCTTTCTTGAGTGAGGCTAGGTAGTTTGCATCTTTCCTAAAATTGGTCCATTTTATCACAATTTTCAAGTTACAGAAAAGAGTTGTTAATATTCTCTTACCATCCTTTTAATGTGTATGGGGTCTGAAGTGAGGCTTTATTTTTCATTCCTGGTGTTGGTAATTTTGTCTTCCCTTTTTAATTTTTTAAAAAATTTCATCAATCTTACTAGAGTTTCATAAATTTTATTGATCTTTTCAAATAACTGGTTTTTTGTCTAATTGATCTCTATTATCTTTCTTTTTTAAATTTCATTACATTCTACTTTTATCTTTATGATCTGCTTCTTTCTGATTGCTTTGAATATAAGCGTTTGTCTTTTTCTAGTTCCTAAGGTAGAAGAAGCTTGGAGTACTCAGCATTTGCAAGGAATCAGTGTCAAAATCACTGATCTAAATACTTTTCAAAATAGACCTTTTGAAAATAGGAAGAGAGGTTGCTGGAGAACTAGGGCTCTGAGGTCAAGTAGCCTGGGCTTGAATCTCTGTTATGTGAATCCCATTCACATAATAAGCGTTATGTGAATTTGAATGATTTAAGCCATTTCGTGCTAGTTTTCTTCCTCTATTGAGAGGATTAAATGAAAAAATATATGGAAAATATCAATTAATATTGGCTGTCATTTTATTCCTCTCCAATCTCATGCTCTCTCTCTCTATTCATATACATATCATGTATATGTGTGTGTGTGTGTGTGTTTATATGTGTACAGTTGACCCTCGATCAAAGCTGGTGTTAGTGGTGCTGACCCTCTGCACAGTCGAAAATCTGCATATAACTTTACAGTCAGCCCTCCTTATCCATGGCTCTGAATCTGTGATTTCAACCAACCGCAGATTGTGTAGTACTGTAGTACAAACTTACTGAAAAAAATCCTCGTGTAAGTGGACCTGTGCTGTTCAAAGATCAACTGTATACATACGTACTTATATAACATTTTATATATAATTATATCTATATCTATATACATATATATCATTAACATCACTAAGATCAGTTCCATGACCTCACTTAAACAGATACTCTTAACACCCCCACATAAGATGTTTGAGCTAATTTATAATAAGTAGGAGATACCTTAGCATGTCATCATTAAGCTTCAGCTTCAGTTTTTTCTCAGCAGTGTTTGTCTACCTTTCCAGGTTGACCATCATTCTTTTTGATAGAAAAACTGATACAAAATATCTGAAGAATTTTTACATTTACTCTTTTGTCTATTTTATATCACTGACACCAACCTGCTTTTTCCTTCTCCAAACACTGTTTATTATGATAGAGTTTTCCACTCTGTTTTGGCCAGGCTTCCAGTGAAGATGATAAGAAAAATATACACAGACAATGTAAAATACATATCACGTATTTCAGCCTGATTTAATAAAAGAAGCATTAGAACAGGAGCAAGGCTTCAGATTTATTATCTATATCTGGATCTATCTTTTACTCCTTATGTGGCCTTTGGGAAATCACCTGACTTAACACCTGTCATACAAACAGAAGGGGTTGGTGTTTGAGATAAATGAGAATTTTCTCAACATATGCATAGGCATTAATTTTTTGAGGAGTGAAATATTATATTTTTATTTTGAATTGTACAAAAATACTGAAATATTCAGATAATAACAAAAGAAACATGCGTAGACTTTCTCCAAAAATTAATAAATATTAGTATTTGTGTTTTTGCTTCAAATAAAGTAAAAATATTACAGAAAAAATTAAATAGCTTTTTTCCCTTCTCAATGTCATTTTCCCTTAAAAATCAGTTTTAAGCTTTTTAACTTATGTACTTCTGTAGAGACATCTAAAAAAAATAGTTTCACTTTTTAATGTTTTTTTAAAAATATACATACCATACCTATCATTTTATAATGTGCTTTTCACTCAACATGAAAATTTTGAAATATATATTGACGTATACACTAATTAGCTTTCACTAACAAATAATATTCTATGAATATGGCATAATTTATATATTACTTCTCAATTGATGAAAAGTTTTTACTTCTTTATAATTACACAGATTTCTTCAATAAAGTCTTGTTCAAATGCCCAACCTTACTTATATTTAGCAGTGCTATTAAAAGAAATGAAAGTAAAATGATTTTTTTAAATTTATTTATTTTTGGCTGCATTGTGTCTTCGTTGCTGCACGCAGGCTTTCTCTAGTTGTGGCAAATGGGGGTTACTCTTCTTTGCGGTGGGTGGGCTTTTCATTGTAGTGGCTTCTCTTGCGGAGCACAGACTCTAGGCACTCAGGCTTCAGTAGTTGTGGCACACAGTCTCAGTAGTTGCGGCTTGTGGACTCTAGAGCGCAGGCTCAGTAGTTGTGGAGCACCGGCTTAGTTGCTTCGCGGCACGTGGGATCTTCCAGGACCAGGGATTAAACCCATGTCTCCTGCATCGGCAGGCATTCTTAACCACTGCGCCACCAGGGAAGTCCTAAAATGATTTCTTAATGAGGATTTCTGTATCATCTCCAGAAATCATCTCTGTATTGAATACAGCAAATTAAATTGCTCCACATTGTGGGTAGAAAAGTGTCACTTTCTTTCTTTTGCCAAATCTTCAGAAATATATCAAAAGGTTTCATATGGATTGGCCAAAACATTTGTTCGGGTTTTCCTGTACAATGTTACAGAAAAACCCAAACGAACGTTTTGGCCAACCCAATACGTTATACATCTACTTTGAGCAATTGAAAACATCTCTACCAGATCACCTGCAGATAATAATCTCTTATTATCACATTTTCATTGTACTTCTACATGAGTTATTTAACTCATTAACATTTATTGAATATCTGTTGTATGCTTTTACTGATAACAAAAATGAATATAGCACAGATGTCCTTAAGAAGCATGGATTTTTCAGCTTAGAATATGTGTTACCTGATATCAGAAGGCAGAGGAAGAAGAGAGAACTTTGGATGAAATTGTTATAGAAATGTTATTGAGGAAGTGATTTTAGTCATACCTTGATATGTGGCTGAGAGATGCAGAGAAGAATAGAGTTCCCCAGTATATATGGGGACATTGAAAACCCAAATCTATAGATTGAAAGGTGGACTGTGAATAGAGTTCAGAGCAGAATTTTTAAGTGGTGGAGCAGAGGAAGACATTCAGGCTATAACTTCATCAAAAGCTAAAAATCCTGGGCTTTAATTTTTAGTGACAGGGAATGTCTGGGAGAAGAGTATTTGAAGAAGGAAATGGTATGGTGCAATTAGTATTATAAGGGTATATTTGATAGATTGTAATGGTGTTTGATCACAAATATGTTTCTCTACAAGATTTTGTGCTTTTTTACTCTATTAGGCTT
Source organism: Lagenorhynchus albirostris (assembly GCF_949774975.1). Lineage (NCBI taxonomy): Eukaryota > Metazoa > Chordata > Mammalia > Artiodactyla > Delphinidae > Lagenorhynchus > Lagenorhynchus albirostris. The sequence goes on along the minus strand of NC_083095.1, from coordinate 53,648,561 downwards.
GAATTCAGTTGAGGTTAACTATATAATAAACACGCATATTTGTATTTTGAATCAACTAATGTGTCTAGAACTTGGGAATACTGAAGTTTGATGGTTTATTTAATCTTAATTAATTTGGGATGTGAATTTCTAAAATTTTGCATTTTTTTATGATATCAGCACTGCATTCCAAATATGGTTTTCAGCTAGGAACAGAATCATAATAGTGAGCAACACTGGAGAGTCTAAGTATATGAATTGATAAATTTGGTACAGATGAAGTTTTTTTGGCTGATATTTACACTTTTAAACCTGTCAGGAAGATCTTAATTAAAATTCATTTTGAAAATCCCATGAGTTTTCTAATGTCAGAGTTTTGATAAAGTACATTTAGATGTAATGAACACAAATTATTCATTAAAAAAATCTTTCCCTTGCATATTGATAGCTTTTAACACTTTAAAGAAATAAACCCTGGCATATGCTTTACAATACAACATGAGATTTTTAAAAAATCCTTTAAGAAATCCATTGCTCTTGCTTATTCCATAAGATAAGACTGCAAAACAAAAGAGATGTTGATTTGTCTCCACCCTTCACGTCTGTGACTAGTATTAGCTAGATGAACTTGATGTAAGTTCCAGTGCCTACAAGAGTTAGGAGCTTCTAACTTTTCTCCATAATATTCCTATGAAAGAAAAATACCTGTTAATAAGATTTAGAAATTTGTAGTATACTTTGAAAAGAAGCATGATTCTTGGATGAATTAAAAAGTAAAACATAAAGGCAGCGAAGTCATGTTACCAGCATTCGGTATCTCTACCACTTAACCAGAATATATAGAAATAGCACTATAAGGTAGTCCAGTCTCATAGGGTAACCAACTCAGTTTTAAAACGAAAAGTCTCATGTCTCAGAAATTTCCTTATTCCTGGCAAAGTGGGATAATTAGTCATCCTAGAATTGCTGACAAAAATTTTTAGAATGTTACATGTGAGACAAAGTTTAGATATAAAAAGAAAATATAGTGACTTCCCTGGTGGTCCAGTGGTTAAGACTACATGTTTCCCCTCCAGGAGGCGTGGGTTCGATCCCTGGTTGGGGAACTAAAATCCCAGATGCTATGTGGCATGGCCAAAAAAAAGAATATAAAGCAGTTATATTATTTTTTTTCTTGTGAAATGCTTAGAAATCTCTATCAATATTATTCAGTTGTAAAGGTGAATGTTTCCATCAATTAAGAGAATGCTTATCAGAATGGGCACTTACGGTGATTTTCAGGTCCCACCGTAATGAAAGGTTATAGTGGTTGAATAGGTTGAATATTTAATAGGTTCTCAAAGTTAGGCTTGTAACTTTTATTTCTTTATATCCATGTAATGAATGCCTAGCAATAAATGATTGTAAAACATTGTGGGTTGATAGAAAGGAGACATATTATGAGAATAGGCCTAACTTTAAGGTGGACATCAAGGCTACTGGCAAACATGCATAATTTTCCATAAAATATCATTGGAAAACAAGATTTTCAGAGACAGACTATGTTGCTGGACAGTTTTTCTCATGTTTTAATGAACAATATTTAGAAAGTAGGAAGGAGGCAAATATTTAGCAAATTTCTTAGTTCCCTCACTTTTTACAAGACAATAAACAAGAAAATGTTTTTGTCCAAAAGACATCCTGAGAAAAGACTTACAAACTTAAAAAAGACTTGTGAAGATTTCCTAAAAAATTTTTCTGACTTAATTTAGGTGAAGGAATTGTCTAAAAATGCTTTCGTACCAATATATGAGATATATCCTGCCTGTTTCTAATCATCTAAGTCAATTTGCATTAGAATTTTTTTTTTAAACCTAGAAAGGATGTTGATGAGAGTTAGCCCACTACTCCCATTAAATACAAATTTTACTCAGTGGTTTCAGCCACATTACAACTACCATAAAACAATTTGAAAATGTTATTGCTTAAGTCAAAATTAGAAGGACATTGAATTAAAAGAAAAAAAAAAGCAATATCCTTCCACACTACAACATAACAAATACATCATTTATTTCCTAAAACTACATCCTTTTTAAATTAACACTCTTCTCAATACACAGTATATAGATTAAACCATGATGTCAGGCTTTCGCCTTTGACTCATTCCCAAATCATTTTAAATGACCTAAGACTTTTATCATCTTCCCCCATTTCTACCATCATTGATTTACATGAGATATTTGCCAGCTAAGGCACAGATGTCACTGTAACAACAGATTTTCCTTCTTCTAGCTCCCCCTCCAGTATATATCACATTAAATGATAAACCTAATCTCAAATTTATCATGCAGTGTCTGAGAAAAATATGTGGATCTTTCCTTCCTTCCATATAACTTAAAACTCTTCCTAGCTCCATCTTTATTCATATGACAAAATCACAGTCCAGGAAGGTGTTTCCATATTCACCCTAATTCATTTTTTTAAAATTTCCTTTATTTCCAAACTTTTATTTTATTCCTATCTACAGAATAGAAATAAGTTAATTTACTGCTCAAGCTCTAAGATATTCTCCTCATCCAAATTTACCTCATAGATAAATCCCTTCACTTAAAATTTATAATTGGACTCTGAGACATAAGATTATTACTCTCTAGTTGTTTTAATGTATGTAATCTGCTCCGCTACCCCAAACTAGCAGTTATATACCTTAAATACTTAAAAGCTAGGTCTTATATTTTTTTGTCACCATTTGCATACTTAGAACACTGCCAGGCATATACTATGTAAGTCAGTAGTATACTTACTGATTTATTGACTGAAATATGAAGTTGTTTCTAGACCATAGATAAGAGTATGGAGTTCAGAGCAAACATAACTTTTCTGTTAGAGCCACTAGAATAAACTAAAGCACAATATTTAGAGCTAAGACAAGAAACTAAATACTCACACTTATTAGTCTCCACCGAAGAACTTTAGGATAAATTTTGTATGTTTCCTGGATTTTTATATGTTGGGTTTCTTTCTCTGACTTCAGAAAGAGTCACTCTGTTGATCTCTCTTCTAAGTTTAGAAATGGCAGATAATAGTTTTAAAAAAAAAGCTATATGGAGTTTAGAAATCAAACAGTGCAAATATAACATGGTATTTGGAATTTTCAAATTAAAAAAAGAGAAAATGTGTACATAATCATTTTTAAGACTATGTAAACAAAAGTTGTTTTAATACGAAAATTCAAAAGATAAAAATTTTAAAAAAACCCCACATTCACTACACACATAAAATATGTGAAATACTCATAATTAAGAAGTTAAATAACTGAATGGAAAATTTGGAAAAGGAATTATAATGACATTTCATAAAAAAATATTACAGGTAAATAATTAAATTATGGAAATAAGTCATGAAAAGAATATAATAAATCTATTCGTGATGCTATGGAAAACATGCCTCCATTTATTTAAAAAATATATATGTGTGTGTTTGTGTGCACACACGCATGCAAACAGAAACTTTCTGAGAAGTCACATAAACTGTTATCCCTGTTCTACTCTGGGAATTTGAACCAGGTGACAGAGATAGGAGGAAGATTAATTTTTTTAGTATATATTTATTTGTAATCTTTGTAACATTTGTCATGCAAATATATTATTTTATAAGTATAAACTAATTGACCTATTATGTATCTATAAACTATATATCTATAAATTAGTATATAAATTATGTATCTATAAACTAATTGCACATACTATATTATGTACCTTCTGTTATATATTGAATGTTATATATGTGTGAATGTGTTTTTGTATGACTACCTATATGTGTATGTGTGCAAGTGTGTGTATATATATATGTATATATATATACACACACACTATACAAATATACATATACATGTATGCTTGCTTTATTACAAAGATTACAAATGGATATTTATTTACAGTATATACATATACAATATATAATATATATAGTACATATACATATACATATGTATATTTATACACAGAGAAAGAACAAAACACAGAAAAATCTATAAAATGGAAAAAATATTTAGTGTTTGTAATTCTAATTCTAACTTAACCAGTAAAAGAGAATTCAAGAGGTTTCAATTTGCTCGAGTTCATTTGGATAGTGTATTAAAACTAGAACTGAGACTAGAATCTGTATGTTATAAATGAGTCTAGGGTTACTTCCACATTTTTCTCTATAAATAAATTCATATTTTTATCTATATAGTGTGACTTTATAAAATTTTCATTCTTATATTCCCTTTTGTAACCTTTATTGTTTCAACAAAAATTTTCTGTTTGATATTTTTCTTAAATATTTCAAACTTATTACATTTCATCTCTAATTAAATTTAATTTTTAAATTCTTATTTCTCATCAATTATTCATGTCCATTACCTTCCACAAAAGCGAAGTTTTAAGGCAGTTTTTTCTTTGGCCTTATTCTGCTTTGATAAAGTTCTAAAGTCAGCAAGATAACTTTGTGCATTTTTATCACTTTTATCAATTTTCTTCCCAAGTGTATTGCCACTGTGGCTGGTTTTTATTGGCACCAGTGTGGATTATTACATTGAAAATTTTCATGGAAAATATTAGAGATGCTGTTTTCTAGGATTCCCTCTGGAAAAATGTTAAAGGTAGCACAGCCATTTCTATAACATCAATTTACTCATATGGAAATTGCATCAGAGGTTTCAGTTGACTTATATAGTCTAAGAATTTATTGCGGGAGCCAAGGATAGGTATTACGGAAATAAATAAGTAAATGTTATAAATATTTGTAAGAAGGTGTTGGCATGCCATACCTAAATCATAAACATTTTAATACTGCTGAAGTAATTATTTTCCCAAGTTTCAGGAATGTACATATGGGTGTGGTAAAATAAAGATGGCTACACATTTTTTGCCTTTCATCTCATTAAGAGGTGAGGACTAATTCCCTGATACTAATTCTTGTATATCTAGAATGATCTTATCACTTGTTTGGCCAATAGAAGGCTGTGGGCTTCCAGGGTTCTGGGACTTCCAGGGTTACATCTTAGAGTCTTGCAGTATTCACCCTGGCTTCTTGGGATGTTTGCCTGAGGTGACAGGGAGGAAACCACCACCCATCTGGTAAGAAGCCTGACTACCCTGAGACCACTATACTATGAAGAAGCCCATGCTGTAAAGAGGCTCAAGCTAGATATGTGAAGATGTCACATGGGGACAGAGTGTGTGGCTAGTCCCAGATGTTTCAGAAAACCAATTTAGGCATCAGACATGTGTGTGTCGAAATGATACTCAACATTACATCCCTAGAATATGTGAAGTTGAGAGGGAACAAGAAAGCCAGCCATTAACCAGAGGCCCTATACAAACATCCATGAAAAGGTAGTCCAGACAAAAACTGGTAATGCCTTTGTTCAGAAAGCATGCAGAAATTTGAGACACCCATGGAGAATTGTCTCTTGACATTGGCACAAATAACTATTATATTGGTGATTATTTCACACAAGTAATTGAAAAGGAAACAGTGAAAATGAGTGAATATCTAATCTTTAGATTTTATTGGACTGGAAGCCAATAGTGATTCACTCATAGTGTCAAATATAGTTTCTTCATGAAACTTTGAAAAGCGTTAAAACTCTGTACGTGACTTCTGATAAATCATCTGAGTTTTTTCTAGTTATGAGTGCAAAGTGAAGTTTATCATAGAAAATTATTCAGTTGTCTCCCTAAATATCACTGTACTGTTAGCGTGGGAGAATCACAAAGTTTAAAAAATATATGTAGAGTAATCATGTATTTTAAATATTCATTCATGTCATGAATAGATACCTGTTCTAGGCTACTTAGGAGCTATTTAAACCAGCAGTTCAGGACCAACATTCTTAGAAAAAAAGTAGGAGTCTGACCGTTAGCAAATATTGGATGTCATTGCTGGATGTTTCATAATACTAATGACATTCAATGTGGAAGAAATAATATTAACTGGGGATGGGATGAGAAATTTAACATTTTCTACAGTTAAATTAAGTTACTGTCATGCAGACTGTGACTCAATTTTGCATGTATACATGTATGTGATGGAGAAGTATTGAACACTTTATTGCTGTCTGTATAACTGCAAACCAAGATACAAGATAACTTTTGTTATTTGGTTAAATTATCAATTTATGGTCTATGGTGTAGACTAGAAAAGGCTCATCGAGATCAGAGGGCAGGGGGTCAACACTTGTGGAGCACCCTTAGTTTTAAGTTCTAAAGCCAGATTTTCCTTCTCAAAATGTGCTAGCATCTGTATGCAAGTCTACGTAGGACCTTACTTCCTCGCTGGCAAACAATGTACCTGTGAGTTTTGTTCAGTGTGGATGAAAGCTCTGATAATAGTGAATATTATCAACTCATGGACAATGATTATATGTCCTTTCAGAGTACCGTGTCAAGAAATGTGCAGTGACTAAAGTTTATTGGTTTTGAAGGAGAAAGATTCTCATATAATTTCTAAGTTGAAAATAGGTTTTGAAAAAAACACGACGCTATCTTCAGCTGACATACTAGTGGGTCTTAGTGATATATTTGGAATCATGAAGAGACTGGATTTACTGGTTCAGAAAAAAATGATTAGAATTTGTCTTGTTAAATATATCAGGAATTTAAAGATAGTGTTTAAGACTGTATTATAATCCATTCGTATAGTACACTATCTTTTAAAATATGTGTAATAAATTTCTGAAGAGCAGAGAAAACTGTGTGATTGAGGTTTAACTCCTATTGCTCAATTGTTTTCTTTGCTCTTCAGAAACTCTGTTTAAATATTACTCATATTTTAAAGTCACATTTGAATTATATACAACAGAACATGAAAAAATAATTTTTCTAGGCCAAATTCTCCATAATTGTAATATGCTTATCAAATTAGCCTCTGTTTATAGGACAAGTTTTCTTCAATGAGAAATCACTGTGTTGTTTTCAGACTTTTTTTAAAAATCATAATGCACAGAAATATAATGAAGCCACCAAATGTTTATGCTGAATTGTTGTGAATTAGGATTTTCTGACTTAATAAAAGAAATATAAGAAACAAAACCCATCAGGTGTGGACATTCACTTATAACTATTTGCCATTAAATTGAATTTAGGAGTCATGATGAACAATCTTATGCAATTTTATCCAACATTTACATGAGACCACTTTTGTTATTGCCATTACTAAGGACTATTATTAATTTTCAATATATTTTTATTCCTTAAAAAATGGAGATTTTGTGCTACTAAATTTGTTGTTTTGTACATCCATTAAATATCCAATAGATGTTTAAAACTTGAGAAACACTCTCCTGTAAACCTCCCTGATGACACTATTGTGATGACACTGCAGAATGCCTCTTCTCTGAGCATAGATGCTTTTTGGAGAATTCTCTTTAACAATCAGGTTTCACTCATACACCAAAAGTCCACTCAAATGTCCCTTCACCCTTTTGGTCTTTCTTGACCACGTTTATCAAGAGATTTATGACTGTGTACAACATTAATGTGTATATCAATTTCAGGTTTTTTTTAGGTTAGTTTAATAAAACAATGAGTGCTTATTAGGTACAAGGGTTTGTTCAGAGAAGCAGAGCTCCTGGGTGTGATACACAGGATGAGGAGTTTATTATAGGGATTTGACTTTATACAATTATGGTTGTTGGTTAAACACTTTACATGCTTCTGCTTTTGTAACTTGGCCTGAAGTCTATAAGGCAGGCATTTGGAAAGAAAAGATGAATGTGAAGCAGGGGAGGACCAGGACAAACAAGAACCTGTATGTGAAGTGGAATTCATGTTGACCTCTCAATATTACCAAGCCTCCCACCTTAGTGATGAGGTTGACCTGCAGGAAAAACTGGCATTCTTCATTATGTTGCTAAATACACCCCTGGCCTAGGCATCAGAGAAGCTGAAGAAGATCTGATTGGAGCTCAAAGAGCTGCCGGTTGGGTGCTGCTTCAAGCCAACAAGGTGGGCTAAGAGGTCCAAGACAATGTAAATGAGATGCAGCACCACCTGACCCTACATCCTTCTTTAGAGAATTAACATGGCTGGTGCTTTACTTCTTCCTTCCAAAGCTCATGCAAAAATACCATGTGGCCAGTCCTAGCCAAGAACCATTGGAAGAAGGGGATTCTGGGGAACACAGTTCCAGCTTAGCTAAGTGGGAGAAGAAAGTCACTACAAGGAGGAAACCACTGTAGAACTGGAGCCAGTAAGGTTTTCTATACTGCTGCTGAGCACATCTCTGGAAAGGGGCATGATGTCTGAGGAGGTGCAACAGTATCCATTTTAATTCTGATTGGTACTTAAATACTGTGGGCAATGGAATAGCAGATATTTTAAAAATTCAGGTGACAATTGAATAGCCAGGGGCCTTGATAGGCTCTTATTAGGATTTCATAAAATGTGTCCTTAAAATCAAGGCCCAGTAAATGTGATTGAACTGCATGGGGCAGTATAGATTCAGAGCAGAGGCACCTCCAAAAATCAGTGGGTATTGACCTTTGGATAGAGGCTGTTTGGTTTAGAAGTTACAAGCGTAGATTTCGGTGTCAGGAGGTTTGAATCATTTCTCTTCCAACCACTAGCCCTATGATCTTGTATTATAGAAGGAGACTAGTTTGCTTAGAAGAGTTTGTGGAATGAGTAAACGCAGAGCATGAGAAACTGCAATTAAGTTTTGTAAGATTTCTCTGGGTTTAGCACAAGGGCAGAAGATCACAGGCCTGATGGGAATGAAGGAGACTGCAGAGTGGTGTTTCAGTGTCTGGATCCAAGGTCCAGGGCATGCATTGTCCTCACTATCATCTGTGGTGAGTTTGCAGGCTGCTAACCAGGCTAAGTTCTCAGTTCTGTTTTTTCTTTTTGGTCTATTATTCTTTCCGACCATTGTACAAAGAAGTGCTTGTTATGTTCTATCTATAATTTTTAATAAGAAACAGTGGCAGGCCTCTATATTGAGGTAAAAACATTGGGACTATAGTAAATCATCAATTAAGAAAATTTTAGGTAAGGAAAGAACTGTCAGTGGACTCAGCAGACCCTTGCATCCATGCCAGTACTTCACTTCCTGCTCCTGCCATTCAAACTACGGGTACAAATGGGCTCAGGATGTAGGACAGCCTACTTAATGGTATGACTCACAATACCAACATGGAATCTATTCATTTTGGTCCTTTCTCTTTAGGGACTAGCTCTGAAACTACAGGGTACAGATAGTAGAGGGAGGGAAATGATTTACAGGCAGAAGAGAGAGATGGCAGCACTAGCAAAGGTAGGAGGTAAGAAGTTTCAGTAAAGAGTTTATGTAGCTCTTAGCGCTAACACAGATTAGGTAGTGGGTCATGTGGCTGAGTCTTCATAAGCCTTAGAGTTGGAGGGCACAAAGATCTTTTATACCCCCAGGGTAGGCAAGTGTGTGACTAAGAGAAGGATGAGAAATTCAAATAGGCCTTGAGTACAGACGAGTAGGCACAGAGTGCCCACACCAACTTTGTAGACTATTTTGCAGGATTTTGGAGACAGACTGAACATCTTGGCAAATCCAGGTAAGAATAATCATGAGAGGCTGATGTACAAAGCAGTGAATTACAGATAAACAAAGGACCTCCCCCCCATTCCACTTTCCCTACACTGCATAGGCTCCTACAACCTGAGGAAGAATGAGGAAAGTGCTGAGAATCCTGAATTAACAAGGTTTAAACCTCAAATTCCTGGGCTTGTTTAGCATTGACTAAGATTTTATTTTCTGCCTTTTGGCATAACTTAGCTGCTGAGTAGAGATCCAACAAATATTACTTGAGCCGTACATATGCGCCTGGCACTGTTTATTCACTGGGGATATGTCAGTGAACAAAACAAACAAGAATTCTTTTTTCAGTGAAACTAAGATAATATACAGAAATATAAAAAACACATAAAAGAATATAAAGGCGGATTAAGAAATTTTTATATATCTGTTAATATGTTTAGAGAAATATTTAGTGATTGTGGTTTTTGTTAATATATAAATAGAGAAAAATAGTTATATTTATGTATAAAATCTATAGTTATACATTCATTTTATAATATTAAAATATACTAACAAAACACATGTAAGTACCAGCATAGCTTTGAATGCTGTGGAATTACTGAGGAGAAAGAATTTATGAAGAAATGCAACATGGTTAGGGCATGATATCTGACATGGATCCATAGGGCAGGAAGGATTTAGGCAGGCAAAGGGGGAATGAGTGGAGTCTGTTCAGTGAGGCAGATACATAGGGCCAAAAAAAAAAAAAAAGATTTCAAAGCATGTGATTTCACTGGAGTAGAGGATTCATGAAGGGAATTAGCATGAAACAACAGGTTGGAGGTGATTCCAAAGGATCTGAATGTGAATTGAATGAGACAATTGATTTTCATTGTTTTCCCTAGTTTGAATGTATGTATCTTTCCACCTGTTTCTGGATGACTTTCTGAAAAACTATTCAAATTGATGTACATTTTAATGGACTGATTCATTTTTCAACTCCAACACAATTACCTTAGCAAGCTACACAAATTATTTTTCTACCATTTCTAGATGAATATAAATAAGGTTTGAGTATCACAGTTTTATACAGCCTAATTCTATAGGCAGAAGCCTACTGAAAAATTATATCAGGTAATTAAATAGTATATTTCCCATGTATCTACCCTATATATGACTTTAGTGTTTAACATGTATAATAAAAACATCTTAAATATAAGCCAAAACGTAAGTGCTATTTAAGGACAGATGAGGATTTAATAGACAAGTATATAATAGGCACAATGGCAGAATTGTGTTTCAGGAAGTACCATAAAACTTTTAGGACTACATTAACCTGGGCTTCTCAACTTGTGTTTTAGCCATTTGAGTCTGATTTTTCTTGTCTATAAAATGGGGATAATAACGTCTGATTTTTTGTATTGTTTGAAATAGTAGACATCAAGATACGTTTTTTTTTCCCTTAGCTCAGATACTTCTCTCCTTGTGACTTATATGTCATTAAATAATACTTTGATATGATAAACACTCAAGTTCAATATTAAAAATGTTCCTCATGCTTGAAGGCAGGAAGTCAATTTAAGTAACTTCTAGAGCATGTGATTTCACTTTAAAATTGTAAAATGGTTACATTAAAATGTATGACTCCCATTTTACTTTCATCATACTTTTTTTGCCCCAAGGTATCACAGTAGACTATTATTCAAATATGAAGACAATTTTAGGAAACACTGGCAAAATTTACAAAGTTGTTTTTCCATATTTGAAAGATAATAAGCAATTCTTGCTTTTAATAAATTATTTTTTAGAATTCTAGAATTTTACTCTTATGGAAATGACTTTCCTGAAATTGTGCTGTCACCTACAGAAATAAAATTTATGTGTCTTTGGTATGTCTACAGAAAATAAAATTAAAATCTAATAATTTTACTTAGAATAATAACCATGAACATTTATTGAGTTACAGTGTGCAAACAACTATGTTTCTATTAGGATAGGGAATGGAGCCGAAATAGTCTCTATATTACAAATGGTCATTCAAGTGTCTACATTTGTAGAAAAAATATTAAAACTAGAATTTTCTAACCCAGCAACTGTTGGTCTATTTACTTCACACTGTAAAAATAGGTGTGAGTAATCAGCAATTGGTGGATCAAACTATTCGTGTTCTAAAATATAGGAAACCTCATAATTTATAAAAATACATTGTTGAAAGCTTAATTGCCTTTACTTGGACTTATCACAAATACATAGATTTATTGAAGGTGATATTGGCTTTCTCTTGTCAATAATTGGTAATAAAATGATAAATGGTTGATTTTACACACATCTTCAAGTCAAAAAGGCAAAATTGTCTTAATGACCTTAAAATGATGGGCACAATAATTACTTCTATAATTATTACAGATACTCTCTTATGATTGAATTTTATAGCATAATTATATTATAAATGAGACTGATATGGAAATCAGAAGTTATAGTTATGACAGTAATTTTCTTTTCCTCAGTATTACTGTTAAGTCAGTAATATTGTCATTAAACTCTGGCACTAATGAATAAATGTAATCATCTTTACAGGAAGAAAAAAAATAGTGTTAATTATACAGTCCTCAGCATTGGACTGTAGAGAGATAGCTGTTGTTGTTGTTTTAGTGGAGATACTATACATTTCTTCCAAATCCAGTCTTCACACAGAGCAGCTAATAAAATCACGTGACTCCCCTGCCTCAAATTCTTTGATGGCTTCTCATTACACTCAGATGAAATCTATAGTTCTTATGACCACTAAAACCTCATATGATTTGTCCCTGACTCACTTTATAACCTGCTCTCTCCCTTCTCTGTCTCACTAAGGTCCAGCCATGCTTATATCTTTTCTTCTTTGAACATGGCAACCTTTTCTTGTCTTTCAGTGTTGGCACTTGGCATTCCTCCTTCTCAGAATAAACCTCCCCCATATTTTTGTTCGGGTGGCTCTGTTGGCATTGTTTAGGTGCAATTCAAATGTCTCCCCCAAACGCAATGCAAAATAGACACCTCACCTTCCAGTCACTAACATGCCGTTCAATTTTATTTTTGCTTTGTGCTTAGCCTTTCCAGAAATTATCCAGTTTGTTTGTTTACTTGGTTTCCCAGTAGGATGTAAATTTTATGAGAACAGGTAACATTTCTGTCTTGTCACCACTCTATTCCCAAAACCTAAGAAGGGCAGAAAGCTTCTTAGTTCATAATGTGAATTAGTAAATGGAAATAAATCAATCAAGGTGTATTATTTTTCTTCAGCCCAGAGTTGAAGAAAGTGTTACCGAAAGTGGGGGTCCAGCTGCTCACTACTCTAAAGCCAATAAAAAGGCAAGGTTGGTGGAAACTTAAGTTTGCTTTATTTCAGAGGCTGGCAACCTGGAAGGGAGGCGGTGGGTGGGGATGCGGACCTCTGTCCAGAGGCCAACTCCCCCCACCCCCGATCCCAGACAATTAGTGGGCTACATCTTTTAGAGACAGAGGGAGAGGGCTACATGCAAAAACAGCACAGTCAGCTCTGACAGTCATCTTGAAATCGGTCATGCGGTGGTCTGCTCAGGATTGTCTTGATTGTTTTAAGTACAGTTAGTCTAGTTCCAGCGTTGGTTTGTTCCCATTTCTTTGAGGCCAGTTCTCAGAATTGTGGCAGCTTATATCATGGCTACAGTCTGGTCACCACATAGTTAACTTCTTCCACCTGATGGAGGTTTCAGTATGTATAATACAGCTGAAAGGATAGGGCTCAGAATATTATCTATAGCCCTTGAAGAGGAACTAAATAAAGGTCTTTGACTTTGCTTAATGACTAAACTATTATTATTTGGTCTCGTTGACTGTTTTCCTTTGTTTCTGCATTTTTTCACTTCTCTGATTAAACTCATTCTTTGGCTAAAGTTTTTCTGCAAACAAAAGGCAGGCTGAGGACATGGGGGCAAGAACCATAGGGTCCTGCTCTGTTTCAAAAGGACGTATCAGCAGAGTGACCATTTTGACTCGGGATTGATCAGTTAAGTGAAACCATTTGCTTCATTTACATTTAATGTGATTTTTATTCGCTTCTTTAGTCAAGTCAATTAAAGTAGTCAATTAGTTGCATGTGATTTTTAGGGTACTGTGTTAAAAAAAAGAAAATTTAAATAAATTCAGCTCTCTCCAACCTAGGTTTCCAAAGCCACATCAACTTGAGGAAAGAAAGGTGAAGTCTTTCAGGAATGCTGCACATATATATGAACACATTCTTTCAGCTGCCCTGTGGCAGGTGTTATTTTCCTTCTAACTTGCTGGGACTCCCCAGATTGCATTGTCCTCTAAGTATCTTTGCAACACTTCCTGCCTTTGCTGAAGCTGCCATGTTCTGTCACTGCTGCTGCCAAATCATTTATTGCCAGCCTTGCAGGCACGGACTGGTTCTGCCGAGTCACAGTTGTACATGTCTGATGCATCACTACCATGTCTTCTAGAGCCCTACGTGGGCCAAAGCATGCCACCTTCTCCATGAACAATGAGAGAATACTATCTGCCCCTCCTCGGGGTGTTTCTGTTACCTGAGTTCCCAGGCAGAGTTGCTTGGGCCCTGAACGTCTTAAGCGTTTTCTTTTCTTTATTGGATTTGTTTTTGATATCATAATCGTTTGCATTTTTTAATTTGTTAGCCTTTTTTGTTTGCTGATACTCAGTCTCTCCGAAGGATTCAGGCATAAATCCCTAAGGACTTTGTCAGATGACACAGTATCTTGAGGGAGGTAGATGTTATACTCAGAATCCTGTCCCCTCTCTGTCTCTGAGAAATTGTTCTAAGCCAAGTTTGTTTGTTGTTTGTTTTCCTTCCTTTGACCCTCATCCAGTTAGACCCTAGGCAGTCTTAACTACCCCAGAGCTCTGATGTCAGCAGTTTTTTAAGTATAACCAGACAATTATGAATCTTGAGATAAAGACTGCTTGGTTTCAAGTTCAGCTTCCTGCTGTGTACAAATGGTTTGCTTAGTAAATACAGTAAGATTCTACTTTTGATTCACTGAAATCCACTTAAATACCTTTGTTATATGTCAAAATTTATAAGTATCACTTATTTAGGTGAGTCTCCTGCCCTCAGGGCTGTTTGGGGACATTCAATCAGTGAACAAATTAGTAAATTAAGACTGCTATTAATACCATAAAGGAAATATACAGAATACATCATAGTTTCATTTTGCTCTAAATTGAATATTATTTAAGAGGGGAGATAGGGAATTTCTTTTCTAGAGTAAAGGTACATTGGACTTGTTGGTCACAAGAACTTGAACTTCACTCATACCAATATAATAAGACTTTCTTTTTATAAATCACAGGCTCTTTTTGAGACTCAAATAAAAAAGAGTATTCAAATTTTTCCATGTTTAAAGAACAATGCAAATGTTAGTTGTTGTCCATCATTGTCTTTTGGACCAGAAATTACAGGGTTTTCATTTTATAGGGGAACTACAATAAATTCACAGAGATTTCTTAGAGCGCTTTGGTGAGGATTCTGGGGCTATGAAGGAATCAAATGAGAAAAGAATGCCATTGTTAATTAGTGTTACCTGATACTGATATATGAGCAGCAAGGAAGAAAGGTCCTGACAGTACTAATATCAAGATGAGGGTAGTATACATACTATTCACAGACAAAACAGATTTCCTGCCATCAAAGAGTTTACAGTTTAGTATAGCTAATTGGAAGTTTATACAGTTTAGTTTATACAGTTTATAAGTTTATACAGTTTAGTATAGCTAATATAGTGTGTCATGGATCACTTTGGGAATAGCTGAGTAACTTATAAGGATATAGGATTAGCAAAACAAAAATCATTGAAGGATTTTGTTGTCCCTAAATTAGTAGTTCCTTGACATGTGATTCAGGCCAAGTCATGTCCCAATCCAAATGTAGAGTTTCCCAAAGTTTATTAATTGAAATATCACAACTATCCATCTCAGCAGGATCTTCCCATCTTGTGCCAATCCTCATAGCAAAAAAGTATTAAAAAAGAAAACATTGATACTTTCCTATACAAGGAATTTCCTCGATACTGGTGTTCAAATTAAGTCCTAACCAACTCATTAGTGTCCAACTATGAAAGCCTCAGTGACCTATGTTTTGCAAATCATTGGGAAAATAGACACATCTCATTTTTCCTAATGTCTCCCTTTTCTGCTCTAGAGTGACAGATCTCAAGTGCCAGAGGAGGATGATTTTGTACCCCAGGGGCCATTAGACAAAGTCTGGAGATATTTTGGACAACTGGGGACATGCTCTGTGTGTGTGTGTGTGTGTGTGTGTGTGTGTGTGTTGGGAGGTTTCTAGTATCTAGTGGGTAGAGGCCAGGGATGCTGGTAAACATGCTGACAATGCACGGGACAGCCCCTCAAAACAAAAAATTATTTGGCCTAAAATGCCAACAATGTTAAGGTTGAGAAATCCTTGAGAGGAAAATCTGCTTGATAGCAAAAGTCCAAGACCATTAGTGGAGAATGGAAAAGAATGAAAGGAATGACTGGTCACGTATAACCATTCTTGCTTTAACAATACTGGAAGAAAAGTGGTAAACATAAAGTTATCTGTCTGAAATCATCTCCAAATCTACTTTGATATTAAATCTCAGTATGCTGAGTATGAGGCATTTGTAAATTAGAATATGATTCCTTTGATAAATGTAAAGCACCCAGCAAGTACCATGGTAGATTATTTTCCTTCCACAGTAACTATGAATATTTGTAATTCTTAACTTCAAATAAGTTTAGATGATAGAAAACCCAAGCGTATTTTTTTTCTTTTTTTCCCCCCAAGCATATTTTTATTTATAAGACTTGACCCTTGCCTTTCCTCAAATTATTCCCTGTGTGATATGGTTATATAGTTATTTACAAGTTCAACCTCAGTGACCATTCATTCCCTCATAGTTAGAAATTAAATGGTACAAGCTTATATGAATATTATTCCGTCCAAATTCCATTGGTAATTAAAATGTCATGAAAAAGATTAATTTTTCCTCAAATCACTGTGACACTTTAGTTCAAGAAAATGATTGTATGACATCTCTAAGTAAGGCTAATAACCTAATATTCTTGTCACTGGGAACCAAAATGAACATGAAAATATTAGCGTTTACAAGTTTTCAATTAATAGAGACAGCTGCATGAAAGTAAAAAAAATAAAAACCTAAAATGAAGTGTTATTTAATTTGTGATTGAGCTTTTTAATTTAGTTTCATTTATCTGAAATAAATGAGTTCAGGATGAGAATTAATTTATTTTCCTCTTTACTTTGTCTATCCCTTTTTATTTTTTCTCACAAAGTTCCAAATCAGTTTTATTGTTTAGGGGTTTTTACATGTTTTTTTCTTTATACACCAAGATAAAAATAGTAGTAAATTTAATTTCTTTACATCACCTCTGATTATTCTTTCTCCTTTTTGATAAATCATATGCAGACAAATATTGAGTTGTTTTTCTGATAAATCAGAGTTTGGTATATTTTCAGTGGGATATTTGTTTAATATTTAAACACTGACATTTTAAAAGCCTTCCAGTAGGTTTTCTATGCCATCTCCACTACCACTTAAAAAAATAAAATGTGTTGTCAGTAAAGTTTTTTCTGGAGACTGAGGAACCCAGGGAATCCCAAGACTATTTCAGGGGTCCATACATTAATATTTATATAGAGGTAAGAGATCCATAAAAGGACAAGATAGCTCATAGATTTTAGTAGATTGAAAACCACACTAGATCACTTGGTTGATCAGATAGGTTTTCTATGTTTTACATTATTATAGGTGACAATCTTGCTAAACTTTCTACCACCTCATGATAATCTTTTTTCTTCTAGTTTCTAATAAGATTCTCCTCACTTTAAGTCCTCACTGACAGCCTCCTTAAAGTCCAGATTTTATGAATAATGTATTCAAGGCTCTTTAAGTGTTTGCTAGCATTATTCTCAAAGTTCACTGCTGTGTTGCAAAGCAATGCTCACATTTTGAGTGTTTGTTATAGTAACACTGTAGTTCTTTTACCAAAATCTGTATTAGTTCTTTATTGCTGTGTAACAAATTACCCCAAAACTCAGTGGCTTTAAACACCAAATATTTATTATCTCACACTTTCTGTGCATAAGGAACTTAGGAGCACTTAACTTAGCTGGATGGTAGGATTCCAGAGTCTCTTATGAAGTTGCTATCAAAATGTTGACTTGGCTGCAGTCATCTGAAAGTTGACTGGTGCTGGGTGATCCATGCCCAAGGTGGTTCACCCACCCCCATTGGTAAATGTGCTTAGATGTTTGCTATGTGGGCTTCTCCGTAGGTTGCCTGAATTTCTGCATTACATGGCAGCTGACTACCCTTAGAGGGGGTGACCTGAAAAGAGACCAAGAGGGAGCCCACAACAGACGTTGTAGTCTTTAATATTCTAATCTGGGAAATGGCATACCATCACTTCTGTCAGACCCTATTGGTCATACAGACCAACCCTGATGATTGTGGGAGGGGTTTCCACAAGAGTGGAAATACCTGAAGCAGGTATTTTTGTAGTCCATCTTGGAAGCTGACTTCAGCATACTCCTTGCAGTCTATGTGTCCCTCTGTCCCTGACCCTGGGGAACCACTGATTTGCTTTTTATCCCTATAAACTAGTTTGTACTTTTTAACAATTTCTAAAAATGAATATGCATTCTTTTGTGTTTGGCTCCTGTCATTTGGCGTAATTTTGATATTTATCTACATTGATCAGTGTACCAGTCATTTAGATCTTTGCAAATGTTCAGCATTTTGTTTAGTTATTCATTGACATTTGGATTTTTGTGAGGCTTTGTATGTTATGAACAAAGCTTCTATAAACATCTGTGTCCACACTTTTATGTAGAGATATGATTTTATTTCTTTTTGGGCAAATAACCAGGAGTGAAACAATGGAGTCCTATGGTAGGTGCATAGTTAACTTAAAAAACTGCCAAACTTTTTCGAAATGTTGTACCATTTTACAGAGATATATGAGGGTGCCAGTTATTCCACATCCTTGACAGCATGTGGTATTTGCATGCCTCTTAATTTTAGCTATTTTAATGTCTATATAATGGTATCATGTTATGGCTTAAATTTGCATTTCCCTGATTATGCTGAACATCTTTTCATTTGCTTAATTGCTATTTGTATATCTTCTTTTATGAACAGGGCTTGCTATTGAAATCCTCTGCACTTTGTAAGAATTTTATAAATTATGACTAAAAGTTCTTCGTAAGATATGGTATTGTGAATATTTTCTCTCATCCTGTGGCTTTCTTTTCATTTTCTTAATGATGACATTTCAAGAAAAATACTTCACATTTTAATAAAGAACAATTTTTCAATATTTTATTTTATGCTTTTTATCAAATCTTTCCATACTCCAAAGCTATGAAAATTTTGTCTTAAGTTTTCTTATTGAAGTTTCATAGTTTTAACTTTTACATTTAGGTATATTCTCTTTTTTGAGTGAATTTTGTGTATGTTGTAATGTCAGTGTTGATGTTTTTTTTTAATACAGATAGCAACTGTTCCATCAAAATTAAATAATATTCTCTAAAAAGCTTGCCTTAAAATCTTGGTTGAAAATCATTTGACCATATATATATTTTTTAATTAATTAATTTTAATTTTGGGCTGTGTTGGGTCTTCATTGCTGCGTGTGGGCTTTCTCTAGTTGCGGTGAGCAGGGGCTACTCTTCGTTGCAGTGGCTTTTGTTACAGAGCATGGGCTGTAGGTGCACAGGCCTCAGTAGTTGTGACATGCAGGCTCAGTAGTCATGGCTCGCGAGCTCTAGAGTACAGGCTCAGTAGTTGTGGCGCACAGGCTTCGTTGCTCCACGGCATGTGGGATCTTCCCGGACCAGGGCTTGAACCTGTGTCCCCTGCAATGGCAGGCAGGTTCTTAACCATTGTACCACCAGGGAAGTCCCATCATTTGACCATATATTTTTAATATCTTTTTCTGTATTCCGTATTGTCCAATTGAGCTATATGTCCTTTGTTATGCTAATGCTGCAAAGCCTTGATTACTGTAGCATTATATTACTATTTTAAAATAGTTAGTGTAAGTCATCAAACTTCATTTTCTTTTACAAAATTGGTTAGGCTTTTCTGGGTCTTTTTCATCTCAATATGAATTTTATAATAAGCTTATTAATTTCTTCCAGAAAATTTGTTGGAATTTGGGTGTGTGTGTGTGTGATTGCTTTCAGCCTATACATCTGTTTGAAGAGAAATAATATTTAAATAATATTGAGGTTTCTGCTTAATGAAATAGTATCTCTCTTTATTTAAGTCTTTAATATCTCTCAGCAGTATTTTCTAGATTTTAGTGGAGATGTCTTGTATATATTTTCTTAAACTTCAGGTTTTTTTTTTACACTGTTGTAACTGGAGTTTTTATCGTTTAATTACCAGTTGTTTGCTATTAGTATATAAAATACAAGTGACTTTTTTTACCTTAACAATGCTACTGTATTAGTCAGGGTTCTCTAGAGAAACAGGTCCAGTAGAAGATACATATAGATGTAGATATGTAGATTTAGTATATATAATTAGCTCACTTACTATGGAGGCTGAGACATCCCACATCCGTCATCTTCAAATTGGAGACCAGGAAAGAATGTGGTATAATTCTAGTTCACGTATAAAGGTCAGAGAACCAGGAATGCTGATGGTACAAGTCCCAGTCTGAAGACAGAAGACTGATGTCCCAGCTCAGCAGTCAGGCAGAAAGAATAAATATTCCCTTCTTCCATCTTTTTGTTCTATTCAGACCCTCAATAGAACGTGGTGCCCATCAGCATTGGGGAGGGCAATCTGCTTTGCTCAGTCTATAGATTCCAATGCGAATCTCATATGGAAACTCCTCACAGACACACTTGGAAATAATGTTTAGCCAAATATCTGGGCACCCCATGATCTAGTCAAGTTGACACATAAAATTCACTTTCACAGCTACATTCAATTCTTAGTTCTAGTTATTTTTATAACCCTGAGTATTTTCATGCCAAGCTAAAAAAATTGGAAACTCAACCTTTGTTGGTCCTTTCTTCCAAATTTGGGCCACTCTCCAAAATCTGCCTTGATTGGTTCACTTTCTAAACCTCAGATAGTTGTGTGTGTGTGTGTGTGTGTTTTTCTTTGCATTTTATTGCGAGTTGTAGTTGTTAGCTGCAGCAGGCTTTTCATAAGGTCATACTCTACTACCCTAGAAGCAGAAGTGGTACTGTTGCTTAGTATTTTAGCCTTCAAACTGATAACATATTCCTGGAAGACATAAAAATGAAAATTATGAGATTGGAAGACATTCTCTGCTTCTCAGTAGTAAGAATTTAAGGGGGTCTCAATATAAAATATATCTTGAAAATCATATCTCATGTAAGTTCTCTGATCTCTCAAGATGCTTCCAAGATAGTGGTTGAGTTGATTTGAAGGTAGACTTGAGAGTTTTGATTTAGTTGTGTGTCATGATATGCAAGGAATTTGTATGTGTAGGTATGTTTGGTTGGGACACTTGAAGAAGAAGAAGAAAGAAAGAGAGTCAGTTTACTGGAGAGAAAAATATATGAGAATATTGACAGAGAACACTTCAAGGCTATAGAAAATCAGGTCCTAGGTTTAGATGTATGTAGGATGATAGTGATAATGTAGGAAAAAATAGCCACAATAATTACAGCTAATGTTTATTATTCTTTTGTGTGTCAAACATTGTGCTAAACACTTTACACACTTTTTTTAGATAACCTTCACAACAATGTTATAAGGGGAGAGTTATTACCTTAACTTTACAAATGAGGAAATCTAGATATAGAGAAATTAGCTAATTTGCCCAAGATCCCAAGCTAGTAGAGAATATGAATTTGAACCTCGTGTTGAGCTTTATATAAAACAAAAGATTTTCTATATATTCCTATCACTAGGATTTACCTAGGATGACATACTATCATTTACTATTAGCCCACATTAATAAGTCAGATACTACACTATAGACATGTTTAAAAGGAAATTTTAGTCATCCAGTCATGTACAGTTATGATTTGTTTTTCAGGATTATTTTCTATGTTTTTCAGGATTATTTTCTATTTGTTTTTCAGGATTATTTTCTATGTTTCTAAATTCTCTGAAAATCTTGGCAATAAAAATAGCTTTTTTTTAAAATCTCAAGTGCAAAATCTATGTGTCAGGTGTTGGCCTTGTTAAATTGCTGGTGAAAACATGTTTTTGTCAGTTGCTGGAGGAAAGAAAAGATGGTTCCTCTGGTTTGACAATTATTGTTAATATTATAAATTGAAGTGTATAAGATGTGAAAATGAATAAAAATAAACCACAACTAAAATTGGAGTCAGGAAGACCAGTAGAGGGAGCTCTCACACCCTACTACTCATCATCAGTTACCCCAAACAAAACATTAATTATCCCGATGGGAAGGCATCAGTTACTGACGCCCCCAGGAAGAGAGGTATCTTGCATTCCCAGACGGGAAGTACAACTACTTTACTACCCCAGCAGGAGGAAGGAAGACTTCCTTCTTGCCCACTAACAAGCCCAGGCAATGGAAAATGCTGCAGCTAGGCCAATGAGAAGCCATTGTCATCTGAACTTTTACTTTCTTCCAATAAACTTTTATTTTTTCCTTGCTGATACTTTCTTTTCTTGTATCTCCCCCTAACTATAAAAGGTTTCCATGATGAGATGCTGTCTGACTCATGAATCGCTTAATAAAGCCAATTAGATCTTCAAATTTACTCAAATTTTGTTTTTTAACAAAGGACAAGAGCAGCATGCACAAGCAAGCTATCCTGTAAAAATATTGAGTAAGAAATAAGCAAGTACCAGAGTTTAAGGAAACAAAGGGGCTATAAATTGATGTAATCAATTTTTAAAATATTTTGGAAATTCAAATTATTTAAAAAAAAAGAAATTGTAACCTGAAGAACAACTGTTATTAAATAAGAGCTTTGAACTTTTTCCTGTTTTGCAAATTATAATTTAATTTGTCAGCTTTATCTGAGGGTGAGTTCTGAGCCCATTTGTGTGTGAAATTTCTCTCCTACTCTTTTCTCAAATGTATATTTACTTTGTTAGTTTTTCCCTCTAATATAAAGAATGTGTATCCAGCTGCCAAAAAAATTCTTTTGGATACTTTTAAAAAATGTTTCCTTTTAAAGAAGAAATAAGAGAATGGCATAGTACAATTATATCTTTTGTATGATTGTTAGCATTTATTTGAACAATGTTTGCAATTATTTTCATTATACAGGAACTGTTATTCTTCTTCCTTTTTCCAGGGATGAATATATGGCATACCTCAAGAAACAAAATAACCTGTCTCAGGATATAATGTTTAAGGTTATATAACAAGCTTAAGGCTTGTTTCAGAAGAATGCAAAAAATGTCACTATTATAGGAATTTAGTGGATATTTCAATTAGGTAGAAAGTTATAAATATTTTCTTTAAAGCACTGATGAAATAACACATAAGGGTCTATATAAGTTTCTGAGTGAAGGAACAACATGCTTTACTCAGTGGGATTTTTAGACTCCTTTCTCTGATAAAATAGAGAGGAACTGAAATGAGACGCAGGCTGTCAGACAAAAAAACAGATGCATGTTCAGAACTCTTTTATTTGCCTATCAGTAGTGGCATTATGTGTAATGGGTTGGAAGAGAGGGAGGTGAAAATACTTAAAGGAAGTTTCGTCCCCAGAGAGGGGTGAGAACACGTAGTTATATATGTTTCGAGTGACTGGAAGAATACTCTCTAAAGGATAAACTTGGCCTTTGTCTCTTCAGAAATGACTTATTTCAAGTGTAAGGCGGAAAAAAATTCTGTATGAACCATGCCAGAAAATGAAAGACTAAGGATATGGCACTGGGATGGCATTGGAGACAATATCGCCTGTTTTTGAATCTAGAGTCACTGCAAAATTTGTGACCTCTTTGTGCCTCGGCATCCCCATCTATAAAACGGACCTAATAGTAATTATTCCATAGGGCAGCTGTGGGAATTAAGGAAGATAATTCACAAAAAACATTTAGAACACTGCCTAGCACTTATTAAGCAATTAATAAATACTGCTGTTATTATAAATTCCACATTACTCTGTTTTCAGACTAAAGATTTTTGTTTGAACTACCCAAATATGCTCAATATTTATCTCTGGTTTCCTTAGTTCCTAGTCAGTGGACAAGAGACCCCTCTCAGAGATGCTGTCTCCCATTTAGAGTAGTGAGTAATATTTGGAAAATTATGTGGAGTGGAGGAGCTAAAACAGGTGTTTATCAGGGAAAAATGAAAAGCTGAATATTTACAGTGCCAACAAAAGACTTGATTGAAATATCCATGGCAAGAAGGAGAAAGAAAGAAGGAAAGAGATAAGAAAAGGAAGGGAGGGAGGGAGGAAGAGAAGGAAGGGAGGAAGGAAGGAAGAAAGGAAGGGGTAAAAGGAAAGAAAAGAAAAAAGAAAAATGGATTTCTAGTAATGCCGTAATAACTGGAGCACTCCCAAAGGAGAAAAAGTCTGGATCTAGTGAATGCATAGTTAGGCTTCTATATAAATGGTCAAATAAGCACTTCTGTACATGCTGTGGGAAAGAAAATACCCATGGTACTACTGGAATAAAGCATCACAATGGCTAGTAATTCCCTTCCCCTCAAAAATATCCTCTAAATCTATATTACTAATATTAGCACCATTTTTGTAATAGAATAGGCATCTCTTGGTGTTCACATTTTTTAAAAAAATATTTCATTGGAATCAGTCTGGAAGGGACTGAGCGTATATTCTTTACATGCAGATTGTTAATGTTCCTTTAACTTCATAATTTAGAGAACAGTAGAAAGAAGGGGATGGCAGTGTCAAAGCAAAAACTGCTCTGGCAGGGTTAAACAGGTGAGGAAGACTTTACTCAAGGCTATTACAGTAGGGGAAAGAGACTAGGATGCACTCTGAACTCAACTATGCTAACAAAGGGCTTGAGAGTTTTTAAGAGCTGGGATAGGTGGGGAAAAGTGAGGGTGGAATATAGGCCACCTGCATGTGCTAACTGACCTTACTGTAAAAGAAAAGTGAACTTTTTTATATTTTTATAATTTCAAATTTTCAATTATGACTCTAAGAAAAGGGAGAGAAGAGACTTCTGTGGATAGACCTTCTTGTTTAAGGACTTGGGTAAGAGGAAAGTCAGAAGACCTATAGGCAGGAAGAGGACAGTCTAAAGGGTAG
Organism: Lagenorhynchus albirostris; assembly: GCF_949774975.1. Taxonomy (NCBI): domain Eukaryota; kingdom Metazoa; phylum Chordata; class Mammalia; order Artiodactyla; family Delphinidae; genus Lagenorhynchus; species Lagenorhynchus albirostris. Next base: position 53,623,804 of record NC_083095.1, on the reverse strand, counting down.
TCAAGCTGAAGGAAATATTAAGGTTATTTTGGTTGGCCAGTTTTGGTCTTAGTATTAAAGGGAGGTTTTATTAGATCAAGATAGTAAGCCTTTGACATTTGAATAATTTATCGCTATCTCTGCATACCAAGCCACCTTAAAATATCCAGTCAAATGTACTTTAAAAGTTGTTTGAGTTTTTGGGCTTCCCTGGTGGTGCAGTGGTTGAGAGTCCACTTGCCGATGCAGGGGACACAGGTTCGTGCCCTGGTCTGGGAAGATCCCACATGCGGCGGAGCGGCTGGGCCCGTGAGCCATGGACGCTGAGCCTGTGCGTCTGGAGCCTGTGCTCCGCAACGGGAGAGGCCACAACAGTGAGAGGCCCACATACCGCAAAAAAACCCAAAAAGTTGTTAGAGTTTTTAAAACATGAAATTTAAATTAATATAAAAAGTAAATATTTAGAGTTCTAGAGCATTAACTTAGTAGAAAGTAGAAGAAATGGAAGTATTAATGGTAACTTGAAAATATCAAACTATTGTATAATTGCCATATGGAGAAAAATGCCCCACTAATAGAGAAAAATGGAATGGGTTAATATTTACAGCAACTTGAGAGTTTAATTAAATACAAGAATTACCTCTTTATCTATTAAATATAGTTAAATATCAGACACATGCCTATAATAACTATCTATCTTCCCAATATACCATGTTGGACTCTACCTTCATCCAATTGTTAGTGAGTCCCTTTCGACGTCTTGGCTAGATTCTAATTTTTTTTTTTTAATCAACAGTTTCACTTTGGTATAGAGACCAAGTCCTATTAAGTTAAAAACTTGAATTTCTACCTCTTCTCTTCCTCTCTGCCTATGCTGACTAGGTTTCTCTTGGCTGTAGGGCTTGAAGTATAAAGAAAAGGCAGGATCAATCTTTTTATACTCGTCTCCACTTTAAGGTGTGTTGTCAGGATAGGGATGGGGAAGAAAGAGTGGAACGTGGAATGTGGAATGTGTAAAATATCCAGTTGGCAAACTTGTAGCTCTCTCCTTGTTGGGCATAGTCTCATTCTGATTATCTTTGTGGCTATCAACTAAAGGGAGCAGAGCTTACCTGGTGGTTCAGTGGTTAAGAATCTGCCTGACAATGCAGGGGACACGGGTTCGAGCCCTGGTCCGGGAAGATCCCACATGCCACAGAGCAACTAAGCCTGTGCACCACAACTACTGAGCCCGCGCTCTGGAGCCTGCGAGCCACAACAACTGAAGCCCGCGCACCTAGAGCCCATGCTCCACAACAAGAGAAGCCACTGCAATGAGAAGCCCACGCACCACAATGAAGAGTAGCCCCCGCTTGCTGCAACTAGAGAAAGCCCACACGCAGCAATGAAGGCCCAACGCAGCCAAAAATAAATAAAATAAATAAATTTATAAAAACAAAAAAACTAAAAGGGAGCAGGCAACAATTACAACAGGCTTCGCTAAGACTTTTGGAGAGTCACTTTCCTGCTTCTCTCCAGGCATGAGCTATCTATTCCTACACATCTTCCTGCTGATTTCATCTGATGACATTCACATTTCTTCCCTCTAATGTGTGCTGTATGTTCCAATGCTATGGGGGTCCTACCAAAGCTGCAGCCCCCAAATTTATCTAGCCTTCTTGATCAACAATCCAGATTGCATTGGCTTTTAGTTTTTATCTTCTGCACTTGTTTAGGAACCAGAACTTGTAGAGAAGAATGTAGTTTTATCCTTACTTGGCAGTCCCTCAGGAAACAATCCACTACCCAATTCCCTTTTCCCCTGCTCAGTTAGCACAGGGACAGATCATCAAGTAGAGACTTTCAAACCCTAATATATACCCTAACATTTAACAAAATTCTACTCTTCTCTTCTTTTAAGGATCCCTTGTCTTCATGAGTGATTCTCTGTGGAGTTCATTTCTCTTGGCTTTTGGAGGCAAGGTAGTAGCTAATAACCACTGCACTTACCAAAGTTCAATAACATCCTTAATTTTCAGTCCTCTTTTTATACTAATGGGCTAGATTTCTATATGGCAATGTTCAATAATGCTGCTGGGATGTGGCTTATTCCAATTGATCATGACTTTCTGTACTTAAAGTGGGGAGAAGGTAATGTTTTTGCCCTTCAGTTTGGGTTTTAACCTAAATTCTTCAACAACAGGAAAAAAATCTCACAGGGTGTGTGGTTACATATAAACTGTTTCCTCCCAGGATTGTTGAATGTATTAAATGCGATACTGTGTATTAGGCTTAGTGTTTGGAATATTCTGGAGGCTCAGTACAAGTTACCATGATCATACTTCTCTCCTACATCTTGAAATTCTTTATTACTCTGGCTTTTGTCACACTGTACTATCCAGATTACCCTACCAGTTTAAATTTTGGGATTTACTGGTTCCTGTAGCTGTCACTAACTAGTGGGTAAGCACTGACATTTTAGCTTTCAGTCACTGCCATGGGAATTAATGCATATATCCATATATTTTTTGCATTTCATTTCTTTCAAGTTCCAGAGTCGTGTGACAAACTGTCTCCAGAGAATTTCTCTGCAGTTATTTCAACCCAATTTCAATCTTAAAAACCAAACTCTCTTCTAGACAAAGTACCTTTCTCCACCATGATTTCTGTAATTTGTCTTTGACAATATTTTTTCCTCCTAATCACTGAAGACAAAAATACTCCAAATTGTCTGTGAAACTTTCTTTTCTATAATCCGAAAAAATTAGCCAAATAATAATTTTATCAACTTATGTCATTGAATAAATTATTATTGTCATTTCTCACAGCAAATACTAAAGGCAAACTCTTATAAACTCATGTATGTGTAATTAGTTTCCCTATTGGTACTCCTTTCAAATCTCCAAATCATACTGCTTAATACTTCTCTAAAGCAATCTACATTAATCACTGCTTTCAATTAATCACTGCTTTCAATAAAGACGCCTGTCAAAAAAGGAAACTTCAGTAGTTCTTCCTTGTCTAAAGACAAAGTTCAAGCCTCTTGAGATAGCAATCAGAGATTCAAATCTCTCTAAATCAGCCCCCAACTTTTTCCCCTGAATCTCTGCTTCAGCTGAACTGGTCTGTTCATTTCTGCAATATGACTTGCTCACTTATACATAGAATATATTCTTTTTTTCATCTTAGCTTAACCAAAGCCCATTCTTTAAACAGCTAACTCAAGTTTTATATTTCCAATGACACTTTTTAGGCTACAGTATCCTCTAAACCCTTAGAGGAGTTTTTGCCTGATGAAATTTTCTTTTAAATAACACTAAATTTTTGAAACTTTAATATGTTTTAGGCCCATGTTATTTGTTTGGCATCCATTATTTCATTAATTCTTCCCTAAAATATATGTATTGTATCCTAATCTTTCAGATAGAACCTAGACATAGAGATGTTTCAAAATACCAACAAACTTCTTTATATAGCAAGTCCAGGGGTCAAACAATGGTGTATCTGATTGTAAAGTCCTTTTATTTTCATTACCTCATACTGAGATATTTGAGATATCAAAATAAATGGGAACAAAGAAAATGACTTTGGATTTCGTGACTTAGAACAATTTCTGTTTCAGTGGAATATGGGGGACTTAAAGTTGGTTGAAAAGTGCTAACCTGTAAATGGGTACTAAAGAAATGAAGTAATGAATCTACTTAACATTTTGATTCATTTTATATCATTTTATTCCCTGTACAGAAAAAAAATACCTAAAAGTGTTCCTTGTAGCTAACTGCCTAAGGGCTTAAAGGAAAAAGGAAAAAGGAAAAGGAGTGGAGAAGAAAAATGAATAGAAGGACTTTTCCAGATAAAATAAAACTATGCTGAGAAAGTCATCCTGTGGATAGCCATTTTCATTGAGGACATTGTATTGTTAGATGTACTTTAGTTAAGGTAACATCAAATAGCAGCATGTCACAGATAATGATGTCATAGTAGCACAGAAATTAAGAAACTATATATATATGCCTCCTTCTAATGACCTTTGCTATACATTGTCTTGTGTTTGCCATAGAGCATTAAAAAGTATGGTTAAATGAGAATTGAAATTCATGGAAGTGTGCCTAAATTATTTCTAGAACAGTAAACAGTACCAGAGCCATTAGGGTTTTAAATTAATGGGTGCATTTTTCTTATTAATAAGTATGCTCATTTAAAACAACCATTACTCCTATAATGTGAATTTAATGAGAAAAATATATGAGAATATTATTAATTTTCTTTCTGTTAAATTAACAAGCCCTTTTGCTGACATCTAATGTAGGTATCATTAATAGGAAAAAAATCAAAGTCAAAAAGTTGATGAGGATTCAAAAGTAAGTTTAACTCACATGTAACATAATAGCATACTGCCATTAGAATATTAGAAAATAGTATACAGTTTCCTACACTAAAGTAAACATGCTGTAAGTAGTTAATATGACAACTGATATTGCATTCTACAAGTCTTGCATCTATTTTCATACCATTTCCTGTAAAATCACCATAACATTGGGAGACTAGTATTGATTAGTATTTTTTTTAATTTTTATTTTATATTAGAGTACAGTTAATTAACAATGTTGTGTTAGTTTGGTGTACAGCAAAGTGATTCAGTTATACATACACATGTATCTATTGTTTTTCAAATTCTTTTCCCATTTAGGTTTTTAGGTTATTACAGAATATTGAGCAGAGTTCCCTGTGCTATACAGTAGGTCCTTGTTGGTTATCTATTATTTTGAAGTAATATCAGAACAGAAAAGCCACAAATACAGTACAAATAATACTGGTGTACTCTCCATCCAGATTCCAGAAGCATATTTTATTTTTATTAAAATTTAATTAATTTAATTTTCTTTATTATTGGTTCTTTCTCTCTGCTCCTCTCACATTTTCTGACCTGTTTGAGAGTAACTTGCATAATCATGCCCTTTATCTCTTAATACTTCAGTGTATATTTCCTAAAAATAAGGATATTCTTATACAAAGCCACAGTACAATTATCAAAATCAGTTAGCACTGATGCTATGTTATTATCTAACATACATACCTTATCCAAATTTTCCTTAGCAGTATTTTTAAAAAAATAACAATGTTGTATGAAAGTTTTTATATTCATTTGTTTCTGGGAAATTTTAAGACTTCAAGAAATGCTGTCTCCATACTAGGAATTTACTCTGATATTTTTAGTAATGGAAATCTGCCCCCACCAATAAAACTCATCTAGTCTTGAAATGCTATTAAGTAGATTTTGAACTGACAGGCTCAATTCAATTGAGAAAATATAGACAAAATTTGAGATTCAGATATAAATAAAAAATAAAAAGCATCACAGATTCCAAACAGCAAACTAGATCTGCTCTAGTACTACCACTTAAAAATGTCAGTATCATCTGTTATGTATGTTACTCATTTCTCTTCACAGGGTATATGCCAGTAATTATGATGCACATTTCTCAAAAAATATGCAGTCAAGCTGTTCAGGTTTAACTTCATTCATTAGCTATTGGTTAAGGTGGTTCAAAGTTATTAGTTAATGTTGGGTTTTAATAAACTAAAAATGAGTAAGACTTAGAGCACAAGTCAGCCAATATGCTGTTAGTTTAGCCTTAACATGTGGCCCATTGCTAGGAAGTTTGATTTGGTCTTATTCCCAAGACCAAGTTTCCCTTTCCGTTATTCCTGAGAGCAAATCTTTACTCCAAGCAATTAAATACCTGCATTGTTTTCCTCTAGTAGGATTCTTTCCTGGATAACTCGCCCAGTACCTCAGTCTCTTAATAACTGCACTTCTTTTCTGAATTTGAAACATCCTCTCCAGGAAATAGTATATTCCTTGAAATCCACCCTCTTTTACTGAGTGACTAGTTCTTCCAATTATCATTATCACCACCATCACCATCTGTACCACTACCACTGCTATCCTTTACTGAACATTTACTTTGTGCCAAAGGCTTAGCTAATTATTTCCATATATCATCACAATTAATCTTCCCAACAATATTAAGGTCCATATTATTAATGAATCTTACAGATGATAGAACTGAGGCACAAAGTTTAAGTAACTAGCCCAGTGTCCTAGATAACTAAAATGTATAGAGTTTAGAATTTGATCCCAAGTGTATGTGGTATAAAGCAGAGCCAAATCTCTTCCATTTCTGTCTTTCCTCAGAGTCCCATTGCCACAGCCTCTCATCATGCTGTCAGGCTTTGCCAAGTGGCTATCCTACCAACCCTTGCTTACTCAGGTACCCCTGACTATAGTGTTCACTCCACTTCCTCATACTCTTCATTATCTGAGGTTGATTTTGTACCCACTTTCCTGATCCCACAAATTTGAAACATGGCTCATTAGAAATGTCTGCCAGACTGTTCACCATTAGCCTATTTACACATGGTGCATAATGAAATGGTGGGGTAAAGAGAAAAGAATCTGAGCATACTGCTGCAGAAAAATCATCAAATCACAAAAAAGAGACAAAAAGAAGAAAGGATCAAAGGAATTTCAAAACAGCCAGAAAATAATAAACAAAATGGCACTAGTAAGTCCATACCTATCAATAATTACTTTAAATATAAATGGACTAAATTCTCCAGTCAAAAGACTGAATGGATGAAAAACAACAAGATTCAACTTTACATTGCTGATAAAAGACTCACTGCACACCAAAAGCAAAGGCAGCACAGGCAAAAATAAACAAGTGGGACTACAACAAACTAAAACGCTTCTGCGCATCTAAGGAAACCATCAGCAAAATGAAAAGGTAACCTACCAAATGGAAGAAAGTATTTGTAAATCATATATCTGAGATGGAATTAGTACCCAAAATATATAAAGAACTCATACAACTCAATAGCAATAAAAAGCCCCAAAACAAAAAATCTGATTAAAAAAAGGGCAGAGGAACTGAATAGACATTTTTCCAAAGAAAACATACAAAGGGCCAACTGGTACATGAAAAGGTGGTCAACATCACTAATCATCACAAAATACTAATTAAAAACACAATGAGATATCACCCCATACCTATCACAATGGCTTTCATCAAAAAGACAAGAGATAACAGTGTTGGTGAGGATGTGGAGAAAAGGGTACACTTGTATACTCTTGATAGGAATGTAAACCGGTGCAGCCACTATAGAAAACAGTATGGAGAATACTCAAAAAATTAAAAATAGAACTACCATATGATCCAGCAATTCTACTTATCCATAGGAAACAAAATCACCATTTCAAATGGGTATCTACAACTATCTCAAAGAGATATTTGCAAGAATGAATAATGTTCTTTGCAGCATTATTTACAATAGCTAAGACATGGACACAATTTAAATGTCCGTGGACAGATGAATGGATAAAGAAACTGAGATATTTTACATATATATATATGTATGTATGGATGGATACATACAACAGCATGGATGGACCTTGATGGCGTTATGCTGAGTGAAATGAGTCAGATAAAGACAAATACCCTATTATCTCACTTATATGTGGAAACTAAAAAAACTAAACCCAGAGAGAACAATGCTGGTTGCCAGTAGTGGGGGATGAGTAGTGGAAGAAATGGGTGAAGGTGTCAAATGGCACAAATTTCCAGTTATAAGATAAGTTCTGGGGATGTAATGTACAGCAATGGTGACTATGTTTAACAATACCATTGTATATTTGAAATTTGCTAAGAGATTAGATCTTAAAAGTTCTCATCACAAGGAAAAGAATTTGTGAGATGATAGATGTTAACTTATTGTGGTAATCATTTTGCAATATATACATATATCAAATCAAACTATTACCTAATCATATATAATATACAATATTACATAATATAATACCTGATAATATATTACATATATATCTAATTATATCTAAACTATATCAAATAAAACTAATGCAATATTATATGTTGAAAATAATAGTAATAAAATGTTGGACCAGAGGTTGGAGTTGGGCAAACATTCTGTAACTAGTTTCTTCTGTTGCTTTCTGTTCCCTGTTTCTGCCTACTGCCCTTTTTTTGCCCTTAAGACATAAATTTGGTTTGTATAAACCCTAACCCCAAGTGAAGTCAACAAAAACTGACTTAGAATCCTGGCATGTCACTTATAAAAATTTATTGGCCCCTTCCTTACTATTATTTTTTTCTGGAGGTTAGTTCTTTAGAAAATGTGTATCAAAAAGACCTCTAGTAGTATTTACTCCAGGATATTACTTCAAACAATACTTTCATATCTAATTACCTTGAGAGTAGGAGGGAGAAACTTCCATATAAATAGAGCTTGTCATATTTATTGAATGAAATATTTGTAGCTAAGTAGGATTACCTATTAAGGACTGAATTTTTTGTGCATTTTCTTTTCCTTTCTAAGAGATTCTTGGAGTACCTTTTATTTCCTCTTTGCCCTGACTTGGTGGCTTGATGTACATAATTCATAATCCTGATTCATATATAACTCATTTGCTCTCCCCCACAAAATCCAGAGAACTTCCAAATGCAAAGATAGTGCCGGTGAGCATGCACGTGCTGGAACCTAAAAGCAAACAGGAATAAATAATACATACAGGCAAAGAATGTTTAATTTACAAAGTTAGACCTGTATTTGTAAGGTTGTGTGCCTGATGACATTCCCTCTAATTTTTAATGAGGTGTTGAGAAGCCTGGAAACTGTATCAGATTCCTTAGGACAGAAGTGCAAAAACAAAATGGGCTAGGATCAATTTAGAATATTCTGTATTCTCAGAAGGCTTGCCCTGACATACTGTAGGAATGGAATACAGGTTACATGTTAAAGAAGAAAACTGCGTAGTGAATGTGTTTCACAGAGTGGATTTGAGTGATTTTTTTTAATGGAAAGCAAGGTATTTATAATACTGAGTTTGTGCAGTCACTAGAGCTTAGTGTTTTAAAATACAGATAAGTGTAGTCTTGCATGAAGAGAAAACTGTTATTTTATTTTTCTTTAATAGTCTTTGGGGGGCTTTCTGAAACAGCTTCAGCTTGATGAGCTACTTAAAATAGATCTCTAAAAGTAACAAGTAAAATCAAACACCAAAGAAATTTGCATTATAGCCTGGAAAATCACCTGCGTATTCTCATCGGGGGAAAAGCTTTTTATAAAAATATTTGTGTTGGGCTTCCCTGATGGCACAGTAGTTGAAAGTCCGCCTGCCGATGCAGGGGACACGGGTTCATTCCCTGGTCCGGGAAGATCCCACATGCCGCAGAGCGGCTGGGCCCGTGAGCCATGGCCACTGAGTCTGCGCGTCTGGAGCCTGTGCTCCACAACGGGAGAGACCACAACAGTGAGAGGCCTGCATACCGCAAAAAAAAAAAAAAAAATTTGTGTTTACATTGATATGGGCTATAGAAATATGTTTATCTTAATAATAAAAAGCAAATTACATACATACACATATATACAATGTTATTTTGATATTAAACCATACAGATATTTTACAAAGGAAAAGAAGTCATCAATTAAGATCATATTTTTTTGCAATTGCACTGAATGATTTTTTTGTACTGATCACTGGCTGAATCAGGCTACCAAATGGTCAAAGGAATATTTTACAAGAATTAAAATAATAAATCTCAAAAATTTTCTAGGTCTACTGTTATTAAAGCAACAAGAAGTAATTTTTTCAAGTCAAAATCTATATATTCTCTTAACAACTCTCTCATTTTAGAACACACTTGGTGTCCAAAATGTTTTTCACTTCCTCTGAAGGAATCCACTTCTGTATATCTGTGTTGCTTTTGAACTCTTTAATGATCTATTAAATACAGGAAATATTTTTGCCCTGATTTGGAGGACCAGAGTAAAGCAGTAGTTATTGATTTTATGCTCAGAAGGTTGGAACAAGTGCTCTTGTAACTCTCACACATTATCACGTATCTTCTGGCTCACTCACTGTGGGGCAGCCTCCAGGCTGCAGCCCACTCCCCTCTTGCCCTGGGTCCTCCTTCAGTTTTTCTGACTCCTGGGTCAAGGTGTGCTTCATACTGTGGAGGGTAACAAGCTTCTGCAGGACACCCTAATGTTCTTGTCCATCCTTTTGGTTTCCAGCCAGATGTGCTCAGGGATTCCAGATCACGGTTGTGGGTTTAAGCTTGTCTTTGCTCTCCCCACTTTACGCTCATCTCTCCTTCTTAACTGCCACCTTGTGAACCTCAAGCAACAGATGCAAAGTCTCACAGTGTTTAACCAACATTCATAATGGCTTAGTGGTTCTGCTTTTCTGGTTGATCCCTAACTGATCCAATGATAATCATCATCAGAAATAATTAGTAAGACAGAAAACAACACTAAATAAAATATAAGCTAACAACATAAAAAGAAATGAAAACAATAGCCATAAGAATATTTTAAAATATTTTAAGTTTATAAGAATCTTTATTCCTTGACATTCTTATGTAAAGGTTCCAGACAGCTTAAAGGTGCCAGTAATTAAGCCATTGTTTCCTAGCCTCAAAAAGACCTTTCTTTGTGATTCTCCACCTGAGGTTCTACAAATTCCATCTCCTCTTTGTTCACTGGAATTCTACTGGGTTCTATAAACTGCAAGCACTGAAGGGACACTGAACAGCAAGAGAAGGAAGGATTTGCTTTTTCCTGTTTGTTTGCTCTTCTGCCAGTGTTGCCCTAGTGATAGTTCACTGCTCTGGCAACAGCAGACAGCTAGGGTAGCCAGCTTCTTCCGTAATCCTAGAACCAATTTGCCAAAACCCTTCCGAAGAGCCAGCCAGCCAGCTGTCTTTCCACAGGACCTTTTTCTTAGCTGTTGAGGCACTAAAAAAAATTCCCTCCTTAGAATTCTAAGTACCTATTCTTTGGCATCCTTCTGAGTTCTTTACTTGCCCCCTCAAACTGTTTTATTTCTTCCCTGAATCCTAGAGATCATAACTACTTCTTGTGTTACCTGAATGTTTTATTTTTTCAGTATTCTAACACCTGTTTAACCAGGTCCCTGTATTTAAATTATCTCTGTTGAAAATAGTGTTTTTTTGAATTCCTGACTAGAACCCAAGTGGCACAAGACAAATACAAATCTCTTTTCACTGAAGTATTTTGTATAGTAACATCATTTATTACTTTATGAAATACTATATCAAAAGCTAAAATTGATTATTTGTATTTTATATGCAAACACAAAAATTGTGTGACCTTTATTTAGGTAGTTAACAAGAAGTCAATACTGGGTTGAAAAAGAGCAGATTATTTTTGCATTGTTGTATATGAGTACAAAACATACAGTTTAAGATTTTATTACTGATTTTCCTTTCCAGATTCCACTGTAGGAATCCATTTATGTGTCAGCTTTTGGTTTAGCACATGATTCATTTTTATAATCTCTCAATTACCCTTTGTTTCATTAATATTAATATATATGAATGTTTACTTTTAGTCCACAATAATTGAGTATTCAATTGGAAAGTTTTCTTTGAGCTTATATTCTTATGCCTAAAGAAATAAATTATCATTTAAAACGTTTTAAGTAAGAGTTACATTAAAATTGTCAGCATTGGAGGTTCCCTGGTGGCGGAGTGGTTGAGAGTCCGCCTGCCGATGCAGGGGACACGGGTTCGTGCCCTGGTCTGGGAAGATCCCACATGCGGCGGAGCGGCTAGGCCCGTGAGCCATGGCTGCTGATCCTGTGCTTACGGAGCCTGTGCTCTGCAATGGGAGAGGCCACAACAGTGAGAGGCCCGCATACCGCAAAAAAAAAAAAAAATCGTTATCATTTTGAAACATTGTCTACTGAAAATGTCATTCAAAGGCCCAAATAATTTTCACTGCACTTTAAAATTTTATAACGGATGAATATTTACCTTGTTGGAACCAGTTGCTGTATCTGTACTTGATATTTCTAACAGATGTTTTTTTCACATGAACAGACCATATTTTAACATTTTATCAAGGTGTCATTTTATCGATAGTTTCATCTGAACTTTGTATTAAGTAACCTATTGGAATATCTAGGTATGAAATGCCACCTCTCCGAGTGTTTGAAACAGAGGGTGACAGAAATAAGTGCATTATATTCTGAATTTATATTTGTGTGTGTATATATAATATCATTGAGTATTGACTTTGCTGGAAAAGAATCAGAGCCCCTTCAGGGTGTGTGTGTGTGTGTGTGTGTGTGTGTGTGTGTGTGTGTGTGTGTGTAAGCAGGCAAGAAGGAAGCAAGTGAGCTATAGAATACTATGGAAGTAAAACTGTGGCATTATGAAGTAAAGGGAAAATGTCAATTTACCTCAGGCCCTAAGAAACAATCTTTTAAAAGTTCAGACATGCCCATATTAAAAAGCAGTGATCTTTAAATGGGTTGCACTATTAGTAATATATGTATACTTCTTTCCAGTTCTTTTTTTTCTTTTCTTGGTAATTAATTTTGAGGTTTGCGTTCCTAAATGGTACACGTATAAAATCCTTTCAATTACGAGTCTTGTTTCCTGGATTGTGAACACGCCTAAAGAACAAAAACAGTATCACAAAGAAGTCTTGATGTCTTGAAGTTGAAAGGTCAATTTTTAAAGGAGCCTTCGGGATGAAAGATAAGAGTTTTATTAGGGAATTCAGAACATAACTGAAACCCATGTGCCTAGATTAGTTAGCAGTTTAGAGTGTTTAAAACTCCACTTGCCCCAGATATTATTTTTCCTTTTAAAGTCAATCTTTCTCTCCTATCAGGTGTCACGTGTGTGTGCATGTGCACACATGAGAAACAATGTCTTCTGAAAGCTCTAGCATTACATGATCCTTACTCCTTAGAATTATATGTTAAGAAACTTTTACCACTAACTTTAATATATCACTTTCATTGAGAGACTGATTGGCTCCATTTGGGTCAGATGACCTTCTCTTTGACCAATCACTGTAAACTGGAGAAACAGGCACTCTGATTGGCTAAGTCTAGAATATGAGTTTAACTTGAAGTCAAATTAAATATGCCCTCTCTCTCCATATTAACTTTTCTAATAGTACAAAGATGCCTGTGATTTATATCACCCTGAGATGTACAAGCATACCTGAGAGATACTGCAGGTTTGGTTCCAGACAACTGCAATAAATTGAATATCACAGTCAAGTGAGTCACATGAATTTTTTTATTTCCCAGTGCATATAAAATATTATGTTTATACTATACTGTAGTCTATTAAGTGTGCAACAGCATTATGTCTATAAATATGTACATACCTTAATTTAAAAATTATGCTTTTGGAAAAATGGATCCCATAGATTCAAGGTCCACAAACCCTCAATTTGTAAAAAACTGCAATATCAACTAAGTGCAATAAAATGAAGTGCAATAAAACGAGGTATACCAGCACTATAATACTTAATTTCATGTTACCCTGAGAGAGTGAGAAAGAAAAACAAAAATGCCAGAACTAGTTGGCTTTTGTATTAATAAATGGAGAAGTCATTTATTCCATTTAATATGAATTGTCAAAGTTCAATTGCTTTTTTCCCAAGTTTTTAGCTCTCATATAACAGAATTACTAACCCTGTAAGTAAAGGTTGATTCTTTTTAATGTTACCATTTATACTAATTAAAATATTTTATGATTTTATAAAAAGTACATGAGCAGATAAAGTATATCAGTTCTAATATCTATTATTCCATTTTGTGAATGTAATTGAAAACTGCTGTGCTGTGCTTTTAACATGGCCCAGCTAATAGTTACTGTAACACATAATTCAGAACTTTACATAATTCAGATTGTCTCATTCATGAATTACTCATTTGGAAATATTTCACAAGAGGAAAATTTGAACTCCTAAATATCTTGTAATAGGCAGTTGAAATCCAGTCACTCAATAAAGGTTTTTTAATCATTGAAATAAAAAAATATTTTTAATATAACTTTCTATAGCACATGTCATATGAACCATTGATTTACTTCTAGACATTACTGATTTTATCATTCATTATAATTGGATTATATTTAATAGCCTTATTTAGACTGTAAACTTTGTAAAGATGTATATGTTTATTAAGCACTGACCATGGTAGGGAATAACATACATTGATGATTTCTACTGGCCCCTCATGTACTGAATGTGCTGTAGATGAGCCATGTACATAACTCCATTTCACCATCCCTGGTCTACTCCATGATAAGATGTCATCTGTCAGCCCCTAGAAATATTCAGGAAACTTATCCTATTTGTTTCCATAAGAGATTCAAAAGAAAATCAACAGCTTAATTTTAATAATTTGTCTTTAATAGAGAAGATAATTATAAAACCACCTATTTTTAATAAGCTGTCCTAAAAATATTCATGGAAAATATGGTGCACTAAATAGACAACGATACTTTGCACAGGATACTTTGGGGTTTTCTTCTGCAAGAGTATCGAACATTCATTTCACTGTCTTAAGAATCCTTGTTTTTTCCCCCAAACACTTTTCATGTATAGGAATGAGCTTGACATCAAAGTTCATAGGTACCAAGGGCTTCAAAGTTGGATAAATTGTGGGAGGGAACTTCTGTATTTGTCCCAGAGATAGTGTTGTATCTTTCAGAGACCTTTAAAAAATCTCATGTTCCAATTCAGAACTGTACAAGTAGTGTTTTTCTGTTTTGTTTTGTTTTGCGGTATGCGGGCCTCTCACTGTTGTGGCCTCTCCCGTTGTGGAGCACAGGCTCCGGACGCGCAGGCTCAGCGTCCATGGCTTACGGGACCAGCCGCTCTGCGGCATGTGGGATCTTCCCGGACCGGGGCACGAACCTGTGTCCCCTGCATCGGCAGGCAGACTCTAAACCACTGCGCCACCAGGGAAGCCCACAAGTAGTTTTAACAGTCTAAATTTCTCTTCTCCAAAATTTTAAATGTTATGTTTCATTGATTTCAGTTATAAAACTCGGTAATTGTCACTGTGGAATTTGATTTTGTGATAGTTCTAATGGAATCCATGTCACAACGTGTTGCATATTATGCCTTTGTAGGGGAAATTTAAACTTTTCCCCAAAAAAGGACAAATTTCTCTTATTGTCATGTTTATATTAGAATAAGAGGTCCTGTATACACAACTGAAAACATACATTTCTAACCTATGGTATTTAAATTCCAAATACAAATAACTCAGTATTTCTCCAAAATAACAATTTAAATAAAGAATATTTCTGTAAGGAATTTAAAATAATCGTATCCCGAATTGGTAATTTTACGAGTTTCCCAACTTTCAAAAATTTTTTCTATGTATTCAAAATGGTATTAAATTTAAGAAAGATAAATAACATAACATTTAATCAGGTGCCCAAATCAACAGAACACAATCAGCTACTAGAAATTTGGTTATATGCCTTTCTGCACTGCATTCCTTTCCGTCCCAAATTTGACCCTTGCTTCCACTGCCAGAAATTTACCCCAAATCAGTACATAACAAAAGGATTCCTTTTTGCAAATGTTAAATCCCAACTCATTTTCTTCGGAATCCAGCAGCCCTACAGCTTTTCCTTTCTCAACATCAATGGCAGGGTTGTGAAAGCAAACAGCTGTCCCTCCATTGTTTTTTTTCATTACAGTCTACAGACTGTCACTTGCTTTTATAAATTCACATTGAACTGAACAGGCTGAAGAAGTTCAGTTCAGGGTCAAGCTCCCTAAAATAGCATGAAATTGTGCATTGCTGGAAATAGAGGGTTTAATCTCTGTGCCAAGAGTCATAAAACAGGATCATCTTGTCTTTCAGTCATTACTCTTTTGCTGCAGCTGTTTCCTAGACTATTTGTAACTTTCGCTGATTGAAAGAAAAAAAACTCATTTGGTTAGAAGAACAGGGAAAAAGTGCTATAATCTACCTACTACTTGGACTTGATTTACTGAAGTTCTGCTCCACTGACATATTCAGTAAATTGCCATTAGTTCTCACAGGCTTAATATTCAAAAACCCATGGTTACTGGAGTATGCTTTGTAAGATTCAGTCATGCAAACCAGGGCGATATATCGATGCACATGTGGTACATATTTTTGTGACATTATTTCTGTTTGATTTGATGTTCTCTCTGCACAGCGCTATCTCAGCAATTCTAAAAATGTCCTCCTTTGTAGTTCACAACATAAAAAATAACTTTTTCAACAGCAGGTAGAAAGTAATGGAATTTATGCTTAAAGATAACTAAGAAAATACCATGAAGGTAAATTATAGCAGAATAGCTTTTTAAAGCCTTTTTTGGATGGTGTCATTTAAATAATTATTTATTCATTCAACAAACATTTTTGAGGTAGTGGTTGTAACTTCCTGTATTGAATGGAAATCACACTCCATTAATTGTATTTTTGTCAGAACTAAGAAAAAATAATATACATCACATATGGACAAGATACAGTAAGAATTGGTCTAGGTGGTGATAAGACTGTTAATTATATATCATTTGGCATTTTGCCTGAATTCCCCTTATGTTAAAAGCTAGAATATTATTGTGAGGGTCATACTGTATCTTCTAGTTTTGGGCCACTTTAGGGTAGGTCTGTTAGAGAAATATTCAATAATTGGGATTTATCCTTAATTTTAATAATCGAGACTGTATGTGGAGCACACACACACACACCTGTGTGCAAAGAATATGATAAAGTCTCACATAATCGATCACCTGATGTTCTATTTCTGGCCTGAGCTACACTTGTATCTCTTTTTTAGAAACCCATATAGAAGGGATATTTATGACTTTCTATGTGTCTGAAGTCACATGCTGGATTTCTTCTGTATTTCTTCCTTTCCTTCTGTAACATATATTCTGTTAATTGTGCACAGAAAATAAAATCGATCAGGCATGATTTACTTGAACATATCCTTTTTTGTTTTTCTGCCATAAATCACTAGAACCACCCCAGATTCTCTCCTTTCTTTTCCAGTGTGAATTCCTAATCACCAGTTTTTACTAAAGATATAGCCAATGCAATGCCATGTGTTTGAAGTTACTGGAGCATTAGATGAACAAGGAATTTAGGTGGACTTTGCAGACGGTAATTTGCTTGCAGGTGCATGTATCCACTCTTTGGGAAAATTTATTTATTGAAAAATTAAAGTTAATTCTGCAAAAAATGTTCAGAAGTTCTGTGATCTATGAGGAAATTTTCTAGAAACTGAAAAAAAGAGTAAAACATACTTGAAAATAAAAAAATCTCTTTCTAAAGTGAAAATGAGTTGAGTGTGTTTTAATTAGACTCTTACTTATTTTAAGACATGTATTTTTATTACTAATAAATTGGTAAAATTATCTTTATTTTTAGGAAGTGTATTTTCTCTATACATTCTTTGTTTTACATGTACAAATGAGGATTGCAAATTACTAGTTTACCTAGATTAAACCTTAAGTCTAAAATCTTTAAATGTTTCATCATTATCAATGAAATAAACCTTTTTCTTGATATACAGGTATTTCTCAATCTTTGGAAATATGTAAAACTGCAGAAAATCATGTATGTTTTCTTCACAATATTTGAACCATACTAAATTACCTTTGGAAAACTTCTCTTTTCTTTCTTGATATGGTATTTTTCTACTTTCATTAAGTAGGAACATTTCAAAATATATATTTAGTTTCAAAAATATTTCAAAAATATAGTTGAATGAATTGACATGCTGAAATTTAATACATAGTAGTTTCAAATTCATCATAGATGTATTTTTGTAGAGGCATTCAATATTGAAAACTGTTTTACTTATTCAAATATTTCCAAATATAAAGGGTGAATGTTTTCATATAACACATTTTTAAAATGACTGCTATTATTTTACTTAACAGTCTTTGTTGTGAAAGATAAAGGAATGATTGTTTTTATATTCATAGTAACTCTCTGACAAGCTTAGGCTGACATAATTTTTATGTATAGGAGGCTGTTGATATGACTGTTTCAATAGTAATTTAAAATGGTATTCACTGTCTTTGTGAAACATTTTAGTGTTCTTTATATTGCTAATATTTTCCAGTTACTCCTTTTTTCCCCTTGATCTCTATGCCTTTCTAGGGTCTCAATTTGGGAATTATGGTTTGGAATATTTCATGCTAGGCTATTTGCAACAACATTTAATAAGATTACTTTATCCTTCTTTCCAACCTATTTAGATGGCAGTTGTAACAATGTTGTGACACAGTTTTCTAAAAGTAAAAAGATTACAAGTTCATCAGAGGTGCTGCTCTCATGTAAAAGTTCAGTTTTATTTTTTTAAGCTGACTCTAAACATTTCTTTATATTTACTTCAGTGGTGCAGACATTTACAAATGTTAATAGTCTAATAGTGCTATTGATTCCTTTAAAATTCGGAAAGAATGTGCCTTTCACCAAATCATAAAATTGCAAGTGAATGGTTTTACATCATCTCAGATTGTCCTACTTTCTGCCTAGTTATAACTTTATAAATCAACAGTGCACATATTCAAGAAAGACTTTCTATACTGTGTGGATATATGAATAGTTTAAAAAAGGTATGTGTTTACAATGTTTTTCTGGTGTTTTAATCCTTTAGCATTTTCTTTGGTTAGCCTCCTGATTTTTTCTGTGCTGTGTTCATCATAACCACTACTCATTTACTTCTTATTAGATTCATCTTTATGAAAGAATATTTCTATAAATGAATTGCTAAAAAAATAAAAGTAATTGAATTTAAAAAAAGGAGTTAGGGGACTTAAGAAGATGCTTCCTATGTTCAGTCTTAAAGATATCTATCATGTATGTCTATTATCATACTCTCACAGAAGCATATATGTGTATGTGCATATATATTATAGTACATATCAAATATATAATATATGAAAGAAAAATAAGGTTAGCATTTCTTGGACAAAAATGCCAAAGAATTAAATGAGAGATGAATGACTATACCTGATTGGAAAATACGTTATCAAGTTACAGAATTTATTTGGTTGCACCGAGTCTTAGTTGCATCAGGCAGGCTCCTTAGTTGCAGCAGGCGGGCTTCTTAGTTGTGGCATGAGAACTCTTAGTTGCAGCATGCATGTGGGATCTAGTTCCCTGACCAGGGTTTGAACCCAGGCCCCCTGCATTGGGAGCGTGGAGTCTTATCCACTGCACCACCAGGGAAGTCCCTCAAGTTACAGAATTTAAAAGAGGTATTTAATTGGTGCTTTCTTTCTTTTTTTTTAACATCTTTATTGGGGTATAATTGCTTTACAATGGTGTGTTAGTTCCTGCTTTATAACAGTGAATCAGTTATACATATACATATGTTCCCGTATGTCTTCCCTCTTGCGTCTCCCTCCCTGCCACCCTCCCTATCCCACCCCTCCAGGCTGTCACAAAGCACCGAGCCAATATCCTTGTGCCATGCTGCTGCTTCCCACTAGCTATCTACCTTACTACGTTTGTTAGTGTGTATATGTCCATGACTCTCTCTCGCCCTGTCACAGCTCACCCTTCCCCCTCCCCATAACCTCAAGTCCATTCTCTAGGAGGTCTGCGTCTTTATTCCTGCCTTACCCCTAGGTTCTTCATGACATTTTTTCCCCTTAAATTCCATATATATGTGTTAGCATACGGTATTTGTCTTTTTCTTTCTGACTTACTTCACTCTGTATGACAGACTCTAGGTCTATCCACCTCATTACAAATAGCTCAATTTCGTTTCTTTTTATGGCTGAGTAATATTCCACTGTATATATGTGCCACATCTTCTTTATCCATTCATCCGATGATGGGCACTTAGGTTGTTTCCATCTCTGGGCTACTGTAAATAGAGCTGCAATGAACATTTTGGTACATGACTCTTTTTGAATTTTGGTTTTCTCAGGGTATATGCCCAGTAGAGGGATTGCTGGGTCGTATGGTAGTTCTCTTTTTAGATTTTTAAGGGGCTGCCATACTGCTCTCCATAGTGGCTGAACTAATTCACATTCCCACCAGCAGTGCAAGAGTGTTCCCTTTTCTCCACACCCTCTCCAGCATTTATTGTTTCTAGATTTTTTGATGATGGCCATTCTGACTGGTGTGAAATGATATCTCATTGTAGTTTTGATTTGCATTTCTCTAATGATTAATGATGTTGAGCATTCTTTCATGTGTTTGTTGGCAGTCTGTATATCTTCTTTGGAGAAATGTCTGTTTAGGTCTTCTGCCCATTTTTGGATTGGGTTGTTTGTTTTTTTGTTATTGAGCTGCATGAGCTGCTTGTAAATTTTGGAGATTAATCCTTTGTCAGTTGCTTCATTTGCAAATATTTTCTCCCATTCTGAGGGTTGTCTTTTGGTCTTGTTTATGGTTTCCTTTGCTCTGCAAAAGCTTTGAAGTTTCATTAGGTCCCATTTGTTTATTTTTGTTTTTATTTCCATTACTCTAGGAGGTGGGTCAGAAAGGATCTTGCTGTGATTTATGTCATAGAGTGTTCTGCCTATGTTTTCCTCTAAGAGTTTGATAGTTTCTGGCCTTACATTTAGGTCTTTAATCCATTTTGAGCTTACTTTTGTGTATGGTGTTAGGGAGTGATCTAATCTCATACTTTTACATGTACCTGTCCAGTTTTCCCAACACCACTTATTGAAGAGGCTGTCCTTTCTCCACTGTACATTCCTGCCACCTTTGTCAAAGATAAGGTGTGCATATGTGCGTGGGTTTATCTCTGGGCTTTCTATCCTGTTCCATTGATCTGTCTTTCTGTTTTTGTGCCAGTACCATACTGTCTTGATTACTGTAGCTTTGTAGTATAGTCTGAAGTCAGGGAGCCTGATTCCTCCAGCTCCTTTTTTCGTTCTCAAGATTGCTTTGGCTATTCGGGGTCTTTTGTGTTTCCATACAAATTGCAAAATTTTTTGTTCTAGTTCTGTGAAAAATGCCAGTGGTAGTTTGATAGGGATTGCATTGAATCTATAGATTGCTTTGGGTAGTAGAGTCATTTTCACAGTGTTGATTCTTGCAATCCAAGAACATGGTATATCTCTCCATCTATTTGTATCATCTTTAATTTCTTTCATCAGTGTCTTATAATTTTCTGCATACAGGTCTTTTGTCTCCTTAGGTAGGTTTATTCCTAGATATTTTATTCTTTTTGTTGCAATGGTAAATGGGAGTGTTTTCTTGATTTCACTTTCAGATTTTTCATCATTAGTATATAGGAATGCCAGAGATTTCTGTGCATTAATTTTGTATCCTGCCACTTTACCAAATTCATTGATAAGCTCTAGTAGTTTTCTGGTAGCATCTTTAGGATTCTCTATGTATAGGATCATGTCCTCTGCAAACAGTGACAGCTTTACTTCTTCTTTTCCGATTTGGATTCTAATTGGTGCTTTCTAAATGTTGCTTCATTTAATTTCCCTTTAAAATTGGTAGCAATGTATAGAAGCACAAAAATCAAATACACTGAAGAGAAAACTGCATCATTAGAAATATTAGAAATATTTAGGATTAATATAATTAATGAATCCATTCTGTTTTACTGAGCACCTGTTCTGTATTAGTAGGTATGCTGGTGCAGTGGCTCTAAGGAGGAGTAATAATTCACCCGGCTCCCAAGATTTTTATCACTAACAATACAATTAAAGTGGATAAGTGCTCCTATTATGAAACTAACTTTGATTACTTCTGACTCTCTGGGGACATTATCCCCCTGAAGCGATGACAGTCCATAAATTAAAACTTTGTTTTCTACTTAAATGATTGCATGTAATCACAGAGTTAATGACTTCCACATTAGTCCACTATGACAATGAAAAGAGAATTTTAAAATTGGTGAGAGGAATCTTCTGCGACAAATTGAGGTCCTAATCACTGATTTTTTTTCTTTCTGTAAGTTTCCTACAATTGCTGACATTCATCCTGCACAGAGTATTAATGAACACAAACTTTACATGTAGTTTCAGTTGGACAAAAATAAATAATCTATTATCGGTTGCTTACTGAGTGTGAATGAACTGTTAGAACTCTATATGCAAGTATTTGCATAAATTTTGCTTTCATAATCTTAGGCTTTTAGCAATGAGAATCCTTAGAACTAAGGTTTAAATATCTTCAAACTAAGCAAGTTGAAGAGTTTAACGATTAAATCAGAAGATTCTAATTTTTTTGCAGACACTATGCAAATAATTTAACTATTTCTTGATTGTTCTGTGTTAATTCAAATGGAATAACATTGTATACTTTTAGAGCCTAGGTCCAAAGCCTAGCTGCCTTGGGTCTCGAATTATGTATTTACTCCTTCTGGGATGCCCCCGCTGAGTCCCTACTGCAGTTTTGGATGTTCCTTGTAAAGTCTCCTCTGATGTCTTGTGCTGCTTCTTTTGAGTACTTACGCTTTTTTTATGCTTCACATGGACGAGCAGTGCACATGTCTTATTCATAGTTGGTTCTCTTGCACTTATTGAGTAAAAAATTGGTAATGTAGCAATATTGTGTTTTTATTTCTTTTAGTTCACAAGTTTTAACAACGATTACATTGAATTATGAGACTCTCTTGATTACCGTTTTGAGAAATATTGCTTAATTTGAAAATGAATTTATATTTACAATATTCTAATATTAAGTTGCACCTAATTATGTCTAATGAACTTTACATATTATTAGGATTTCATTATTTTAAATACTCCATAAAGATCCATAAAAAAGACATGGATGATGAAAGTAAAGGATTATTTCAGAAATGTAACACTACTCAATTTTCATTCTCATGTGCATTATTTGTATTCAAAAACATGAACATTGATAGATACTGTGCTCTATTACAATGAGCCCTAAAACGTCAACAGTGGCAAATGATTATTTATAATGTGAAAGCTGAAGACCAAATTCTATGTGGAAAACTATTCAGAAAGATTAACATGTAAACCTATGTTAAGTTAGTCTTAATCTTCAATAAAATGAAACTCAGTAAAGAGATGTTAGGGATCTGAGATCTGACATAAAGCTTTGCTGAAGTAAGTGAATAAGTTAACTGGCTCAAGACAGACAAAGGTGGGATGAGGACATGTATGCTTATCATGTAACTTTAGGGATTTAAAAAATCATCCATTACACAATTTTTGCCTGCAAGAGAAACATACTGCATGTATCAAAGAGGCATCAAGCAAGTTATCAAGTCATACTATAATATCTTTAACAATTGGGACAAACACTGTGGAATACCCTTATCACATCGATTGTTATTATTAGAAACATAATTTAGATACACTTGAAATATAATATTAATATATGTGGAGCCATTTATGGAAATGTAATTGCCAAGATTTTTCTTATATAACTCCCAAGTCTCTCTCAAAGTCACCTTCTGCTTGTTAATATGGATTAGCAGCCAGACTGGCTAAGTTTGAGGTCACACTCAAATGCTTACTCTGGGAACTTAAACTGTCCACACTCAACTTTCTTCTCTGTAAAATAAAAATTATAATAATTTATCTGTATTGCAGATTTGTGGCAAGTATTAAGTGAATTTATTGAAGTAAAGCTCTTAAAAGAATGCCTGGCGGGTAGAAAATGCAATGTGTTACTACTCTCCCCCACTCGCAGTACCTTAGTTGAAAGTCTGAGATGGCATGTTTTTCCTGTCTTTTTACTAGTAACAATGAACTTCTGTAACTTGTTGATGGACTAAATATTCTAAAATTTATTTTAAACTTTTTTTATTGAAGTAGAGTTGATTTACAGTGTTTCAGGTACACAGCAATATATATATTCTTTTTCAGATTCTTTTCCATTATAAATTTATTATAAGATATTGAATATAGTTCTCTGTACTGTACAGTAGGTCCTTGTTGTTTATCTATTTTTTATATAGTAGCTTTAATCCCAAATTCCTAATTTATCTCTCCCCTCCCCTTTCCCCTTTGGTAACTATAAGTTTGTTTTCTATGTCTGTGAGGCTATTTCTGTTTTGTAAATAAGATCATTTGTATCACTTTTTTAGACTCCACATATAAAGATACCATATATTTGTCTTTCTCTCACTTCACTTAATATGATAATCCCTAGGTCCATACATGTTGCTGAAAATGGCATTATTTCAGTTTTTTTATGGCTGAGTAATATTCCATTGTGTGTGTGTGTGTGTGTGTGTGTGTGTGTACACACCACATCTTCTGTATCCATTCATCTGTCAGTGGACATTTATGTTGCTTCCATGTCTTTGCTTTTGTAAATAGTGCTGCTATGAACATTGGAGTACATGTATCTTTTCAAATTAGAGTTTTCATCTTTACCAGATATATGCCCAGGAGTGGGATTGCTGGAGGATACAGTAACTCTATTTTTAGTTTTTCGGGGAATCTCCATACTGTTTTTCATACTGGATGCACCAATTTTCATTCCTCCTAACAGTGTAGGAAGGTTCCTTCTATTCACACCCTCTGCAGCATTTATTACTTGAAGACATTTTGATGATGGCTATTCTGACAGGTGTGAGATTAAATTTTGTATTTTGAGTTGTATTTCTCTGGTGATTAGTGATGTTGAGCATCTGTTCATGTGCCTGTTAGCCACCTGTACGTCTTTTTTGGAAAAACATCTATTGAGGTCTTCCGCCCATTTTTGTTGTTGTTGTTTTGTTTGCCATTTACTTTTTTTTTATTTTTTTTATTGGAGTATAATTGCTTTACAATGTTCTGTTAGTTTCTGCTGTACAATGAAGTGAATCAGCTATATGTATACTTATATCTCCTCCCTCTTGGACCTCCTTCCCATCCCCCCCATCCCCTCCCATGTAGCTTGTCACAGAGCACCAAGCTGAGCTTCCTGTGCTTTATAGCATGTTTCTGCTAGCTATCTGTTTTACTCAGGGTATATATGTCAATCCTAAACTCCCAATTTGTCCCACCTCCCCTTCCCCCACTGTGTCCACATGTCCATTCTCTATGTCTACATCTCTATTCCTGCCCTGCAGATAGGTTCGTCTGTACAATTTCTCTAGATTTCCACATATATGCGTTAATATCGATATTTGCTTTTCTCTTTGTGGCATACTTCACTCTGTATGACAGACTCTAGGTCCAGCCACATGTTTACAAACAACTCAATTTTGTTCCTTTTTATGGCTAATATTCCATTGTATATACGTACCACATCTTCTTTATCCATTCATCTGTCATTGGACACGTAGGTTGTTTCCATGTCCTGGCTTTGTAAATGGTGCTACAGTAAACATGGGGGTACATGTGTCCTTTTGAATTATGGTTCTCTCAGGGTATATGCCCGGTAGTGGGATTGCTGGGTCATATCGTAGTTCTATTTTTAGTTTTTTAAGGAACCTCCATACTATACTCCATAGTGGCTGTATCAATTTACATTCCCACCAACAGTGCAGAAGGGTTCCCTTTTCTCCACACCCTTTCAAGCATTTACTGTTTCTTCATTTTTTGATGATGGCCATTCTGACCAGTATGAGGTGATACCTCATTGTAGCTTTGATTTGTGTTTCTCTAATAATTAGTGATGTTGAGCATCTTTTCATGTGCCTCTTGGCTATCTGTATGTCTTCTTTGGTGAAATGTCTATTTGGTCTTCTGCCCATTTTGTAATTGGATTGTTTCTTTTTTAAATTTGAGATACATGAGATGTTTGTATATTTTGGAGATTAATCTTTTGTCCATTGCTTCATTTGAAAATATTTTCTCCTATTCTGAGGGTTGTCTTTCCATCTTGTTTATGGTTTCCTTTGCTGTGCAAAAGCATTTAAGTTTAATTAGGTCCCATTTATTTTTGTTTTTATTTTCATTATTGTAGGAGGTGGGTCAAAAAGATCTTGCTGTGATTTATGTCAGAGTGTTTTTCCTGTGTTTTCCTCTAAGAGTTTTATAGCGTCTCCAGTCTTACATTTAGGTCTTTAATCCATTTTGACTTCATTTTCGTGTACGGTGTTAGGTAGTATTCTAATTTCATTTTTTTACACGTAGCTGTCCAGTTTTCCCAGCACCACTTATTTTAGAGGCTGTCTTTTCTCCATTGTATGTTCTTGCCTCCCTTGTCATAAATTAGGTGACCGTGTGTGGGGGTTTATCTCTGGGCTTTCTATCCTATACCATTGATCTATATTTCTGTTTTTGTGCTAGTACCATACTGTCTTGATTACTGTAACTTTGTTGTATAGTTTGAGTTCAGGGAGCCTGATTCCTCCAGCTCTGTTTTTCTTTCTCAAGATTGCTTTGGCTGTTTGGGGTCTTTTATGTTTCCATACAAAGTGTAAAATTTTTTGTTCTACTTCTGTGAGGATTGCCATTGGTAACTTGATAGGGGTTGCATTGAACCTGTAGATTGCTTTGGGTAGTATAGTCATTTTCACAATATTGATTTTTCCAATCCAAGAACATGGTATATTTCTCCATCTGTTTATGTCAATTTCTTTCATCAGTGTTTTACAGTTTTCTGAGTACAGGTCTTTGGCCTCCTTAAGGAGGTTTATTCCTTGGTATTTTATTCTTTTTGTTGAGATGGTAAATGGGATTGTTCCCTTAATTACTCTCTCTGATTTTTTGTTGATAGTGTGTAGGAATGCAAGACATTTTTGTGCATTAATTTTGCATCCTTCAACCTTACCAAATTCATTGGTTAGTTCTAGTAGTTTGCTAATGGCACCTTCAGGATTTTCTATGTATAGTATCATGTCATCTGCAAATAGAGACAGTTTTATTTCTTCTTTTCCAATTTGTATTCCTTTTATTTCTTTTTCTTCTCTGATTGCCATGGCTAGGACTTCCAATATTATGTTGAATAAGAGTGGTAAGAGTGCACATCCTTGTCTTGTTCCTGATCTTAGTGGAAATGCTTTCAACTTTTCACCACTGAGAATGATGTTTGCTGGGGGTTTGTCATAATAAATGTCATAATAAATATGGCATTTATTATGTTGAGGTACATTCCCTCTGTGCCCATTTTCTGGAGGGTTTTTATCATAAATGGGTGTTGAATATTGTCAAAAGCTTCTTCTACATATATTGAGATGATCATATGGCTTTTATTCCTTAAGTTGTTAATATGGTGTATCACATTTATTGGTTTGCATATATTGAAGATCCTGGGATAATCCCACTTGGTTATGATGTATGATCCTTTTAATGTGTTGTTGGATTCTGTTTCCTAGTATTTTGTTGAGGATTTTTGCATCTGTGTTCCTCAGTGATATTGGTCTGTAATTTTCTTGTTTTGTGGTATCTTTGGCTTTGGTATTAGGGTGATGGTGGCCTTGTAGAATGAATTTGGGAGTGTTCCTCCCTCTGCAGTTTTTTGGAAGAGTTTGAGGATAGATGTTGGCTCTTCTCTAAATGTTTGATAGAATTCGCCTGTGAAGTCATCTGGTCCTGGAGTTTTGTTTGTTCGAAGATTTTTCATTACAGTTTTAATTTCATTACTTGTGATAGGTCTGTTTATATTTTCTAATTCTTACTGGTTCAGTCTTGGAAAATTGTACCTTTCCAAGAAATTTTCCATTTCTTCGAGGTTGTCCGTTTTATTGGCATGTACTTGTTTGTAGTAGTCTCTGATAATCCTTTGTATTCCTGTGGTGGCAGTTGTGATTTCTCCTATTTCATTTCTAATTTTATTGATTTGCATCCTCTCCCTTTTTTTCTTGATGAGTGTGGCTAAAGGTTTATCAATTTTGTTTATCTTCTCAAACAACCAACTTTTAGTTTTATTGATCTTTGCTATTGTTTTCTTCATTTCTATGTCCTTTATATCTGCTCTGATCTTTATGATTTCTTTCCTTCTGCTAACTTTGGGTTTTCTTTGTTCTTCTTTCTCTAGTTGCTTTAGGTGTAAGCTTACGTTGTTGGAGATTTTTCTTGTTTCTTGAGGTGAGATTGAATTGCTATAAACTGCCCTCTTAGAATGGCTTTTGCTGCGTCCCATAGGTTTTGGGTCCGCATGTCTTCATTGTCATTTGTTTCTATGTATTTTTTTATTTCCTCTTTGATGCCTTTAGTGATCCCTTGGTTATTTAGTAGCACACTGTTTAGCCTCCATGTATTTGTGTTTTTTACAGGGTTTTTTTCCTGTAATTGATTTCTAATCTCAGTGTTGTGGTCAAAAAATATACTTGATATGACTTCAAATTTCTTAAATTTCCTGAGGTTTTATTTGTGACCCAATATGTGATCTATCCTGGAGAATATTCTGTCTTCACTTGAGAGGAAAGTGTATTCTCCCACTTCCGGGTGGAATGTCCTTTATATATCAGTTAAATCTATCTGGTCTATTGTGTCATTTAAAGTTGTGTTTCCTTATTTATTTTCTGCTTGGATGATCTGTCCATAGGTGTAAGTGGGGTGTTAAAATCCCCTACTATTAATGTGTTACTGTCGATTTCCCCTTTTATGGTTGTCAGCATTTGCTTTATTGACTGAGGTGCTCCTATGCTGGGTGCATAAATATTTATAATTGTTATGTTTTCTTCTTGGATTGATCTGTTGATTATTATGTAGTGTCCTTCCTTATCTCTTGTAACAGTATTTATTGTAAAGTCTATTTTATCAAATATGAGTATTGCTAGTCCAGCTTTCTTTTGATTTCCCTTCACTTTCAGTCTGTATGTGTCCCTAGGTCTAAAGTGGGTCTCCTGTAGACAGCATATATACAGGTCTTGTTTTTGTATCCATTCGGCCAGTCTGTGTCTTTTGGTTGGAGCATTTAATCCATTTATATTCAAGGTTATTATCAATACGTATGTTCCTATTACCATTTTCTTAATTGATTAGGGTTTGTTTTTGTGGGCCGTTTTCTTCTTTTGTGTTTCCCGTCTAGAGAAGTTCCTTTAGCATTTGTTGTAAAGCTGGTGTGGTCGTGCTGAATTCTCTAGCTTTTGCTTGTCTGTAAAGCTTTTGATTTCTCTGTTGAATCTCAATGAGATCCTTGCTGGGTAGAGTAATCTTGGTTGTAGGTTTTTCTCTTTCATCACTTTAAATATCTCCTGCCACTCCCTTCTGGCCTGCAGAGTTTCTGCTGAAAAATCACCTGATAACCTTATGAGAGTTCCTTTGTATGTTATTTTTTGCTTTTCTCTTTCTGCTTTTAATATTTTTTTCTTTGAATCTAATTTTTGTTAGTTTGATTTGTATGTGTCTTGGTGTGTTTCTCCTAGGGTTTATCCTGTATGGCACTCTCTGCGCTTCCTGGACTTGGGTGGCTAGTTCCTTTCCCATGTTAGGGAAGTTTTCCAGTATAATCTCTTCACATATTTTCTCAGACCCTTTCTTTTTCTCTTCTTCTTCTGAGATCCCTATAATTTGAATGTTGGTGCATTTAGTGTTGTCCCAGAGGTCTCTGAGATTCTGTTCAATTGTTTTCATTCTTTTTTCTTTATTCTGTTCGTCAGCAGTTATTTCCACCATTCTGTCTTCCAGGTCACATATTCATTCTTTTACCTCAGTTATTCTGTTATTGTTTCCTTCTAGTGTATTTTTCATTTCAGTTATTGTGTTGTTCATCTCTGTTTGTTCTTTAGTTCTTCTAGATCTTTGTTAAACATTTCTTGTATTTTCTCGATCCATGCCTCCATTCTATTTCCGAAATTCTGGATCATGTTTACTATCATTACTTTCAATTCTTTTTCAGGTAGGTTGCCTATTTCCTCTTCCTTTTTTTGGTCTCATAGGTTTTTATCTTGCTCATTCATCTGTGACATATTTTTTTTGTCATCTTTTTTTTTGTTTTTTGATGGGTGGGATTGTGTTCCTGTTTTACTGGTTGTTTGGCCTGAGGCTTCCAACCCTGGATTTTGTAGGCTTTTGAGTAGAGCTGCGTCTTGATGCCAAGATGAGGACCTCTGGGAAACCTCACTCTGATGAATACTCCCTGGTTTCTGAGGTTCTCAGTCCAGCAGTTTGGACTTGGAGCTCCCACTGCAGGAGCTCAGGCCTGACCCCGCAGCTCGTGAACCAAGATCCTGCAAGCTTCACGCAGCAGTGAAAAAAAGGGGAACAGAACAATAAAAAATAAAATACGATTAGAAAACTAACAGATATGTTAGGAAAAATAGAAAAATAAAAATAAAGATGAAACAACAATTGGAAGGTAAAACAACCACAATAGTAATAAAGAGCAGGAAAAAGAAAGCTGGAAAAGGCCTTGGCTGTTGGGCCTTAGCCAGGAGTGGGGTTTAGGCGGGTGTGGTGCCTCTGCTTAGGACCCACAGAGCCAGAAAAGGCCCTAGGGCGTGAGAGGGGTGGAGCTTAGGCTCAGCACATGGCAGAAGAGACTCAGGAGTCCCTCTGGCTTTGGCGGATGGAGGACCAGGTCCCGGACCCCAGCAGGCTCCCTGGGCCCGAGTGGGCAGGGTAAATGCTAGGTGCATTCCCCTCAATTCTCTGGTCCTGGAAGGTTCCTCCCCATTGGCCACTCTTGTTCTCCCCCACCCTCCCTCCCTCCTATGCCTCTTGGACCCATGTGGCTGGAGGGGGCCCTAGAAGGCAGGGGACCAGACCCAGAAGCCCAACAGGCTTTCCAGGGCCTGAGTTGGTGGGAGAAATGCCCAAGACGCTTCCCCTGATCCTCCGGTCCCAAAGAGTCCCCACATCTGCCTCTCCTCCTCTTCCCCCCTCCTCCCTCCCTCCTATTCCCCTAGGATCCACATGGCTGGAGGGCTTCTTGGAGGGCAGAGGACCAGGCCCAGGAGCCCAGCAGGCTCCCCGGGGCCCAAGTGGGTAGGGGAAACACTAGGCACACTTCAGCTTGATCCTCCAATCCCAGAGGGCCCCTCTCCATCCACCACGCCTCTTCTTTCCCCCCAGCCCCAGACCAACGCAGCCGGAGGGGGCCCCAGAGTGCGGAGGACCAGGTCTGGGAGCCCAGAAGGCTTCTCAGGGCCCCAATGGGTGGAGGAAACACCTGCCACACCTCCCCTGGTCCTCTGTTCCTGGAAGGTCTCCCCTAGTCTGCCTCTCCTCCTCTTCCCCCGTCCTTCCCTCCTATGCCCTAGGACCCAGGCGGCCGGAGGGAGCCTCCCAAGGTGGAGGACCAGGCCCAGGAGCCCAGCAGGCTCCCCGGGGCTGAGTGGACAGGGGAAACGCTAGGCGTGCTTCACCCCGATCCTCAAGCCCCTGAGGGTTCCTCCAGGTGTGGGAACTCCTCCCCTCTCCCAGCCATCCCTCAGGGGCACCAGTCCTGTCCGACCTTCACTTCTCCTCCTGCCTCATTACCCGCCTCATCCCACTGGGTTGCTCGGGGGTTCCTCCCATTTCCTTGGGCATTGAGGTCACACACCAGCATCCAGCAGGTGCCCTAGTTGTGGGGAGATGTGAACTCTGCGTCCTCCCATGCCGTCATCTTGACTCCACACCCCTTTTTTTAAATTGAAGTATAGTTGATATACAGTGTTGTGTTAATTTTTGCTGTATGGCAAAGTGATTCAGAGATATATATACATATATATATGTGTGTGTATATATATATATATACACACACACACATTCTTGTTTATATTCTTTTCCATTATGGTTTATCATAGGATATTACATATAGTCCCTGTGTGATACAGTAGGACCTTGTTGTTTATCCATTCTATATATAATAGCTTACACCTGCTAAGCCTAACCTCCCACTTCATCCTTTTTCCATCCCCCTCCCCCTTGGCAACCATGAGTCTGTTCTCTATGTCTGTGAGTCTGTTTCTGTTTTATATATAGGTCCATTTGTGTTATGTTTTAGACTCCAGATATAAGTGATATCATATGGTATTTATCTATTTTTGAATGAATTCACTTAGTATGATAATCTCTAGTTGCATCCATGTTGCTGCATATGGAATTATTTCTTTTCTTTTTTTTTTTTTTTTTTGCGGTATGCGGGCCTCTCACTGTTGTGGCCTCTCCCATTGTGGAGCAACAGGCTCCAGACGCGCAGGCTCAGCGGCCATGGCCCACGGGCCTAGCCGCTCCACAGCATGTGGGATCTTCCCGGACCAGGGCACAAACCCATGCTCCCTGCATCAGCAGGCGGACTCCCAACCACTGCGCCACCAGGGAAGCCCTTCATTCTTTTTTATGGCTAATATACCATTGTATATATGTACCATATCTTCTTTATCCATTCAACTGTCAATGAACATTTAGACATGTTTCCATGTCTTGGCTGCTGTGAATAGTGCTGCTGTGAACATAGGGGTACATGTTTCTTTTTGAATTATAATTTTGTCAGGTTATATGCCCAGGAGTGGGGTTGCTGGATCATATGGTAGTTTTATTTTTAGTTTTTTGAGGAACCTCCATACTGTTTTCCATAGTGGCTGCACCAACTTAGATTCCCATCAACATTGAAGGAGGGTCCCCTTTTCTCTACAACATCTCCAGCATTTGTTATTTGTAGACCTCTTAATGATGGCCATTCTGACTAGTGTGAAGTGTTACCTCATTGTAGTTTGATTTTCATTTTTCTAATAATTAGCGACAGTGAGCAGCTTTTCATATGCCTGTTGGCCATCTGTATGTCTTTTTTAGAGAAATGTCTAGGTTTTCTGCCCATTTTTTGATTGGGTTGTTTGTTTTTTTGATATTGAAGTGTATGAGCTGTTCATGTATTTTGGAAATTAATTCCTGGTCGGTCACATCGTTTGCAAATATTTTCTCCCATTCTGTATGTTGTCTTTTAATTTTGTTTATGGTTTCCTTTGCTGTGCAAAAGCTTGTAAGTTTGATTAGGTTGTATTTGTATATTTTTGCTTTTATTTCTATTACCTTGGGAAACTGACCTAAGAAAATATTGGTATGATTTATATCAGAGAATGTTTTGCTTATGACTACGAGTTTTATGGTATCATGTCTTATGTTTAAGTCTTTAAGCCATTTTGAGTTTATTTTTGTATGTGGTGTGAGGGTGTGTTCTAACTTCATAGATTTACATGCAGCTGTCCAACTTTAAGCTCCACTTGTTGAAGAGACTGTCTTTTTCCCATTGTATATTCTTGCCTCCTCTGTCAAAGATTAATTGACCATAGGTGTGTGGTTTTATTTCAGGGATCTCTATTCTGTTCCATTGATCCATATGTCTGCTTTTGTGCCAATACCACACTGTTTCTGTTTTGATTACTGGAGCTTTGTAGTATTGTCTGAAGTCTGGGAAGGTTACGCCTCCTGCTTTATTCTTTTTCCTCAGGATTGCTTTGGCAATTCTGGGTCTTTTATGGTTCCATATAAATTTTAGGATTATTTGTTCTAATTCTGTGAAAAATGTCATGGGTAATTTGATAGGGATCACATTAAATCTGTTGATTGCTTTAGGTAGTGTGGCCATTTTACAATATTAATTCTTCCAATCCAAGAGCATGGGATATCTTTCCATTTCTTTGAGTCTTTTTTTTTTTTTTTTTTTTTGCGGTATGCAGGCCTCTCACTGTTGTGACCTCTCCCGTTGCGAAGCACAGGCTCCGGACGCGTAGGCTCAGCGACCATGGCTCACGGGCCCAGCCGCTCCGAAGCATGTGGGATCTTCCCAGACCGGGGCATGAACCCGTGTCCCCTGCATCGGCAGGCAGACTCTCAACCACTGTGCCACCAGGGAAGCCCTCTTTGAGTCATTTTTAATTTTCCTTATTAATGTTTTATAGTTCTCAGCATGTAAGTCTTTCACCTCCTTGGTCAGGTTTATTCCTAAGTATTTTACTTTTGGGTGTGCTATTTTAATAGGTCTTTTTTTTTATGTTCTCTTATATTTCATTATTAGTGTAAAGAAATGCAACCAATTTCTATATGTTAATCCTGTATCCTGCTACCTTGCTAAATTCGTTTATCAGTTCTCGTAGTTTTTGTATGGAGTCTTTAGGGTTTTCTGTATTTATACTATCATGTCATCTGCTCATAATGACAATTTTAATTCTTCACTTCCAATTTGGATACCTTTCATTTTTTTCTTGTCTCATTGCTGTGGTTAGGATTTTCAATGCTATGCTGAATAGAAGTGGTGAGAGTGGCTGTCCTTGTCTTGTTCCAGATTTTAGCAGGAAGGCTTTCAGCTTTTCACCATTTAATATTATATTGGCTGTGGGTTTGTCATAAATAGCTTTTATTATTTTGAGATATGTTCCCTTTATACCCACTTGGTAAGGGTTTTTATCATGAATGGATGTTGAATTTTGCCAAATGCTTTTTCTACATCTATTGAGATGATCATGTGGTTTTTCTCTTTTCTTTTGTTGATGTCATGTATCACATTGATTTGTGTGTGTTGAACCAACCTTGTGAAATTGAGATGAATCCCACTTGGTCATGGTGTATGATACTTTTTAATGTGTTGTTGGCTTCAGTTTGCTAATATTTTAAGAATTTTTGCGTCTATATTCATCAAAGATACTGGCCTGTAATTTTCTTTTTTGGTGGTATATTTCTCTGGTTGTGGCATCAGGGTAATGGAAGCTTCATAGAATGTCTTTGGGAGTGTTCCCTCCTCTTCAGTCTTTTGAGAGCGTTTGAGAAGGATCAGTAAAAGTTCTCTTTTGTTTGATACAATCCACGTATGAAGCTATCTGGTCCTGGACTTTTGTTTGTAGGGAGTTTTTTGGGTTTTGTTTTTTACAGATTCTATTTCGCTTCTAGTGATTGGTCTGTTCAAATTATCTATTCTTGATTCAGTTTTGGTGGGCTGTATGTTTCTAGAAACTTGTCCATTTCTTCTAGGTTATCGAATTTGTTGGCATATCATTGTTCATAGTATTTCCTTATGTTTTTTTTTTTCCTGCAGTATCAGTTGTTATATCTTCTTTTTCATTTCTTATTTTTGTTTGGGTTCTCTTGCTTTTCTTCTTGGTGAGCCTGGCCAGTGGCTTGTCACTTTTGTTCACCCTTTCAAAGAACCAGCTCTTGGTTTTATTCATTTTTTCCATTATTTTTGTAATCTCTATTTTATTTGTTTCCTCTCTGACCTTTATTATTTCCTTCCTTCTTCTGACATTAGGTTTTGTTTCGAGGAAGGCCTGTATTGCTATGAACTTCCAAGATCTGCTTTTGAAGCATCCCATAGATTTTGTGTGGTTGTCTTTTCATTGTCATTTTTCTCAAGGTGTTTTTTAATTTCCTCTTTGATTTCATTGTTGACCCATTGGTTTTTTAGTAGCATGTTTTTTAGTGTCCATGTAATCAATTTTTTCTCATTCTTTTTCTGTGGTTGATTTCTAGTTTCATGCCATTGTGGGAAGAAAAGTTGCTTGATATAATTTCTATACTCTTAAATTTGTTGAGGCTTGTTTTGTGCCCTAGCATGTGGTCAATCCTAGAGAATGTTCCACGTGCACTTGAAAAGAATGTGTATTCTGGTTTGTTTGTTTGTTTGGATGTTATGTCTTGAAAATATCAATTAAGTCTAAATGTTCTATTTTATAATTTAGGATTTCTGTTGTCTTGTTTTTTTTCTGTATAGAAGATATGTCCATTGATGTGAGTGTGGTGTTAAAAGTCTCTTACTATTATTGTATTCCTGTCAATTTCTCCCTTTCTGTCTGTTAGTATTTGTTTTACATATTTGGGTGCTCCTATACAAGTATAAAATTCTCTTCTCGTATTCATCCTTTTATCATTGTATAGTGTCCTTCTTTATCTTTCTTAAGGGCTTTGTTTTAAAGTCTATTTTGTGTGATATGAGTATGGCAACCCCTGCTTTCTTGTCATTTCCAATTGCATGAAATATCTTTTTCCATCTCCTCACTTTCAGTCTATGTCCTTTGCTCTAGAGTGTGTCTCTTGTAGGCAGCATATTGTAGACTCTTGTTTTTTTATCCAATCTGCCACTCTGTATCTTTTGGAGCATCTAGTCCATTGACATTTAAGCTAATTATTCATAGGTATGTATCTATTGCCATTTTAAACCTTGTTTTCCAGTTGATTCTGTGTTTCTTGTTTATTCCTTTTTCATTTTGTTTTTGTGGTTTGATGATTTCCTTTTATTTTATGTTAGTGTTTTCTTTTTTTTTGGTTTCAGTATATCTATTGTATGTTTTTGATTTGTGGTTACCCTGTTTTTCGGGTCTGTTAACCCCTTCCTATATCTACTTGCTTTAGACTGATAGTCATATAGGCTCAAACACATTCTAAAAAAAAGAACAAAAGACCTCTGTTTTCCTACTGTCTTCCCCCACATTTTATGATTTTGATGTCTTCTTTTACATCTTCATGTTTTCCTTTTGCTGTTCATTGTAGTTATCCCTTTCACAATAATTTTTTAAATTAATCTGTGTACTGGCTTATTTAACTGATTTACTTCCAATTGTGATTTTCTCTTTCCTATAGATTCTTGCTTTTTCTCTATTTAGAGAAGACCTTTCAATATTTCTTTTAGGATAGGTTTACTATTGCTGTAGTCTTTTAGTTTTCACTTGTCTGAGAAATTCTCTTTTATTCTAAATGATAATCTTGCTGGGTAGAGTATTCTAGGTTGCATATTTTTCACTTCTAGCATTTTGAATATATCTACTCCCTTCTGGCCTGCAGCGTTTCTATAGAGAAATCAGCTGATAGCGTTATGGGGGTTCCCTTGTAATTAACTCTTTGTTTTTCTCCTGCTACCTTTAGAATCGTCTCTTTAACCTTTGCCATTTTAATTATGTCTTGGTGTAGGGTTTTTTTTTTTTTGGTTCATCTTGTTTAGGACCCTCTGTGCTTCCTGTACCTGGATTTCTGTTTTCTTCTTTAGGTTTGGGAAGTTTTCAGCCATAATTTCTTCACAGGCATTTTTGATCCCCTTTTCTATGTCTTCCCCTTCTGGAATCCCTATTATGCATAGAGAGGCACACTTTATATTATCCCATACGTGTCTTATATTGCTTGCATTTTTTCCCCCACTTTGCTTTCTGTCTGCTGTTCTGTGTGATTTCCATTAGTCTAATCTTCCAGTTCACGCGTTTATTCTTCTGCATTATTCATTCTGCTGTTCACTGCCTTTAGCTCAGCTGTTGTCTAAGCAAATGAGTTTTTCTAATTTTTCTTGGCTTCTTCTTATAGTTTCTACTTCATTTTTACAGTGTTCTACATTTTTGTCAATCGCCTTTCTTAATTCCTTCAGTATTTTCATTATCTCCTTTTTGAAATCAGTGTCTAGTAGACTGAAGAGGTCTCTTTCATTGTTTGTTCTTTCAGGGGAATTCTCTTGGTCTTTTAACTGGGAGTGGTTTCTCTGCTTCTTCATTTAACTTGTGTTTCTCTTACTCTGTGAGATCAGGAGAAACAATTGTCTACTGTGGTCTTAGAGGGCTATATATATATATTAGAGCCTCCCTGTGTAGCTTGTGTGGGTTTAATATTTTTGGTGCAAGGGCAGTTTTTAGTATGGATGACTGCTACCTCTTTCCTCAGCGTGTGCTGGCTGTTATCCCCTTGATAGTGGGTGTGCACATGTGGTAGTTGGTGCTCACTCTCAGGGCTCTCTGTGGCAGTGATGGCTTATGCCCCCTGAACCCATGATGACAGTGGAGGCAGCTCATGACTGCTTCTGGAGCCCACAAGGGAGGCAGCAGTGGCTAGCGATGAGTCCTGGAGCCCGTGAGGGCAGCAGCAGTGGTTTGCAGCTGCTCCCAGAGATGATGTCTTGTTACCTGAAAGCATGCGCAGGGTAAAAGGCTGCAATAGTGGGTCCTGCCCCTCCCCTCACCCACCGCCCAAACAATGGTGCCTGGCCTCTAAAGCAGGACTGGGCTTCCTCCACATACACTCTCAGTTGCAGTCATACCAGTCTCCAGCCCATTCGGACTGTTTCCATGCAGCCAACCCCAGTTGTTTCGCTGTTCTGATCTCCAAAGCCTGAGCTTCAGCATCCAGCCCCCACCCACATGGGCAGATGTGGGTTTCAGGCTGGGGAGCACAGGGTGGAGCACAGGGCAGTGGCACGGACCCTCTGTGCAGACCTCTCTCCATTCTGGCTGCCACAAACCAGGTGTTGCACTGTCTGTTCTGGCTGATCTCCCCACTGGTGAGGGTACTTCCCAGGGTGCAGGGACCTTTTCTCCTTCTTTGTTCCCTCCCAGGGGCACCAGTCTCATCCCAGTTCCTTTCTTTGTTTTTTTTCTTTTTTCTTTTGTCCTACCTGGTTATGTGGAGATTTTTCTTCCCCTTTCAGAAGCCTGAGGTCTTCTGCCAGCATTCAGTAGGTACTCTGTGAGAATCCTTCCACATGTAGATGTACTCTGGATGTATTTTAGGAGGAGGTGAGCTTCATGTCCTACTACTCTGCCGTCTTGATCACTCCCCTCCTCATTTTTGATTAGTTTTTTTGATATTGAGTTGTATGAGCTCTTTATATATTTTGGATATTACCCCTTGTTGGTCATATCAGTTGCAAATTTGTTCTCCCATTCTGTAGGTTGTCTTTTCATTTGTTAATGATTTTCTCTGCTGTGCAAAAGCTTTTAAGTTTAATTAGGTCCTATATGTTTATTTTTGCTTTTGTTTCTTTTGCCTTAGGACACAGCTACAAGAAATATTGCTATGATTATGTCAAAGAGGGTTCTGCCTATGTCTTCCTCTAGGAGTTTTATGGTTTCCACTCTTGTATATAGGTCTTTAATCCATTTCTTTAATCCATTTTGAGTTTATTTCTGTATATGGTGTGAGAAAATGTCCTAATTTTAATTTTCTATATGTAACTATTCAGTTCCAACCACTGCTTATTGAAGAGACTGTCTTTTCTCCATTGTATAGTCTTACCTCCTTTGTCATAGATTAATTTATCATAAGTGTGTGGGTTTATTTCTGGACTTTCTATCCTGTTCCATTGATACATGTGTCTATTTGTGTGCCCATACCATGCTATTTTGATTAGTGCAGCTTTATAGAATAGTCTGAAGTCAGGGAGCATAATTCCTCCTCTTTTTCAAGATGTTTTTGGCTATTCATGGTGTTTTATGTTTCCATAGAAATTTGAAAACTTCTTGTTCTGTGAAAAATGCCATTGGTGGACTAAATTCTTGTTCAAAGAAATAGTGGGCAGTATAAAACTAAATTTCTAAACTCAATATTTTGAAATGTTTACCATAAATTTATATCCAGTTTGAGATACAAATCAGATTTTAATGTCTGAAGTTCATTCACTAAAAGTCCTGCATACTTGCCAACAGAAGAGCAATATTTTCATATACTTAAATTGATCAATGACTAAGTTACCAAGACCCCAAATGACGTTTCCTGCGTTACTGAAACAAAAATGACCCCCTCCAAAAATTATACAATAGAAATAGCAGTGGTACAATCACAATGCCAGAACCACATTTATTTTTCTACTACACAAAAGTATGACCTTTCATAACTATGTAGTAATTATAAAAAGATAGCAGTACAAGGTGAAATGATAGGCTGATGGAGTTATCTTGAGTTGAGCCCATCTGCTAGGTACAGTTTTAATTGTTCTAAGAAATATCCTTAGATACTTCAGCCTCTCTTAAGTAACTTTTACTTTCAGTAAACCATAAGAGAAAAAATAATCCAAGTGGTTGGTAAGGGAGGGACGGGGAGAGGGAATATGCCATACTAAATCCCGGATCACCAAAATAGCCTTCTCTTTTCTTGACCACCTTTAACACATTATTATTTTAGTTTTTCTCTGGAACTTTTTATATTTTGAAAAAATTCAAACCTACAGAAAAATGTAAGAATAGTACAATACACATCTATAGTTTTTCACCTTGATTTACCAATTATAAGATTTAATGCTTTCAGTTTGTCTCTCTCCCCCATTCACCTCCCCACATTTCCTCCCTCCTGAATTATTTGGGATTTAGTTGCAGACTTAATGACAGTTCTTTTCTAAATAGTCCATCATTTATTTTTAAGAACTAGGACATCTTCTTACATAACCACAATACAATTATTATGCTTTGAGAATTTAACACTGAGAGAATACTGTAATCCAGTATATGGTCCATATTCAAATTTCCCCAGTTGTCCTGTTTTTTTATAGCTGTTTTTTTTTCTTCTCTTGGATTTAATTAAGGAAAAGTGTCTACATTTGATTTTCATGTTCTCAAATACATTTTCCATATGGCAGCCCCAGTAATCTTTTTTAAAGCCCCAAATGCATTATGGCATCTCCTGGAATCTTTTCATTGAGCTTAAAATGAAATACAAATCTCTTCTTAGCTCTCCAGTCTCATTTCATTTATTATCTACTTCGTTATTTTTCAGTAATATTGAATTAATTTATTTTTCCAGAAATCACCATGCCCTCTGTTATGTTTATAGCTTTGTATATAACGTTCCTCCTTTCAAAGCATTCTGCCTTAATTCACCTCTTCACTTAGTTGTGACCAACAGAACATGGATGAGTTAACTAAGACATCATTGGCAGTGAAAAGCCTTATCTGCCAGCATCAGACTGAATTTGGTGTTCCACTGTGTGCTCATGTAGCACCCTGTAGTTACAGCCAGCAGAGCATTCATCACACCACTTTTGTAGTCCCTTATTTACATACCAGAAATCTCATCCAGATTGTTGATTTTCTTGAAGAAAGGGACTGTATATCTTGTTCACCACTATATACTTCAATTCTATTGAGTATTTTTCCCATAGCTGTTTCAGTGTATGTCAAACATTAAACACATTAAATCGTAACTTCTACTGGGGACCCTGGGGTTAAATCTGGATAAGATTATAATTGAGTGATCTGTGTGAGTCCTAGGTTATTTTCAAGTTAGAGAGAGGGCAGAAAAATTTAGTTATTACTGTTATCTGGACTCTGAAAATATTTTCACAATTTATTTCCTTTTTAAATTATTGAGTATACTTGTATTTTGTTGTAACTATAACACTGTGCATACACACTCTGTAACACTTATTTTAACACTGAACTATAAAAATAGTTTCAGACTGCAGTTCAGGATTTGAGGCCTCGTCAAATCCCCACCTCTTGGAAATCTGTATTCAGATCTGGTGATTAAATTTTAGATTTAAAGCTTGTCACCAAAGTAGAAGTTTCCTTGGAAAATATGGTTGTCATTAAGTAAAAAGAAAACAGAAAACACCTCATCTGGGTAGATGAAAATAATGTCCAAAAGAGACAGCAGATTGGGTCTTGAAAGAGGCAAATTTTAACACACAACTCTAAATACACACAACTCTAAATTCAGTTTAACTAAAACACATTATTTTAAAAGAATACTTTCCAAAAAAATTTTTAAAGTTTGAGGAATATTTAGTATTTAGGTCTAAAGCATTAGACATGTTGATTTTTAAGTGAGCCACCAATTACTTTATAAGTTCATGTTAGTCCTGATTTTTAATCTTTGCTCAATATGCAACAGGATAGTTATTACAGAATATTCGCCTAATGTATCATTAATGAAAAAACATTTTAAGGAAGTGAACAGCCTTCAGAAAGTTGCTCTAATTGTTTTAGGTAAATCTGCAAATAAATATATAGCAAAAGTGTAAAAAATCTGCTAGTTTTGGAAAAATATTGTCTTAATATATTTTTTTCTTACGTAAATGTAAAAAAAATCCATACCACACATTTGGGTTGCCATCATCTGAAGTTTTCTTTAAAATTGATTTAGTAGTTATGGTAATTATCTAGTTAACTAAAACAATTATGAATATCCAAAATTTCTTAGAATCTTAAAATATATTAGTAATAATGCAAAGGATGTATCTATTTCTCATGTATTTTAAATTAGTTTTTTGATTATTTGATTTATATGTAGTATAAATTTACACGTAGTATAAATTGAAAAAATACATTAGTATTTAATTATCATACCTAAATATAATTAACTATTCTATGAAACAAAGTGAAAATTTTCACCATTTTGTACATAAAAATACTAATTTATCAGTCTGTATATGTGACAGAATGTTTGCTAATTTATCCTATTTCATTGGTTCAGCAATTATCTGACTATCCCACTAATTCTACTCTCAGATTGCAAAATTAAAGAGAAAGTAATATTTTTAAAGTCCACTCTTGATATAGTTCATAAAATACAAATTGTAATCAACTTTAAATCTATTTAAATGCCTGCACAAGGATTTTCTGAGAACCTAGTATGTTATTCCATAAATTATACAAGACAGTTTTAGCCTGAAAAATCTTTATGGAGCAGTTGTCCCAGGCAATTCTGGTACCTAAAATCCTATGTAAGACACTGATAAGACCCAATTAACCTATGTAAGAGCCTATGTTAAGAGCCAGCTTTGGTCTTAACCCTATTCAGTTACTAGCTGAGAAGGTTAATTTTAAAGTGAAGAACTAAAGTTAGAACTAGGTGGAGGGCAGTGTTTAATTTGCAGGAGTGAAAGGATTTGTATGGGTAATTAGCCAAAAATATCTAGTTCCATTTCTTAGGCTGTGCTTTAGTTTTTCTTTCAATAAAGTTTCAAATTCTTAAGATAAAAAAGGAAATGATAAAAATGTACATTATGTAAAAGTGTAAACATGTTGAAAAGAGAAAAAAAGTATAAAAGCCATGCTTAAAAAGGATGAAAGATAAGTATATCTTACCCAAACATGGCCCTTTGTCCAAATTTATCTTTATTTTAAACTTAGAGCTGCTTCTGGGCTGTAGATCATTCCACCTGTGGGACATTTTGATATGGTTGCTCCTGTATAGCTTCTGGGCTGTAGATCATTCCACCTGTGGGACATTTTGATATGGTTGCTCCTGTATAACTCAGTTTTCTTTATGTCCTAATGTAAATTACTATGCTTCTGTCTCACAGCTCTTTACAGGGAATTATACAACAATTCGTCTGACCCAGCATTTCCCAAATGCTTCAGAGAAACATAAGTGTTTCAAAAAAAATGTTAGATTTCCCATGGGAGAAGAGATTTATAATCAATGTTTGTTAAGCAACATGACATGATAACAACATAAAGAGTTGGGAAAACTCTTCTGCTTAAAAATTAACAAAATTGTAACCCTAGCAAACTCTGAAGGATGGGATCCTGCTTGGAATGGACAGTGAAGAATTCCTAGATGAGGTTTGTTAGAACTTACTTACAGGATAAGAAATGCTATTTAATTTGTAAATTTTCTGGGTAGGACAATGATACAGCCCTCCTTGTGACCCAAAACTTTATTGAACTCTGCAGGTATGTACTATATGGATGTTGTTTTGAAGACTTTAAGTGAATTGAAGGTTCATGGATACTAAAAAAATTAGGATAAACGATTACTGGATTCCTTGGATGTTGAACTAGCATTTGAGTTAAAAAATATTGGAGAACAGGGTGACATATGTTTTCTCAATAACATCAGAAAACTATCCTACCCTCTCTTTCTATGGCAATTAATTTCCTTTTCTTGGAATGCTCCCACTGCCTACATTTCAATTTGCAGTCCATCCTCACCTCGCCATCACTCCCACCTCATCTTCCTGGAAGTTTCCTATATTACAGATGCTGAACTGCTGTTAACCATCACCTCCTCTGTGAAGCCTTCCCTGGTCCTCGTCAGGGTAAATTAACACCATTATAGCCTCTGGAACATTTTATTGTTATACTGTGATGTCTGTGATGGTGGAGACTTTATCATGTTCTTCTTTATGCTTCATTCTGTACTTCATTTCCTCACTTATGAAACAGATAATAACAGAACGTATCTAAAGGGAGTTTTCCTGATTAAATTAAAAGGGATATATAAATTGCTTCAAAGAGTTTTGTGTACATGAAATAATTAAATATGTTTTAAATCTATTTAGTTATTTAAATCTATTTATCTGCTACATATTACTAACATTATTTGCTCTAGTACTGGGAACAGTGTCACTAAGTAGGTGGTGACAGTGTTTACTCACTGAGTTAATTAAAATTACTCTAATAAAGAAATAGTCAAAGGAGAGACAAGATGGTAGAATAGAAGAACTTGAGCTCACCTTGTCTCATGAAAACACCAAAATCACAACTTCTGGACACCATTGACAAAAAAGACTCAAACCTACCGAAAAAGATATTCTACACCCAGGGCTTCCCTGGTGGCGCAGTGGTTGAGAGTCCGCCTACCGATGCAGGGGACATGGGTTCGTGCCCCATTCCGGGAAGATCCTGCATCCCGTGGAGCGGCTGGACCCGTGAGCCATGGCCACCGAGCCTGTGTGTCTGGAGCCTGTGCTCCTCAAAGGGAGAGGCCACAACAGTGAGAGGCCCGCGTACTGCAAAAAAAAAAAAAAGATATTCTACACTCACAGACAAAGAAGAAGCCACCACAAGATGGTAGGAGAGGGTGCTTTCACAATATAATCAAATCCCATACCTGCCATGTGGGCAACCCACAAACTGGGGAACAATTATATCACAAAAGTTCTCCCACATGATTGAGAGTTCTGAGCCCTATGTCAGGGTCCCCAGCTGAGGGGTCCAGCATAAGGAGGAGGAGCCCACAGAGTATTTGGCTTTGAAAGCCAGCGGGGCTTGAGTGCAGGAGCTCTATAGGACTGGGGGAAACAGAGACTTCACTCTTAGAGGGTGCACACAAGGTTTCACATGAACTGGGACCTAGGGCAAAGCAGTGAATCCACAGGAGCCTGGGCCAAGACTTGCAGGTCTTGGAGGATCTCCTGGGGAGGTTCAGCTGTGGCTTACTGTGGGGGCAAGGACACTGGTGGCGGACACCAAGGAATACTCATTGGTGGACACCAGGGAATACTCATTGGTGGGAGCTCTCCCAGAGGTCACCATTTTGGCACCGAGAATTGGCCCCACCAACGGCCTTCAGGCTCCAGTGCTGGGACTCCTCAGGCCAAACAACCAACAAGGTGGGAACACAGGCCTACCCATCAGCAGACAGGCTGCCTAAAGTCATCTCGAGCCAATAGCTGCATCTAAACAGACCCCTCAACATGGCCCTGCCCACCAGAGGGACAAGACCCAGCCCCACCGACCAGTGGGCAGGCACTAGTCCCTCCTGCAAGGAAGCCTACACAAGCCCCTGGATCAACCTCACCTAGCATGGGGCAGACAACAGAACCAAG
This sequence comes from Lagenorhynchus albirostris, assembly GCF_949774975.1. Classification (NCBI taxonomy): domain Eukaryota; kingdom Metazoa; phylum Chordata; class Mammalia; order Artiodactyla; family Delphinidae; genus Lagenorhynchus; species Lagenorhynchus albirostris. The sequence continues at coordinate 53,579,001 of NC_083095.1, read as the reverse complement.
AAGAATTACAGTCTTCCAGCCTGAGGAATGGAGACCACAAACAGAAAGGTAGACAAAATGAGATGGCAGAGAAATATGTTTCAATTGGAGGAATAAGATAAAACCCCAGAAGAACAACTAAATGAAGATAGGTAATCCACCTGAAAAAGAATTCAGAGTAATGACAGTAAAAATGATCCAAGATTTTGGAAAAAGAATGGAGTCACAGACCAAGAGGATACAAGAAATGTTAAAGAGCTAGCTTTAAAGAACTAACAAACAGAGATGAACAGTACAATAACTGACATGAAGATCACTAGAAGGAATCAATAACAGAATAAATGAGGCAGAAGAACAAAAAAGTGAGCCAGAAGACATTGGTGGAAATCACTGCTGTGGAACAGAATAAAGAAAAAGAATGAAAAGAAATGAGGACAGTGTCAGAGACCTCTGGAACAACATTGAACACACCACATTATATGGGTCCCAGAAGGAGAAGAGAGAGAGAAAGGGCCTGAGAATATATTTGAAGAGATAATAGACAAAAACTTTAAACACTCAAGTCCAGGAAGTGCAGAGTCCCATACAGGATAAACCCAAGGAGGAACACATGGAGGCACATATTAAACAATTTGATAAAAATTAAAGACAAAGAGAAAATATTAAAAGCAACAAGGGAGAAGCAACAAGTAATATACAAGGGAAACCCTATAAAGTTATCAGCTGATTTTTCTGTAGAAGCTCTGCAGGCCAGAAGGGAGTGGCCCAATAGTTTAAAGTGATGAAAGGGAAAAAACTACAACCAAGAATACACCACCCAGTAGGGCTCTCATTCGGATTTGATGGAGAAATCAAAAGCTTTACAAACAAGCAAAAGCTAAGAGAATTCAGAATCACCAAACCAGCTTTACAACTAATGTTACAGAGACTTCTCTAGATGGAAAAGAAAAGGCTACAACTAGAAACAAGAAAATTATGAGTGGGAAACCTCACCAGTAAAGGCAAACATACAGTAACAGTAGGAAATCATCCACACAAAAATATATCAAAACTGACAGTGATGAGAAGAGGAGAGTATAGATGCAGGATATTGTAAATGCATTTGAAATTAAGAGAGGAGCAACTGAAAACAATCTTGTGTATGTTTATATATATATATATATATATATATATATATATATATATACACACACCCACACCCACACACACACACATATACACCATATATATATGTATTAGACGGCTTTATCAAAACCTCATGATAGGGGCTTCCCTGGTGGTGCAGTGGTTGAGAGTCCTGCCCCAGTCCAGGAAGATCCCACCTGCTGCGGAGTGGCTGGGCCCGTGAGCCACGGCTGCTGAGTCTGTGCGTCCAGAACCTGTGCTCCACAATGGGAGTGGCCACAACAGTGAAAGGCCCATGTACCACAGAACAAAAACAAAAACAAAAACCTCACGATAACCACAAACCAAAAATATACAGTAGATACACACGCAGAAAAGAAAAAGGAATGCAAACACAAGACTAAAGATAGTCATCAAATCACAAGAGAAGAGAACAAAAGAGGAAGGGAATAGACCTACCAAAACAAATCCAATACAATTAACAAGATGGCAATAAGAATATACATATCAATAATTACCTTAAATGTAAATGGATTAAATGCTCCAACCAAAAGACACAGACTGGCTGAATGGATACAAAAAGAAGACTTATACATACTGTCTACAAGAGACCCACTTGAGATATGCGAACACAAACAGACTGAAAGTGAGAGGATGGGAAAAGATACTCCATGCAAATGGATATCAAAAGAAAGCTGGAATAGCAATACCCATAATAGACAAAATAGACTTTAAAATAATTACAAGAGGTAAAGAAGGACACTACATAATGATCAAGGGATCAATCCAAGAAGAAGATATAACAATTGTAAATATATATGCACCCAACATAGGAGCACCCCAGTATATATAAGGCAAATACTAACAGCCATAAAAAGAAAAATCGACAGTAACATAATAATAGTGGGGGACTTTGACACCCTACTTACATCAATGGATAGATCATCCAGACAGAAAATCAATAAGGAAACAGAGGCCTTAAATGACACAGACTAGTAGTCCCAAAACTATGGGGTGGGGGATGGTTCAGGGGGTGATGCGTGCAATGGAGGGAACGGTTCAGGAGGTAATGCGAGAGGTGGGGAGTGATGGGGAGTGGCAGATGAAGCTTCACTCGTTCACCCACTGCTAACCTATGTGGCCCAGTTCCTAACAGGGCAAGGGGTTGGGGACCCCTGTATTAGACCAGATGGACTCAATTGATACTTATAGAACATTCCGTCCAAAAGCAGCAGAATACACATTCTTCTCAAGTGCATATGAAACATTTTTCAGGATATATCACTTGCTGGGCCACAAAGCAAGCCTCAGTAAGTATAAGAAAATTGAAATTACATCAAGCATCTTCTTCAACCACAATGCTATGAGATTAAAAATCAACTACAAGAAAAATACTGTGAAAAACAAAAACACATGGAGGATAAACAATATGTTACTACACTCTACACAACCAATGGATCACCAAAGAAATCAAACAGGAAATCAAAAAATACCTAAAGATAAATGAAAATGAAAACATGACGATCCAAAACCTATGTATGGGACTCAGCAAAAGCAGTTCTAAGAGGGAAGTTTATAGCAATACAATCTTACCTCAGGAAACCATAAAAATCTCAAATAAAAAACTGAAGCTTATACCTAAAGCAGCTAGTGAAAGAAGAATAAACAAAACCCAAAGTTAGTAAAAGGAAAGAAATCATAAAGATCAGAGCAGAAATAAATGAAATAGAAATGAAGAAAACAATAGAAAAAATTAATGAAACTAAAAGCTGATTCTTTGAAAAGATAAACTTGATTAAACCTTAGCCTGACTCATAAAGAAAAAAAGGGAGAATGTTCAAATCAATAAAACTAGAAACAAAAAAGGAGAAATTACAACGGAGACCATAAAAATACAAAGGATCATAAGAGACTGTTACAAGCAACTATATGCCAATAAAATGGACAACCTAGAAAAAATGGACAAATTCTTAGAAAGGTACAGTCTCCCAAGACTGAACCACAAAGAAATAGAAAATATGAAGAGGCTAGTCACACGTACTGAAATTGAAACTGTGATTAAAATGTTTACAACAAACAAAGGTCCAGGACCAGATGGCTTCACAGGCAAATTGTGTCAAACACTTAGAGTTAACACCTATCCTTCTGAAACTCTTCCAAAAAATCACAGAGGAGGAACACTCCTAAACTCATTCTATGAGGCCACCCATCACCCTGTTACCAAAACCAAAGATACCACAAAAAAAATTACAGGGCAATATCACTGATGAACATGGACTCAAAAATCCTCAACAAAATGTTAGCAAACTGAATCCAACAATACATTAAAAGGATCATACATACATTAATAGTGGGGTTTATCCCAGGGGTGTAACGATTTTTCAATATTTGCAAATGAGTAAGTGTGATACACCACATTAACAAATTGAAGAATAAAAATCATATGATCATCTCAATAGATGCAGGAAAAGCTTTTCACAAAATTCAACACACATTTATGATAAAATCTCTCCAGAAAATGGGTATAGAGGGAACCTACTTCAACACAATAAAGGCCATATATGACAAACCCACATCAAACAGCATTCTCAACAGTGAAAAACTGAAAGCATTTCCTCTAAGGAAGGTTAGGAACAAGACAAGGATGGCCACTCTCACTACTTTTATTCAACATAGTTTTGGAAGTCCTAGCCACAGTAATCAGAGAAGGAAAAGAAGTAAAAGGAATCCAAATTGGAAAAGAAAAAGTAAAACTGTCAGTTTGCAGATGACATGGTACTATACATAGAGAATCCTAAAGATGCTACCAGAAAACTACTAGAGCTAATCAATGAAGTTGGTAAAGTTGCAGGATACAAAATTAATGCACAGAAATCTCTTGTATTCCTATACACTAACAATGAATGATCAGAAAGCGAAATTAAGAAAACCACCCCATTTACCATCACATCAAAAAGAATAAAATACCTAGGAATAAACCTACCTAAGGAGGCAAAAAACCTGTACTCAGAAAACTATAAAATACTGATGAAAGAAATCAAAGATGACACAAACAGATGGAGAGATATACCATGTTCTTGGATTAGAAGAATCAATATTATCAAAATGACTATACTACCCAAGTCAATCTACAGATTCAGTGGAATCCCTATCAAATTACGAATGGCATTTTTCACAGGACTAGAACAAAAAATGTTTAAATGTGTAAGGAAACACAAAAGACCCCAAATAGCCAAAGCAATCTTGAGAAAGAAAAATGGAGCTTGAGGAATCAGGCTCCCTGACTTCAAACTGTATGACAAAGCTACAGTAATCAAAACAGTGTGATGCTGGCACAGAAACAGAAATATAGATCAATGGAGCAGAATAGAAAGCCCAGAAATAAACTCATGCACCTATGGTCAATTAATCTACAACAAAGAAGGCAAGAATATACAAGGGAGAAAAGACAGTCTCTTCAATAAGTGGTGCTGGGAAAACTGGACAGCTAAAAGAATGAAACTAGAACATTCTCTAATGCCATACACAAAAATAAACTCATAATAGATTAAAGACCTAAATATAAGGCCGAATGCTGTAAAACTCCTAGAGGAAAACATAGGCAGAACACTCTTTGACATAAATCGCAGCAATATCTTTTTGGATCCACCTCCTAGAGCAGGGGTCCCCAACCCCCAGGTTGTGGACCGCTACTGATCCATGGTCTGTTAGGAACTGGGCCACAGAGCAGGAGATGAGTGGCAGGTGAGTGAGCAAAGCTTCATCTACTGCTCCCCATCGCTCGCATTACCACCTGCACCATACCCCGCCCCACCCCCCATCCATGGAAAACAGTGTAGGAACCCTCCTACACTGTTGGTGGGAATGTAAATTGGTACAACTATCATGGAGAACAGTACGGAGGTTCCTTAAAATACTAAAAATAGAACTAACATATGATCTGGCAATCCCACTGCTGGGAGTATATCTGGAGAAAATGATAATTTGAAAAGATACATGCACTCCAATGTTCATTGCAGCACTGTTTACAATAGCCAAGACATGGAAACAACCTAAATGTCCATTGATAGATGAATGGATAAAGAAGATGGGGTACATCTATGCAATGGTATATTGGCCATAAACATCAATGAAATAATGCCATTTTTAGCAACTGGATAGACGTAGAGATTATCATACTAAGTGAAGTAAGTCAAAGACAAATATCATATGATATCACTTATATGTGTAATCTAAAAAATAATGATACATATGAACTTATTTACAAAACAGAAACAGACTCACAGATGTAGAAAACAAACTTATGGTTACCAAAGGGGAAAGGTGAGGGGAGGGATGAATTAGTAGTTTGGGATTAACATATACACACTACTATATATAGAATAGGAAATCAACAAGGACCTATTGTATAGCACAGGGGACTCTACTCAATAATCTGTAATAACCTATATGGGAAAGGAATCTGAAAAAGAATGGATATATTTGTATGTATGATTGAATCACTTTGCTGTATGCCTGAAACTAACCCAACATTGTAAATCAACTATACTAATATAAAATAAGAATTAAATTTAAAAAAAGTACAAAATAGAGCAATGAGTAAAAATAAAGAAATATTCAATTTATGCCCATATAAAAAGTCTTTGTGAGCTTGAAGTTAAGAAATTCTAATGATTTAGATATCTGCCTGAGCTCCTTTTACAGGATCTATAATAAAGAAAACAACATGGCATATCGAATTTCACTCCTCAGGTTAGAAAAATGGTAGTTTCTGCCCGAGGATGTGTGTAGAAAACACTCAGCTTTCCTCCTGTGTATTTCTCCTTCAGAGCTCACATTACTACCACACTCACAACACTTATGACACCAGATGTGTAGGGTTTTTTCCCCACACTAAGTAATTCTAGGATACCAGCTGAATATCCTACAATTTAACTCAATTCTAACATTGTCTACCTGGAGGTAGCATCAGGTTCCACAGGTTAAGGGCTCTGTCCCAAGACCACCTCCCACCAATTTCAGATGTCACCACCTCCCACCAATTTCAGATGTCAATCATAAGTCCAGGTTGTTACCTGTGCTTCTGACCAGCTATAACTCGGAGGTTACCATGACCTCCTCCTTGGGTTCAATTCATTATCTTGTGTGGCTCACAGAACTCAAGAAAACAGTTTATTTTCTGTTTACCAGTTTATTATAAAAGGATATGATGAAGGAGACAGGTGAACATCTAGATGGAGTAGATGCATAGGGCAAGCTATTTTGAAAGGGGTGCAGAGATTCCGTGTTATGCTGGCAGGCCCCTCTCCCCCCACCTTCATGTGTTCAACAACCTGGAAACTCTCTGAACCCTGTACTTCAGAGATTTTCATTGAAGCTTCATCACATAGGCATGATTGATCATTAACTCTATTTCTAGTCTCTTTCCCCTTTCTGGAATAAGGGTGGGGGAAGGGTTTGAAAATTCCAAGCTAATCATGGCTTGTTTTTTCTGGTGACCAGCCTCCATCCAGGGGCCCACCAAGATACCTCATTACAACAAAAGATATTGCTACCACCCAGGAAATTCCAAAAGAGTTCCTCTGTGTGAGAAACTGGCCTCCAAGCCCAAATATTAAAAAAAAAAAAAAAAGTTGCTCCTAGTGCTCTTGTCATTTAGGAAATTACAAGGGTTCTAGGAGCTCTGTGCCAAAAACCAAGAATATGATTTAGTTATTAATTATCTCACAGGATGATTTTAGGAAGTTTCAGAGATTGAAATTCAGCTGCTCAGCCCCTATGGCCACTATACCTCTCTTTGTGGCTTTATTCTAGGCAACCTAGGCTGCTCAATCTCATCCAATATTTTCTATTAGGGAAGAAGGTATTATGCACATCTTCATTATGAATATTGAAGTTCTTTCAGTGGAGGTGGTAACATCAGTGAGATGGGAGAAAAAGAATTCTCAGATGTTATTCTCCTGAGAGACACCAACTTAATAACAATATACTGTCTAAATAGAATTTATGAAAACTCCAGACATCAGTTAAGAAGTCACAATACCTCAGATAAGAACAGCCACATTGAAATGGTAAGAAAAACTATTATATTTTACCCATGATAACACTTTCCCCAAGCCAGGAAAGCTCAGCCTTATGAGGAGAAAATGCCCAACTCGTGGCTCTTCACTTGGAGAGAAAAAGAAAAGAGAAATGTACGTTCAACATTCCAGCTTTTCAGGGGCTGCCCGAGGAATTGGTTTCTGTCTCATCTAACTCAGGGCATTGATTGAAAACTTGCATGCTTTGGATGCCCAGAAGAAACTGAGAACAAAGGAGAGCTCTGCAGCTTGTTGCAGCATCAGAGAAGCTGCAGTATCACAGACAAACAACAGAAAGAGCAAGAGTTTACAAGCTCCTAAAAAGAAACTGACAAACTTCTCCAATTGAGTAACTACATGGACAGACCCAGAAAAGATGCATTTGCAAGAAATGTTTGAGAGACCCCTTGAATATCTAGGCAGGGTGAATGGTGAAGGTTTTCTCCTATACAAGCTAGTCTGTAGATACAGCAAAAGTTGGCTGTTTTTCAAGTACCAGCAAAATTAACAATGCATATGAATAAACAGGGAAACTGGCCCAATTTAAGGAACAAATTAAATACCCAGAAACCAACTCTAAAGGAACAGAGGTATATGAATTTCCTGAAAAAGAATTCAAAATAATCATCTAAAAGAAGCTCAATGAGGGAATTACCTGGTTGTCCAGTGGTTAGAACTCCATGCTTTCACTGCTTAGGGCCTGGGTTCAATCCCCAGTTGAGGAGCTAAGATCCCAGATCAAGCCAAGCCTTGTGTATGTCAAAAAAAAATATAGAAGCTCAATGACCTACCAGAGACCACAGATAGATAACTAAAGAAAATCAGGAAAATGATGAACAATAGTGCAAATAATCAGCAAACAATACAGAAATCAATCCACAAAACGGCAATAGTAAGCTCTTTCTCATCAGTAATTATCTTAAATGTATATGGGTTAAATTCCTTAATCAACAGACATAGTGTGGCTGAGTGGATAGAAAGCCTGTATGCAACTATATAGTATCTACAAGAGAGTCACTTTAGATATAAGGACACATACAGAGTAAAATCAAAAGGATGGAAGAAGATACTCCATACAAATAGTAACCAAAAGAAAGCAGGAGTGACCATACTTATATCACACAAAATAAATTTTAAGTCAAAAACTGTAAAAAGAGACAAAAGAAATTATATAATGATAAAAGGATCAATTTAGGAAGATATAACAATTATAAATATATATGCACCTAACATCAGAGCACCCAAATAAATGAAATAAATGAAAACATTGACAGAATTCAAGAGGTAGAGAGTAACACAACAGTAGATTTCAACACCTCACTTTAATAATGAACAACCAGTTATAAGTTCAATTAAGAAACATGACACTTGAACAACAGTGCAGATCAATTGGACCTCACACAGATACAGAACATTCCACCCTAATACAGAAGTATACATTTTTTTCTTAAGTGCACACAAAACTTCTTTCAGGATAGATCACATGTTAGGTAACAAAACAAGTCTTAAGAAATTTAAGATTTAAATCATACCAAGTTCTTTTTTGACCATAATGGCATGAAACTAGAAAGCAACACCAAAAGGAAAACTGGAAAATTCACAAATATTTGGAAATTAAAAATGCACACTCTTAAACAGCCAATGGGTCAAAGAAGAAATCACAAGAGAAATTAGAAATTATCTTGAGACAAATGAAAATATAACACAACAAAATTTATGAGCTGCATAAATGAGTAAAAGCAGTACTAAGAGGGAAGTTTCTATCAGCAAACACCTATACTAAAAACAGAAAAATCTCAACTGTACAAGCTAGCTTTAAACCTCAAGCAACTAGAAAAAGAAGAAACTAAGCTCATCAGAAGGAATGAAATGATAATGATTAGAGCAGAAAAAAATGAAATAGAGAATAGAAAAACAAGTGAAAAAAACAACAAAATTAAGAGGTTTTTTTTAAAGAGATCAACAAAATTGACAGACCTTTGGCAAGACTGACTGTAAAAAAAAGAGAATATTTCAATAGCAATAAACAGAAACGAAAGAGGAGACATTTCAACTGATACCACAGATAAATAAAAGAATACTGAGACAACTGTGAACCTATATACTAACAAATTGGATAACTTAGAAGAAATGAATAAATTCCTAGAAACATACAACCTACTAAGATCTAATCAAGAAGAAATAAAAACCTGAATAGATCTGTCACCAGTGAGGAGACTAAATCAGTAATCAAAAATCTCCTAGCAAAGAAATTCCCAGGACCTAGTACCTTCACTGGATAATTTAATGAAACATTTAAAGAAATAACCCCAATCCTTCTCAAAGTCTTCCAAAAATGTGAAGAGGAGGGAGCACCTTCAAACTCATTTTATTAGGCCAGCATTACCCTATTACCAAAACCAGATAAAGATATGCTAAGAAAAAAAAAAAAAACCTGTAATATCCCTGATAAATATAGATGTAAAAATCTCAACAAAATACTAGCAGACTGAATTCAACAGCACATTAAAATAATTAGACACCATGATCAAGTGAGATTTGTCCCTGGAATGCAAGGATGGTTCAACATATGAAAAAATATATAATAGACTACATTAACAGAATGTAGGTCAAAAACCTCATGATTATCTTAATTGATGCTGAACAGCATTTGACAGAATTCAACAATCTTTCATGATTTAAAAAAAAAACAAACTAGGAATAGAAGAAAATTACTTCCACATAATAAAGACTATATATGTAAAGCCCACAGATAACATTATTCTCAATAGTAAAAAACTTAAAGCTTTTAATCTAAAATCAGAAACAAGGTAAGGATGCCCAGTCTTGCCACTTCTATTTAACATAGCACAGTGAGTCCTACCCAGAGCAATTAGGTAAGAAGAAAATACAGTTGACCCTTGAACAACCTTCATTAGAACTGCCCAGGTCCATCTATACATGGATTTTTATCAATAATTATACAATTGGTCCTCCCTGTTTTCAGGTTCTGCAGCTGTGGATTCACAAAACCACTAGTCAAATTTCAGTCTGTGGTTGCTTGAATCCATGGGTGCAGAAACTGTTGATACAGAGAGCCAACTGTACTATGCCATTTTATATAAAGGTCTTGAGCATCCATGGATTTTGGAATCCAAGGGAGATCCTGGAACCAATTCCCTGTGTATACTGAAGGACAGCTGTAAAATGCATCTGAAATGAAAAGGAAGAAGTTAAACTATCTTTGTTCACAGATGATGATCTTATGTGTAGAAAACCCTAAAGATTTCACAAAAACCTGTTGGAACTCTGTTTATTTAATAAATTCAAGAAAGTTACAGGATGTAAAATACACATGCAAAAAATTAGTTGTAATTTTATACAGATAACCATACATGCATATAACTATTACTTAAGCTGTGTTGTTTATGTTTAAACATCAACTCTTTACAAAACTTCCACTAGATATTGATTTTATCATAGAGTTCTAACAGGTATTATGTAAGTATGTAAATTGCCATTCATGCATTTAAAATATCCAAATGATTGACTCAGCTGACATATTAGAGAACATGACACTTCATAAGCCCAGTAAAAAATATGCTGGGGAATTGGGCTACCTGGAGAATAAGGGAGGTTAAGTAGCAATAGAAGTGTTGATTCATGGAGCTTTTCAAGGTGTTGTGTTGATACTTTAGGATAGTATTAGAGACATTTTTGAAAAATACTTTTGGTAGTTTTAATGATTATATTAAGATTTTCATAAAAAAAAACATGATTGCTTGTCTTTATTTGTCAATATTGTTTCCTGTGTGAGAATAATAGCACATACTGGCCTTAGAGTCTTGGACAATAGAACCTTGCATAATAGCATCATGATTTTAGTTTTAAGATTAAGAACATAAAATTTTTCATCTGAATAACTGGGATGAAAATGATTAAATAATAGGATAAAGTCTTAAGCTACATGAATTGAATTTCTGCAATGTTTCATTCCTCTTTTACATCTACTGTTTTAAGAATTGACACTGTTAGTGCACCCAATAACTGAACAGAATAAGCAAACCACTCTATGGAAATATTTGAAGTAATAGTATTAAAATAATCAGGAGTTTTCAAACTTTTTTTTTTTTTTTTTGCAGTACACGGGCCTCTCACTGTTGTGGCCCCTCCCTTTGTGGAGCACAGGCTCCAGACGCGCAGGCTCAGCGGCCACGGCTCACGGGCCCAGCCGCTCCGTGGCATGTGGGATCTTCCCGGACCGGGGCACGAACCCGTGTCCCCTGCATCGGCAGGCAGACTCCCAACCACTGTGCCACCAGGGAAGCCCGAAACTTATGTTTTTAATGATGTGTTGTTTCGTCTATTTCATCTGAGTCAAAATTAATATGACATTTGTATTAATCTGATATTCCTCCAAATAATTTGAATACTTAATTTGGATATCAACCTTTATTATTTTTCTGAAGTGAAGCATATCTCATGTGGCCATTTCAAGGTTGGCATGTCTACTGCAGTTAAGTAGCATTCCATAAAAATCTCCTGAAAATGAATCACACTTCTCTTACAGTCTCCTCAGGTATGCAAGCTGACCCAGGTCTAGTTGGTGATCCAGCTTGGTTTCTATTAATCTTGGGAACTGACCATCATTTAATTTCTGATTATTGTCCCACTCTAAACAGGTCAAAATAAGTACCCCCTTACTCATTTGTGCTTTTATCCAAGTAAAAGCACCTCTTCAGAATTGAGGAAGAGGTGGGTAATCAGAAAAGGAGAGCCTCTGGGGTTGTTCAGCCTCTAGGCAGTTATTTGGAGCTCTGCTCCTGTTTTAAACACAGGCAAGTTAAGAAAGCAAATATTGAGCTCTGTAGTTAATTCTCCTTTCTCATCTTTCCTATGGTGACCTCAGTGCTTCATTAGAACTATGACATTAAAAGCCAATATGTTTTTTAATAGTATGGCACGTGTGATGGTAAATTTTGTCAACTTGGCTAGGCTGTCATACCCACTTATTTATAATCGTAAACTAACCTAGGTGTTACTGTAAAGGTATTTTGTAGATGTGGTTAACACCTACAATTAGTTGAGTTTAAGTAAAGGAGGTTAACCTTAGTAGTGTGAGTGGGCCTCATCCAATCAGCTGAAAGGCCTTAGGAGCAAACACTGAAGTTTCCTGAGGAAGAAGAAATTTTGCCTCAAAACTGCAGCATCAGCACCTGCCTAAGTTTCCAGTCTGCTAACTTTGCCTGTGGATTTTAAACTTTCCAGTCCCCTGTCTGATTATGTAAGCCAATTCCTTAAAACACCTCCCTCCCTCTCTCTCCCTCTCTTCCTCCCTCTCCTTCTCCCTCTTTCTCTCTTTCTCTCATAGTGAGAAAACTAAGGCTCAGAAACATTTAGGAGCTCACCTAATGTCATACAATTATTAAGTGGGAAGAGAGACAATATAAGCATTTTGATCTCAAAGCCATTTTATTCCCACTTTACCAAACTTTTTCATCCTATAAATTGAACTTAGCTATTAATTTTATCATTGCTGTCAGGCAGAAACACCTTAAATCACTCTGTGATTACTGTAAATTTTAAGGGTAATAATGTTTTGGTGTGTGGGGAGTATATTGAGTAGGACTTTAGTAAGAGACATGCAAATCATATTTGCTATTTAATGCAACAAGAGACTTATAAATTCAAAAAATAAATGTGAACCTTGTTAAGAATAATTTTGCAATAGAAGGAGCTACTCTGGAAAACACTAGGGTAGTTTAAAAAGTTTAGAGACAAAAATTCAGGTTTCTGAAATCTGCTTTTAGTGTGACTGAGCAAGCTCCTATCAGACTGATCCTTCCGTAGATAACAACACTGAATTCTGGACAGAAAAACAAAAAAAATAAAACCCCAAAATTACTGGAGAGTGAATAAAAGTACATAAAATCTATAGGAAAATAAGCACTTGGTAAAAGGGAACAGGAAATGGGGAAATTCTGATTTCTGTAGCTTTTAAACTAGACGAAAGCTGCAGCTAACACTTCAGAGTCTGTCTAAGACTCCAACAGAAGAATCAAAGAATAGAGTTTGGGGCAACAGCAGCTGCTGGAGAGTAAGACAGTAGGGAACAGGAATTTGGGGTGAACACAAGCTTCTGGAAAAGAGACAGCCAGAGGGGGAAACCACATATTGTGTATACACACTGTGCTCAAATTTTTGGCTGACTCACAGGAAAAACTCTAAGCAATCTAAGTAAAAATAGAGGAATTGAACTAATATTTTATTAGTTTGTGAATAATCAAGTTATTTGCTTCCTGAAATAAAAATAAATAACAATACTCCTCAGGGAGATATAGCATAATCTGGGTCTGCACAACATAATTTTCACAATGTTGCAGATACAATCCAAAATTACTTGCAATAAAGTGACCAGGAAAACGTATCTTAAAGAATGTCAACATAGAAAGCCCTGATATGAGCAACTGTTGTAATTATTCAGAAAAGGATTTTAAAGTAGCTCTGTTAACTCTGCACAGTGATTCTAAAGGATTTTCTAAAATATCCTCAATGAACGAACAGATAGAAAATATCCACAGTCAGATGCAAATAGTGAAAATTTCACTGAGTGGGCTTACTAGAAAAATGGAGACAACAGAGGAATTAGTGAAGTTGAAGAAAGATCATTAGAAATTACCTAAAGAATAGAGAGAAAAAAGGATAAAATTAACAACTTAGTAGAGATTTATCATATATTTAACTGGACTTGCAGAAAGAGGGGAGAAGTACAATGAGGCAGAAAAAACACTTGAAAAAAGTAATATTTTAAAATTCTCCAAATTTGTGAAAGTCACAAATTAACAAATTCAAGGGGATGGGCTTAAGATGGTGGACCAAGAGGACATGGAGTTCTTGTCTCTGCACTAATCAGCACACCTACTAGGCACTGGTGGGGGACCACAGACACCTAAGGGGACAGGAGGAACCCCCAGCGACTGGGTAGGATGTCGGGGGTAGTGACGGGGGAGGAGAAGTGGAGGTGGGATGGAACCAGTGCCCCTGAGGGGCGACTGGGGGAGAGGAAGGTATCCCAAACCCAGAGGGGGGAAGGGGGACTATTGGGAGGGTAGGAGATCAGAAGGGAATGTGGCCAGCATTTCCCCTGCCCACTTGGGCCCTGGGGAACCTGCTGAGATCCCAGGCCTGATCCTCTGCCCACCTAGGCCCCTCCAGCTGCATGGGTCCTGAGGTAGTGGGAGGCAGGGTAGGGGGAGCAAAAGTAAAGCCTGGACCAACAGGACCAGCACCCCTGGGGGGTAGCTGGGGAAAGGGAGGAGTTCACAGACTCAGTGGGGCCCAGCCATGGTTAGGGGTTCAGTGGCAACCCTCAGGAGAGCTGAGGAATGGAAAAGAGTGTGGCCAGTGCATTCCCTGCCCACTAGAGCACCGGGGAGCCTGTTGGTCTCCTGGGCCTAACCTTCCACCCTTGGAGGATCCCTCTGGCAGTGCAGAGCCTAAGCCCCGCCCATATATCCCCACCCAGGGCCCTACATTCTGAGATGCCCTGTGAGACTCCCTAAAGCTGGGCTGGGCATAAACCGTGCCCACACACCTTCACCCACGGCTTTACCTCCAAACTCCGGAAATCCAAACTCCAAGGACCCTTTAGGCCATGCTGCCTTTCCCACTGCCCACACAGGTCCTAAGCCTAAGCTCCACCCCACCCTAAAACATCACACCTGTCTAGGCCCTGCCCCCACCCTAAACCCTGCCCCTGCCTAAGTCCCCCACACACACACATGAAGCTCCGCCCCCCCACAGCCAAGGCCTTTTCCACCTTTGTTTTTTCCTTCCTCTTCTTCTTTTTGGTTATGGTTCTGTTTTACCTTCTTGTTGATTCATTTATATATTTTTTTCTAATAAACCTTTTATTTTTCTAATTTTATTCTTTATACTTTGTTATTATTGTTCTGTTCCTTTTGGCTGTTCCCTTTTCTTTTTCCTTTTTTCTCTCTTTTTTATGTTGGGGTTCTGTTTTACCTTGTTATAGTTGTTTCAATTAGATTTTCTTTTTCCTAATACATTTTTTACCTTTCTAATTTTATTTTATTTTCTAGTCTTTGTTATTGTACTGCTGTTTTTTTCTTTTGCTGCACCGCATGGCTTGCGGAATCTTGGCTTCCAGGCTGGGGGGTTGGGCCTGAGCTCCTGTGGTGGGAGCACTGAGTCCAAACCGCTGGACTAACACAGAAGCACAGACCCCAGGGAATATTAATTGCAGCGAGACCTCCCAGAGGTCCTCATCTTGGCACCAAGACCCAACTCTACCTGAAAACTACAGTCCTGGATGCCTCAGACCAAACAACCAGTAAGACAGGAATACAGCCCTACCCATTGAAAAAATTGAGATGACAAAATAATATGTTACAGACGAAGGAGCAAGGTAAAAACCTACAAGACCAAATAAATGAATAGTAAATATGCAACCTACCTGAAAAAGAATTCAGAGTAATGAGGATAAAGATGATCCCAAATCTCAGAAATAGAATGGAGAAAATACAATAAACGTTTAACAAGGACCTAGAAAAATGTTTAGCAAGGACCTAGAAAAACTAAAGCACAAACAAACAATGATGAACAACTCAATAAGTGAAATTAAATATACTCTAGAAGGAATCAATGGCAGAATAACTGAGGCAGAAGAACGGATAAGTGACCTGGAAGACAAAATGCTGGAAATAACTGCCATGGAGCAGAATAAAGAAAAAAAATGAAAAGAATTGAGGACAGTCTCAGAGACCTCTGGGACAACATTAAATACAGCAACATTCAAATAATAGGGTCCCAGAAGAGAAAGAGAAAGAGTCTGATAAAATATATGAAGAGGTTATAGTCAAAAACTTCCCAAACATGGGATAGGAAATACCCACCCAAGTCCAGGAAGCACAGAGAGTTCCATACCAAAAAAAGCCTAGGACATAACACACCAAGACACATATTAATCAAGCTAACAAAATTACATTCAAAGAAAGAATATTAAAAGCAGCAAGGGAAAGGCAACAAATAACATACAAGGGAATCCCCATAAGTTTATCAGCTGATTTCTCAGCAGAAACTGCAGGCCAAAAGGGAGTGACAGGATATATTTGAAGTGATGAAAGAGAAGAACCTACAACCAAGATTACTCTAACAGGCAAGGATCTCATTCAGATTCGATGGAGAAATCAAAAGCTTTACAGACAAGCAAAAGCTAAGTGAACTGAGCACCACCAAACCAGCCTTATGACAAATGCTAAAGCAACTTCTCTAAGAGGAAAATACAAGAGAAGAAGAAGACCCACACAAACAAACCCAAATCAATTAAGAAAGTGGTAATCGGAACATACATATCGATAATCACCTTGAACATAAATGGATTAAATGTTCCAACCAAAACACACAGACTGGCTGAATGGATACAAAGCAAGACCTGAATATATGCTGTCTACAAGAAATCCACTTCAGACCTAGGAACACAAACAGACTGAAAGTGAGGGGATAGAAATGGATATTTCATGAAAACGGAAATCACAAGAAAGTTAAAGTAGCAACACTAACATCAGACAAAATAGACAAAATCTTTAATAAAGATTTTTACAAGAGATAAGGAAGAACACTGCATAATGATCAAGGGATCAATCCAAGAAGGAAACATAACAATTACAAATATTTATGCACCCAGCACAGGAGCACCTCAGTCGATAAGGCAAATGCTAACAACCATAAAAGTGGAAATCGACAGTAACACATTAATAGTGGGGGACTTTAACACTCCACTTACACCTATGGACAGATCATCCAAACAGAAAATAAATAAGGAAACACAACTTTAAATGACAAAATGGACCAGATAGATTTAATTGATATATAACGACATTCCACCCGAAAGTGGCAGAATACATTTTCTTCTCAAGTAAAGACAAAATATTCTCCAGGACAGATCATATTTTGGGCCACAAAAAAAACCTTGGAAAGTTTAAGAAATTTGAAGTCGTATCAAGTATCTTTTCTGACCACAATGCTGATATTAGAAATCAATTACAGGATAAAAGAACTGTAAAAAACACAAATACATGGAGGCTAAACAGTGTGCTACTAAATAACCAAAAGATCACTAAAGGAATCAAAGAGGAAATAAAAAATACATAGAAACAAATGACAATGAAAACATGAGGACCCAAAACCTATGGGAGGCAGCAAAAGCAGTTCTAAGAGGGCAGTTTATAGCAATTCAATCTCACCTCAAGAAACAAGAAAAATCTCAAACAACGTAAGCTTACACCTAAAGCAACTAGAGAAAGAACAAAGAAAACCCAAAGTTAGTAGAAGAAATCATAAAGATCAGAACAGAAATAAATGAAATAGAAATGAAGAAAACAATAGCAAAGATCAATAAAACTAAAAGTTGGTTGTTGATAAGATAAACAAATTTGATAAACCTTTAGCCAGACTCATCAAGAAAAAAAGGGAGAAGATGCAAAAAAATTAGAAATGAAAAAGGAGAAATCACAACTGCCACCACAGAAATACAAAGGATTTCAGAGACTACTACAAACAAGTACATGCCAATAAAATGGACAACCTCGAAGAAATGGAAAATTTCTTGGAAAGGTACAATTTTCCAAGACTGAACCAGTAAGAATTAGAAAATATAAACAGACCTATCACAAGTAATGAAATTAAAACTGTAACGAAAAATCTTCGAACAAACAAAACTCCAGGACCAGATGGCTTCACAGGCGAATTCTATCAAACATTTAGAGAAGAGTTAACACCTGTCCTTCTCAAACTCTTCCAAAAAATTGCAGAAGGAGGAAAACTCCCAAATTCCATTCTAGGAAGCTGCCATCACCCTGCTGTCAAAACCAAAGATATCACAAAAAAGGAAATTACAGACCATTATCACTGATGAACATGGATGCAACAATCCTCAACAAAATACTAAAAAACAGAATCCAACAACACATTAAAAAGATCACACACCATGATTTAGTAGAATTTATCCCAGGGATGCAAGGATTCTTCAATATATGCAAAACAAACAAAATGATACCCCATATTAACAAATTAAAGGATAAAAACAATATGATAGTCTGAATAGATGCAGGAAAAGCTTTTGACAAAATTCAACAACATTTATGATAAAAAGTCTCCAGAAGGTGGGCACAGAGGGAACCTACCTCAACATAATAAAGGCCATATACAGCAAACCCATAGCAAACATCATTCTCAATGGTGAAAAACTGAAAGCATTTCATCTAAGATCAGGAACAAGACAAGGATGTCCACTCTAGCCACTGTTATTCAACATAGTTTTGGAAATCCTAGCCACAGCAATCAGAAAAGAAAAAGAAATAAAAGGAATAACAATTGGAGAAGAAGAATTTAAACTGTTACTATTTGCAGATGACATGATAGTATATATAGAATATCCTAACCACGCCACCAGAAAACTACTAGAACTAATTGATGAATTTGGTAACGTTTCAAGACACAAAATTAAAGCATTTTAATTAAAGTTGCATTCCTATACACTAACAACAAAAGATCAGAAAGAGAAATTAAGGAAACAATCCCATTTCCCATTGCAGCAAAAAGAGTAAAATACCTAGAAATAAAACTACCTAAGGAGGCAAAAGCCCTATACTCAGAAAACTATAAACACTGATGAAAGAAATCAAAGGTGACACACACAGATGGAGAGATATATGATGCTCCTGGATTAGAAGTATCAATACTGTGAAAATGACTATACTACACAAAGCAATCTACAGGTTCAATGCAATCCCTATCAAGTTACCAATGGCATTTTTCACAGATTTAGAACAAAAGTTACACAATTTTTATGTAAACAGAAAAGACCCCAAATAGCCAAACTGACCATGAGAAAGAAAAACGGAGTTGGAGGGATCAGGCTCACCAACTTCAGATTATACTACAATGCTACTGTAATCAAGACTGTATGGTACTGGCACAAAAAGAGAAATATAGATCAATGGTACAGGATAGAAAGCCCAGAGATAAACCCACGCACCTATGGTCACCTAATCTATGACAAAGGAGGCAAGGATATACAATGGGGAAAAGACAGCCTCTTCAGTAAATGGTGCTGTGAAAACTGGACAACTATATGTAAAATAATGAAATTAGAACACTCCCCTCCATAATACCATACACAAAAATGAACTCAAAATGAGTTAAAGACCTAAATATAAGACTAGTCACCATAATATTCTTAGAGGAAAACATAGGAAAAACACTCTGACATAAATCACAGCAAGATCTTTTATGACCCACCTCCTAGAGTAATTAAAATTAAAAAAAAAACTAAGTAAGTGGGACCTAATTAAACTTAAAAGCTTTTGTACAGGAAAGGAAACCATAAACAAGACGAAAAGACCACCCAAAGAATGGGAGAAAATATTTGTAAACAAAGCAACAGACAAAGGGTTAATCTCCAGAATATACAAACAGCTCAGGCATCTCAATATCAAAAACCAAACAAATCAAAAAATGGGCTGAATACCTTAACAGACATTTCAGCGAAGAACACATACAGATGGCCAACAGGCACATGGAAAGATGCTCAACAACACTAATTATTAGAGAAATGCAAATCAAAACTACAATGAGGTATCATCTCACACCAGTCCGAATGGCCATCATTAGAAAATCTACAGACAATAAATGCTGGAGAAGGTGTGGGGAAAAGGGAACCTTCTTGCACTGCTGGTGGGAATGTAAATTGATACAGCCACTGTGGAGAACAGTATGAAGGTTCCTTAAAAAATAAAAATAGAACTACTGTATGACCCAGCAATCCCACTACTGGGCATATACCCTGAGAAAACCATAATTCAGAAAGGCACATGTACCCCAATGTTCACTGCAGCACTATTTACAATAGCCAGGACATGGATACAACCTAAATGTCCTTTGACAGATGAATGGATAAAGAAGATGTGATAATAAAATAGATAACTAATAACCTGCTGTACTAAAAATAAAATTCAGAAAAAATTTTTTAAAAAAGATGTACACATATATAATGGAACAGCCATAAAAAGAAATGAAATTGGGTCATTTTTAGAGATGTGGACAGACCTAGAATCTGTCATAGAGTGTCAGAAAAACAAATATCGTATATTAACACACACATGTGGTATCTAGAAAAATGGTACAGATAAACCTATTTGCAGGACAAGAATAGAAAGGTGGACGTAGAGAACAGACATGTGGACATGGGGTGACGGGGAGGGTGGGATGAATTAGATTAGATTTGACATAAATACACTACCATATGTAAAATAGATAGCTAGTGGGAACCTGCTGTGTAGCACAGGGAGCTCAGCTCGGTCCTCTGTGATGGCCTAGTTGGGTGGGATGGGGAGGGGAGGGAGGTCCCAGTTGGAGGGGACGTGTGTATGCGTATGGCTGATTCACTTCTCTGTGCAGTAGAAACTAACACAACATTGTAAAGCAATTATACTCCAATGGAAAAAAAAACAGGGCTTCCCTTGTGGCACAGTGGTTGAAGGTCTGCCTGCCGATGCGGGGGACACAGGTTCGTGCCCCAGTCCAGGAGGATCTCACATGCCGCAGAGCAGCTGGGCCCGTGGGCCATGGCCGCTGGGCCTGAGCATCTGGAGCATCTGGAGCCTGTGCTCTGCAGCGGGAAAGACCACAGCGGTGAGAGGCCCGTGTACTGCAAAAACAAAACAAAACAAAAAACAGAAATTAAGAAGTAAACAAATCCCTAGAAGAATAAGTACAAATAAAACCGGGCCGAGACACATTATAATAAAATTGCTGAAAACCAAAAGAAGAAAACTTTGAATGCAGCCAGATAATACATTACATACAAAAATAAAACATTTAAATTAACAACTGTTTCTCATCAGAAACCATGGAGGCAAGAAGACTGTGAAAGATCTCAAAAGGTGAGTTGGGGAAAAACAAAACATCACAAAAATAATCTACCCAACCAAAATTCTTTATCTTATAAAATTTGTTTCATAACTGAAAGTGTAATAAAGATCTTTTCAGATTAAAAGAAACAAAAAATAACAAAAGTTGTTACCAGCATTTTTTTTAACATTTTAATTGGAGTGTAATTGCTTTACATTGTTGCATTAGTTGCTGCTGTATAACAAAGTGAATCAGCGATATGTATACATATATCCCCATCTCCCCTCCCTCTTGTGTCCGCCTCCTACCCTCCTTATCCCACCCTTCTAGGTGGTCACAAAGCATGAGCTGATCTCTGTGTGCAGTGCGGCTGCTTCCCACTATCTATTTTACATTTGGTAGTGTGTATATATCAATGCCACTCTCTCACTTCATCTCAGCTTACCCTTCCCCTCCCTGTGTCCTCAAGTCCATTCTCAACGTCTGCGTCTTTATTCCTGTCCTTCCCCTAGGTTCTTCAGAAACTTTTTTTTTTTAGATACTGTATATATGTGTTAGCATACAGTATTTGTTTTTCTCCTTCTGACTTACTTCACTCTGTATGACAGACTCTAGGTCCATCCACCACACTACACATAATTTCGTTTATTTTATGGTTGAGTAATATTCCATTGTATATACGTGCCACATCTTTATCCATTCATCTTTTGATGGACACTTAGGTCGCTTCCATGTCCTGGATATTGTAAATAGTGCTGCAATGAACGTTTTGGTACATGACTCTTTGAATTATGGTTTTCTCAGTGTATATGCCCAGTAGTAGAATTTCTGGGACAGATGGTAGTTCTATTTTTAGTTTTTTAAGGAACCTCCATTCTGTTCTCCATAGTGGCTGTATCAATTTACATTCCCACCAACAGTACAAGAGGGTTCCCTTTTCTCCACACCCTCTCCAGCATTTATTGTTTGTATATTTTTTGATGATGGCCATTCTGACTGGTGTGACATGATACCTCATTGCAGTTCTGATTTGCATTTCTCTAATGATTAGTGATATTAAACATTCTTTCATGTGTTTGTTGGCCATCACTATATCTTATTTGGAGAAATGTCTATTTAGTTCTTCTGCCCATTTTTGGATTGGTTTTTTTTTTTTGATATTGAGCTGTATTAGCTGCTTGTATATTTTGGAGACTAATGCTTTGTCCGTTGCTTTGTTTGCAAATATTTTCTCCCATTCTGAAGGTTGTCTTTTATATTCTTTATGGTTTCCGTTGCTTTGCAAAAGCTTTTAAGTTTCATTAGGTCCCATTTCTTTATTTTTATTTCCATTTCTCTAGGAGATGGATCAAAAAGGATCTTGCTGTGATTTATGTCATAGAGTGTTCCACCTATGTTTTGCTCTAAGACTATATAGTATCTGGCCTTACATTTAGATCTTTAATCCGTTTTGAGTTTATTTTTGTGTATGGTGTTAGAGAGTGTTCTAATTTCATTCTTTTACATGTAGTTGTCCAGTTTTCCCAGCACCACTTATTGAAGAGGCTGTCTTTTCTCCATTGTATTTTCTTGCCACCTTTATCAAGGATAACGTGACTGTGTGTGCATGGGTTTATCTCTGGGCTTTCTGTCCTGTTTCATTTACCTATATTTATTTTTTTGTGCCAGTACCATACTGTTTTGATTACTGTACCTTTGTAGTACAGTGTGAAGTCCGGGAACCTGATTCCTCCAGCTCCACTTTTCTTTCTCAAGATTGCTTTGTCTATTCAGGGTCTTTTGGGTTTCCATACAAATGGTGAAATTTTTTGTTCTAGTTCTGTGAAAAATGCCAGTGGTAGTTTGATAGGGATTGCATTGAATCTGTAGATTGCTTTGGGTAGTAGAGTCATTTTCAAAATGTTGGTTCTTCTAATCCAAGAACATGGTATATCTCTCCATCTGTTTATATCATCTTTAATTTCTTTCATCAGTGTCTTATAGTTTTCTGCATACACATCTTTTGTCTCCTTAGGTAGGTTTATTGCTAGGTATTTTATTCTTTTTGTTGCAGTGGTAAATGGGAGTGTTTCCTTAATTTCTCTTTTGGATTTTTCATCATTAGTGTATAGGATTACAAGAGATTTCTGTGCATTAATTTTGTATCCTGCTACTTTACCAAATTCATTGATTAGCTCTAGTAGTTTTCTGGTAGAGTTTTTATGATTGTCTATTCATAGTATCATGTCATCTGCAAACAGTGAGAGCTTTCCTTCTTTTCCGATTTGGATTCTTTTATTTCTTTTTCTTCTTTGATTGCTGTGGCTAAAACTTCCAAAACTATGTTGAATAATAGTGGTGAGAGTGGCCATCTTTGTCTTGTCCTGATTTTAGAGGAAATGGTTACATTTTTTCACCATTGACGACGAGGTTGGCTGTGGGTTTGTCATATATGGCCTTTACTATTTTGAGGTGAGTTCCCTCTATGCCTTCTTTCTAGAGAGCTTTTATTATAAATGGGTCTTGCGTTTTGTTGAAAGCTATTTCTGCATTATATGGATTTTATCCGTCAATTTGTTAATATGGTATATCACATTGATTGATTTGTATATATTGAAAAATCCTTGCATTCGTGGGATAAACCCCACTTGCTCATGGTGTATGGTCCTTTTAATGTGCTGTTGGATTCTCTTTGCTAGTATTTTGTTGAGGATTTTTGCATCTGTGTTCATCAGTGATATTGCCCTGTATTTTTGTTTTTTTGTGACATCTTTTTCTAGTTTTGGTATCAGGGTGATGGTAGCCTTGTCGAATGATTTTGGGAATGTTCCTCCCTCTGGTTTATTTTGGAAGAGATTGAGAAGTATATGTGTTTGCTCTCCTGTAAATGTTTGATAGAACTCACCTGTGTATCCATCTGGTCCTGGGCTTGTGTTTCATCACAGTTTCAATTCCAGGGCTTGTGATTGCTCTGTTTATATTTTCTATTTCTTCCAGGTTCTGTCTTGGAAGTATGTGCTTTTCTAAGAATTTGTCCATTTCTTCCAGGTTGTCCATTTTACTGGCATATAGGTGCTTGTAATTATCTCTCATGATCGTTTGTATTTCTGCAGTGTCAGTCATTCTCCTTTTTCATTTCTAATTCTGTTGACTTGACTCTTCTCCTACTTTTTTTTTTTTTTTTTTGCTGTACGCGGGCCGCTCACTGTTGTGGCCTCTCCCATGGCAGGGCACAGCCTCCGGACGCGCAGGCTCAGTGGCCATGGCTCACGGGCCTATCCACTCCATGGCATGTGGGATCTTCCCAGACCGGGGCACAAACCCGTGTCCCCTGCATCAGCAAGTGGACTCTCAACCACTGTGCCACCAAGGAAGCCCCTCTTCTTTTACCTTGATATGTCTTCCTAATGGTTAATCAATTTGTTTATCTTCTCAAAGAAACAGCTTTTAGTTTTAGTGATCTTTGCTATTGTTTTCTTCATTTCTTTTTCATTTATTTCTGATGTGATCTTTATGAGTTCTTTCCTTCGGCTAACTTTGGGGTTTTTTGTTTTTCTTTCTCTAATTGCTTTAGGTGTAAGCTTAGGTTATTTGAGATGTTTCTTGTTTCTTGAGGTAGGATTATATTGCTATAAACTTCCCTCTTAGAACTGCTTTTGCTGCATATCGTAGGTTTTGGGCCATCGTGTTTTCATTGTCATTTGTTTCTAGGTATTTTTTCATTTCCACTTTGATTTCTTCCATAATCTCTTGGTTATTTAGTAGCATATTGTTTAGCCTCCATGTGTTTGTATTTTTTGTTTTTTTACAGATTTTAATCCTGTAATTGATATCTAGTCACATAGCGTTGTGGTTTGAAAAGATACTTGATACGATTTCAATTTCCTTAAATTTACCAAGGCTTGATTTGTGACCCAATATATGATCTATCCTGGAGAATGTTCCATGAGTACTTGAGAAGAAAGTGTATTCTATTGTTTATGGATGCAATGTCCTATAAATATCAATTAAGTTCATCTTGTTTAATGTATCATTTAAAGCTTGTGTTTCCTTATTTATTTTCATTTTGGTTGATCTGTCCATTGGTGAAAACCGGATGTTAAAGTCCCCTGCTATTATTGTGTTACTGTGCACTTCCCCTTTAATGGCTGTTAGCATTTGCCTTATGTATTGAAGTGCTCCTGTGTTGGGTGCATAAATATTTACAATTGGTATATCTTCTTCTTGGATTGATCCCTTGATCATTATGTAGTGTCCTTCTTTGTCTCTTGTAATAGTCTTTATTTTAGAGTCTATTTTGTCTGATATGAGAATTGCTACTCCAGCTTTCTTTTGATATCCTTGAGCATGGAATACCTTTTGCCATCCCCTCCCTTTCAGTCTATATGTGTCCTTAGGTTTGAAGTGGGTCTCTTATAGACAGCTTACATACGCAGCTTGTTTTTGTATCCATGCAGCCAGTCTCTGTCTTTTGGTTGGAGCATTTAATCCATTTATATTTAAGGTAGTTATCGATATGTATGTTCCTGTTACCATTTTCTTAATTGTTTTGGCTTTGTTATTGTAGGTCTTTTCCTTCTCTTGTGTTTCTTGCCTAGAGACGTTCCTTTAACTTTTGTTGTCAAGCTGATTTGTTGGTTCTGAATTCTCTTAGCTTTTGCTTGTCTGTAAGTTTTTTAATTTCTCCATCGAGTCTGAATGAAATCCTTGCCTGTTAGAGTAATCTTGGTGGTAGGTTTTTCTCCTTCATCACTTTAAATATGTCCTGCCACTCCTTTCTGGCTTGCAGAGTTTCTGCTGAAAGATCAGCTGTTAACCTTATGGGGATTCCCTTGTATATTATTTGTTTCTTTTTCCGTGCTGCTTTTAATATTTTTTCTTTGTATTTAATTTTTAATAGTTTGATTAATATGTGTCTTGGTGTGTTTCTCCTTGGATTTATCCTGTATGGGACTGTCTGTGCTTCCTGGACTTGATTGACTACTGACTTTCCCATATTAGGGAAGTTCTCAACTATAATCTCTTCAAATATTTTCTCAGTCCCTTCCTTTTCTCTTCTTCTGGTACCCCTATAATTTGAATGTTGGTTCGTTTAATCTTGTCCCAGAGGTCTCTGAGACTATTCTCTATTGTTTTCATTCTTTTTTCTTTATTCTGCTTTGCCTTAGTTATTTCCAGTATTTTATCTTCCAGGTCACTTATTCATTCTTCTGCCTCAGTTATTCTGCTACTGATTCCTTCTTGGGAATTTTTAATTTCATTAATTGTGTTGTTCATCATTGTTTGCTCTTTTGTTCTTCTAGGTCCTTCTTAAACGTTTCTTGTATCTTCTCCATTTATTTCCAAGAATTTGTATCATTTTTACTGTCATTACTCTGAATTCTTTTTCAGGATGACTATTTCCTCTTCATTTGTTTGGTCTGTTGGGTTTTTACCTTGCTCCTTCATCTGCTGCTTATTTCTCTGTCTTCTCATTTTGCTTAACTTACTGTATTTGGGGTCTCCTTTTCACAGGCTGCATGTTCATAGTGCCTGTTGTTTTTGGTGTCTGCCCACAGTGGGTAAGCTTGGTTCAGTGGGTTGTGTAGGCTTCCTTGTGGAGGGAACTGGTGCCTGTGTTCTGGTGGATGAGGCTGGATCTTGTCTTTCTGGTGGGCAGGACCATGTGCAGTGGTGTGTTTTGGGGTTTCTGTGAACTTAGTATTATTTTAGGCATCCTCTCTGCTAATGGGTGGGGTTGTGTTCCTGTCTTGCTAGTTGTTTGGCATGGGGTGTCCAGCACTGAAGCTTGCTGATCATTGAGTGGTGCTGGTTCTTATTGTTGAGGCAGAGATCTCTGGGAGAGCTCTTGCCAACTGATATTATGTGGGACCAGGAGGTCTCTGGTGGCCCAATATCCTGAACTCGGATCTCCCAACTCAGAAGGTCAGTCCTGACACCCAACCGTAGCACCAAGACCATGTCAGCCACACAGCTGGAGTGCCTTCAGAGTTGGAGAAGCTGGCCTGCAGTGACTCTCCTTTTGTGCTGCACATTAGTATCACCTGCTTCTTCCTTGTTTTGCCCCATAGGCAGTGTACCACAGAGAAAAACAGTAGCCTTGAAAATAGTCATAGCTCTGAGATAACTTTTGTTTTTCCTTTGTGCTTAGTTGGGTTTCACTTGCTCATAGGGGGCCACATGCAGAGGCCTCACACCTGGCTCTTCCGACCAGAGTCCTAGTGTAGAATGGATGCCACCAACACCTCAGCTCAGGCGGGCCATCATTACCAGCATTCTTATATTACCAAATTGTGAAAGGAAATTATTCAGGCTCAAGGGAAATGATACTAGTGAAAACTCAGATATTCTGGAAGTAATGTATTGCTCCAGAAATAGTAAATATATAGATTTAGGTAAGTATAAAAGACTAATTTTTCTCCTAATTTCTTTAAAATACATATAATTTGGAAATATTAAAACATAGCCTCATAGGGTTTATGCAATATGTAGAATTAATATATATGAAAACTATAGCATGAAGTATAAAGCAGGGTTCAGCATATTAGGACCTATTTTTATAAACATTTTTTATTGGAATGCTGCTATGCCCATTCTTTTACTTGCTGTCTGTGGCTGCTTTTGTGCAGAAATAGCAAAGAGAAACTGGCACAAAATGCCTAATATATTTACCTACCCCTATTATAAAAGATGGAAGGAGTCCAATGGACATATTTAGTTGCTATATTTCTACACCTTACAAGAACTGGTATGATAATAACTATGTAAACTGAAAAAATAAGGCTGCATATTGCAGTTCATGGGAGCAGTTGTTTAAAAATATGAGGTACTGCTAAAACCCCAATACATAAATTCCCATTGGAATTCTAAAAATAAACCTTTAATTCATTCAGAAGAATGCAGAATAATGAAAGAGAGGAGCACAAAAGAGAGGTCAAACAGAGAAAAAATAATAAAGTGATAGACAAAACCCTACCGTACTAGTAATTATGATAGTAAGAGAATAAAGCTCCAATTAAAAGAGATTGCCTGAACAGACTAAAAAAAGAAAGACCCAACTTTATGCTGTCTCCAAAATACACATTTCAAATACAAGCAAGCTGGTAGTTTGAAAGTAACTGAAGGGAAAACAGTGTATATTTGATTCTCATTATTCCTAGACTTGATATTTGTGAATTTGCCTACTTGGTAAATTTTGGGTAACCCCCAAATCAGTACTTGTAGAACTTTAATAATTATTTGCAGATATACACAGAGCACTACAAAACTTCAGTCCCTAACATGCACACTACTAGTACAGGTTAAAGCAACATTCTGCCTTTTTTTATTCTACTATAAACAGGTATCTTATTTGCAGTCTATTAAGTGTCACATTTTTTAATATTTTTGTGTTTTTTATTGGTTACTTAGCATATCGGTGAAGTGTTGTCCAGGGTTCTAAGTGCAAGGAGTCTGTTATATGCATTATGGAGAAAATACGTTTGTTAGATAAACTTCCTTCAAGCATGAATTATAGTGCTGTTGGCCTAAGTGAAACAAGTATATAGAAATCCATAAATGCTGACATAAAGTTAACAAAATAAAAAGGAAAATGGAAATGGATGCAATAATAAGTTATAAATATTTGTACTGACAAGAAAATTTTTGGATCATTAATGAGTAAAAGTGATACTGGGCAAATCAAATCAGGATTATAACAACTTGTCTCATTGAATGTGGGGGATACATGGAAAGAAAGAGAAGGTGACAAATATAGAGAACAGAATGAGAGCACAATGGAGAAATGAAAAAAATGTTCTTAAGGAAGAAACCACAAAGATCAAGTCAGATAAAATAATTATTTTTTTATAATTGTTTCCACTCTGGAACAATGTCAGGTTAAAGAATTTTATATTTAGAAAAAGATTATAAAAAGTCTATGATTAGAAAAACGGGTAAAATGTTCCAAAACATTTTTTTTTTTTTTTTTTTTTTTTTTTTTTTTTTTTTTTTGCGGTACCCGGGCCTCTCACTGTTGTGGCCTCTCCCATTGCAGAGCACAGGCTCCGGACGTGCAGACTCAGCAGCCATGGCTCACAGGCCTAGCCGCTCCGCGGCATGTGGGATCTTCCCGGACCGGGGCACAAACCCGTGTCCCCTGCATCGGCAGGTGAACTCTCAACCACAGCACCACCAGTGAAACCCAAAAGATTTTTTTTTTTAAGAAAAAAAGTCTACCAATATCCAGGAGATCAAAATGAGTTGCTTTCAAATGTTCAAAGGACAGCTGGATATTATGAATGCCAAAAGAAATTGTGCTGACAAAGGTTTATACGGAAAAAGTTGTGACTCAAAATTTTTTTACCCTACCACCTTATGTTTATGTTGAAGGCTTATTTTCAAATGGTCGTAGGTTAGAGCATTCATTTAACAACTCCTCCTTACCTGAAAAGTTTTTGAAGCATTTGAAAGTATACTAAAATCAGGTCTACCCCTTACATTCAAGTAGCCTATGAGAGAAAAAAATTGATATTTGTATACTAACTGTCTAAATATTTGAAAGCACAAAGAAACAAATAGGTAAATAAGACATTTTTTATTATTCTATTTTATCAAATATACCTTCATAAAGATAAAGTAAAAAATGTGTGTATAACTTTGTTAACTAAAGTT